>NC_056523.1:51278716-51352017 GCF_019175285.1 Sceloporus undulatus
GACAGGCAGAACACAAAAATCAATCTCCCTGAGGAATAGAAACCAATGTCATTTAAAAATGTTTCCTGGAAGAATTTCAACTATTCTTTCCAAGAGGATAAGTGATGACAAACAAATGTTCCTGAAGGGCAGCTTTCCATTCTGACACCAATATCCCCTTTCTCTGCTAGGTGGAACCACTCACAGGAGACTGTTCTAGGTCTGTCCTGGAACATGTCCTCAGGTCACCTGTGGCTAGGGCTAGTCCTTTCTCACATGAAAAATGGCTTTCTTAAATGTCAGAAAGCCACATCAGGAAGAATAATAGAGCAGCAACAAACCTATAAATATCATGATAGAACAAGTATACACACCAACCAACGAGGCAAAAGAAGAAGAAATAGAAAAATTCTATGAAGGACTACAGGAAGAAACTGACAACACACCAACACAAGACGTCAAGCTGATAATAGGAGATTAAAATGCCAAGGCAGGAAGAAGTAGGAAGAAGTGAAGGATCAAAAACAGTAGGCAAATTCAGACTAGGCAAAAGGAATGAGACACATGAACGTCTGATAGATTTTTGTGAGGACAATAACCTGTTCATTGGAAACACCTTCATACAACCTGAAAGAAGGCTACACACATGGACATCACCAGATGGCCAACTCAAAAACCAAATAGATTACATATCTGAAAGGTAAATATGGAGAAGCTGCATCCTGGTGGCTAAAATTGGACCAGGTACTGACTGCGATACAGACCATGAACTACTTATATCAAAACTAAGAGTAAAACTGAAGAAAAAATAAAAATCAGTCACCATATCTGAACAACATCTCAACAGAATTCATAGACAGTATAAGAAACAGATTTGCACTATTAAGCATAATCGACCAAGAACCAGAGGAACTATATGCAGAAGCCAGGGATTCAATAAAGGAAAGTAATGAGTCATTAAGAGGACACATTTATTGAAACATGGAGTCTATCCAGATCTGGCTCTAGAAGCATAGGTCCTTGTGGATCACAAGGGCTACTTTGAAAAGAACTGTTGGACACAGTTTGAATTCTGAGGAAAGCACAGTGGAAGTCATATTTGGACTCTTAAACACTGAAAAAACCCCCACCATTATTGGTAATTAAAAATATAGATTTCTATAGCAATTTATCATTGACAATACTTTTTGGAAATTTATGCTTAGGCTGTGGTATGAATAATGAAATAAAATAAACACATTTAAAACCTTCAAAAATTCTGTGGACCAGGAACTCCCAAACCAATGGGCCCCCGAACTATCATTTGAGCCTCTTGAGATGTAGTTCCAAACAGATGCTGTTTTGTTTAATTTGGATGCTTCCCACTTTTTGCTTCCTTCATTTTATGAGTAAAAACACTGTAAAAAGTGAGTGTCTTTTGTTCACTACTGTCATTTACCATGCAATAATAGATGCATGGCAATGGTAAGAAAAAATATGCCTGGAACTTACATGAAAGAATCAGTTCTTTTGCCTTGTGGTCGAGTTTTGACAAAGCCAATGCTCATTTTCAATAGCCTTGACATAACAGAGAACAATAATGAAAGTTTAAAATGTACATATCACTAAAAACTGTTTGGTAAAGCTCAGATTTATCAAAGCAACCTATGGAGAAGAATTATGCTTGCAAATCAACCATTTGTTTTCAAATTAAAAAACAAGCATTGGCAGTATTACAGGCACAAGTGCAGAGACACTCACTTATTTTCAGTGCCTTGAAAAGCAAGCGCTGTCTGCTTTAAAGGCTGTTTCTATCCCACAACCCTCAAGCCTCTCCCTTTTCTCCCTCTCCAAGGCATTTAATAACGGCTGACAAAATTATGGTATATACAAATATAAAGCAGCATGGGGTTTGAACTCTCTCCAGTATCTTTCTATGGACATCTTGTTCTCTTTCTGTTTATGTCCTTGAGGGATCAGGTTTCCTTATTTACAATCTGACCAAAGTAGGAACGGGAATTCCTGAAGAGCAGCAAAACAAGGACATGTGACTTACGGCTTATTTTCTAGGAAAAGAGGAAGAGGCTCTCAAAAGGGACAGCAATGCTTTTCCACCATCTTTTATTCCCCAACCCTCCAGCTTGCTCTAAAAAGAGGTATCAGTTGATTGATCTTAAAAAGACAGTCTCTGAACCATTGCTGGTGTGCAATTTCAGAGCCTGGTATTCCAGAAAAGGATATTACTGTAATGCTTCCCTTTTCTCCTTCACATGTTCTCTTTCTTTTGATAATGAGTGGGCCTGTTTTGCAACACGTTCAAAGAATGCCTGGAATCTAGGACACATTCACGTGCCAAAACCAAAATGACTGTGTGAAGCAGCCATAATAGCTGAAGTAATAATTCAGAATGTTAATGGGATGGGGAAGAAGAAGCCACAACAGCCAAACAATTCCTAAACAGCAGTCTTGAAACCCAGGAGAAATGACCCCCCCCCCCCGGGGACAGGATCAACCCTTCACTGTGACTTGGATTAGTTTCTGGGTAGTGGTGAGTGGTAGCAGTCTTGTCTGTGGGAGGACAGTGAATGCACTCCAGGCCTCAGTCCCTAACTTTAAAGGAGTGATTCTAAGTGCTGGATCTATTTGGGGGATAGATTTTTGTAAGAGAAGCTGCTGAGAAGGCACACAAATATGTCCCCACCATGTATGCCTCTGAGTGTGGTGGAGCCAAGAGAAGGGCCTGCTCTTTCTGTCCAAATTCAGCACTTTCCTCAATGGATGTCAGCATCTGACTTGTATTCTAAAATAGGCCAGCAACCTGATGAACCTTCCTTTCACCAGCAGGGAAAGACCTGTTTGTTTAAGTAGGCTTTTAATATATAAGCAGGGGAGCCAGACCAGGCATTTCCACGAATAAACACACCTGTTGCATATCGTTTTACAGTATATACACACCTTCAGCTAGTAATAACCTGGGCATTCAGGTTCAGGGTTCAGTGCAGAAACACACCCAAAATATAAACCTGAATATCCAGAGGGGATGTAGCCTGATCCAGGAAGGTTGAATTCCTAGAATCATAGAATCATAGAATCGTAAAGTTGGAAGAGACCACAAGGGCCAACCAGTCCGACCCCCTGCCATGCAGGAAATCACAATCAAAGCATCCCTGACAGATGGCCATCTAGACTCTGTTTGAAGACATCTAAGGAAGGAGACTCCACTACACACTGAGGGAGTTTGATCCACTGTCGAACAGCCCTTACTGTCAGGAAGTTCCTCCTAATGTTGAGGTGGAATCTCTTTTCCTGTAGTTTGCATCCATTGTTCCACGTTCTATTCTCTGGAGCAGCAGAAAACAAGCTTGCTCCCTCCTCAACATGACATCCCTTCAAATATTTAAACAGGGCTATCATATCACCTCTCAACCTTCTCCAGGCTAAACATCCCCAGCTCCCTAAGTCGTTCCTCATAGAGCATGGTTTCCAGACCTTTCACCATTTTAGTCGCCCTCCTTTGGACACGTTCCAGTTTCTCAATGTCCTTTTTGAATTGGGGTGCCCAAAACTGGACACAATATTCCAGGTGGAGCCTGACCAGAGCAGAATAGAGTGGCACTATTACTTCCCTTGATCTAGACACTATACTTCTATTGGTGCAGCCTAAAATCGCATTGGCCTTGTTAGCTGCCGCATCGCACTGTTGACTCATGTTCAACTTATGGTCTACTTGGACTCCTAGATTCCTTTCACATGTAGTTTCATTCACAGGTAGTTCCCTTGCATGTTTTTCACTTGAATAGGAAGACCTTTTGTTCCTTGCCTGGATTCTCTTTCCATAACTGACCGTTTCTTGATGTTATTATTGTTGTCCTTTGCTGTTAAGTTGATTTATGGCTACCCTATGAATGAGAGATCTCCAAGAGCCCAATCCTCAGCTATAGGTCTTGCAAACTCAGGACTCTGGCTTCCTAGATTCAGCCAATTCCCTTGTAGTACTGCATATACTCATGTAGAAGTCTAGAAATTTTAGTCAAAAAATTGATGTGAAAAGCCTGATTCAACTTATCCACAGTTCAATTTAAGTACTGTAAACACTGTAACTCTTATTGAAAAAGGAACTATCCCTGGTGAAAGGCGAAAGTGTGATCAGTCCTGGAAGCACTGACCCTTTGCTGTTCTCTCATCCACCCAGCCTTTAGTATGAGCATGAACAGATATGCCTGCTGGAATTTTGTCAGCTGTTTTGTGTTGTTTTCCTTTGCTTCATCCTTTAGATCAGTGATGTCCAAACTCTGGCCCTCTAGGTGTTTTGGACTTCAGTTCCCAGAATCCCAGACCATTAGCCAAGATGGCTGAGGCTTCAAGGAGCTGAAGTCCAAAACACCTGGAGGGCCAGAGTTTGGACATCACTGCTTTAGATCCTGTGTTACATGCCCCTAAGTTTTACACTTGACTTATCCATGGGTCATATCAAAATCTATAATTTGGGCCCAAAAATCTGCCTTTGACTTATACATGAGGTTGACTTATAGCTGAGTATATATGTTATGTTCATTCTCTTCCCTCACTGCTTTCCACTTTACTAACCATTATCATCTTTTCCATTGAGTCACATCATCTCATGATATGTCCAAAGCATGGCAGCCTCAGTTTAGTCAACTGGCTTCCAGTAAGTGTTCAGAGAGTACTAAGAATCATTAATTTAGCATTCTGTGGTATCTGTAGAGGTTTCCTCCAGCACCACATTTCAAATTAGTTGCTTTTTTTTCTTGTCTGCTTCCTTCACTGTCCATTAGACATAAACTGACATTAGACTCTGGTTTAGAATCTTGGATTTAGATGGAAAAAATAAGGAGCTGGGGATCCTTAGCAGACTAGTAACATAGAATCCCTAAACCCTGGAAACTTCTCTTAGTGGTTTCATGTATACAGTATATTAAATAGCAGGAGGACCAATTTATTATTTATGATGGCTGGAATCCTATTGGAGAGTTACGAATGTTTAAGCACCATATGTTATGGTGCTATGCAGTGAACCCTGTCCCAGTCTCCCCGAATCCCTATTTATCCGCTAGCAGCAACAGATGCAATCAATGTAGATCTGTTCCCCTGTTGATTAGGAAGCAGCTAGAGGATGGTCCCACCCCTTCCCTTGAGAATCTCCATTAGAACATACAGAGTAGGGACCCTGTAGCAATTTCTCCTTGCACCAGAGATCACTTGTGCAACAAGGAGTGGGACCATAGGTCAGCTGCATCCCAATTGATAATGGTTCCCTATCAATTGCAGCAGCTGCTGCTCAGTACATAAGAATGGGGGGGGGGGGTCATGGCCCCTAAGTATCTCCTAAACTAAGAGCTACATAGTGATAATGAATATGAAACAGTCACATGTGAGTAACTTGAGGGAACACATTTGTAACCACTCAATAGAATTCCAGCCCATTATTTTCTTTTATGTATGTCTTACATTTCCCACCAAATATTGGATTCAAGGCAACATAAAAATTAAAAACAACTACAATGTACTTTTAAAATTTTACAAAGATTATAAAGATTAGAATTAAAATGTTACTAAACAAGAACCTAAAAAATGATATAAGCTTCCATTAAAGAACTAAAAAGCAGTTATTAAGATCCCCTTTTAAAAAGTAGTCATCATCAAAGGCCTGAGATTTTGCCTGCTAACAGGACAACAAAATGCAAAATGCTGTCTTCTGGTCTGCATTCATCATTCCACAGAGATAAGATAACATCCTGGGAGACTCCAGAGGGCTATGTCCAGTGTTCAACATGCATCTTCTAGGAGTCTGTACCCACCTCTCCAGGAAGGGCCGGAATAATAACAAAACAGTGTCCCCAGCTCCTATCCCAGAGAAGGAGTCCATAAAGACAACATTGCAATGGTCTTGAAAGCTATCAAAAGCTGAAATCTTTCCAATACCCTTTTTAAGGCACGTTGGAATCCTCCCAGGAAGGTCAAGGGTCTAAAACACAAATGCTGTCTCTTACTTCTCCAAAGGTTCTGGCTACCACTTCAAGCTATCCAACTGATTTTTTTTTACTGTCACTGGACAATGGGGGCCAAATTTACAACTATTGGGCCTGGATCAACTACAGTATACAAACCAGGAGGGATCTTAACAATGTTATTTGAAAGCTGTTTGCAAATTGTTAACAAAGAATGGCTGAGTGGTCTACATTCACTTCTCATTGCCAGAGCAGAATAGGACATGGATATGAAGCTAACTCAGAGTACTAGTCCAGTTTGTCCAGCATTGTCTTCTCTGTCTGACAGCAAATCTCTCATATCTGAAGCACTGTTTATTTATTTATTTATTTTATTTCCTACAGATGCCAGGAACAAAACCTGGGATCCTTTGCCTGCCAAACATGTATTATGTCACTGAGAGTTTAATTGCAGCCCTCAAGTAGAATTCACTCTATTGTGAATTGCTTCCACTCTGGTCCACTGAAATGTTTACATTTCCCCGAATCTTTACTTTCCCCAAAGTATAAAACAAAATGTTTAAATATACTCACAGTGTGAGAAAATTACAACCCAATTAAAAAAAAACCCCTCTCTTTTTAAAATCAGCATTAAGCACCATGTTATGTATGATCTGTGAGAAAGCAAAGTGGATCTGAAATCTCTACCTTCATTATGTACTGATAACACACTGTATTTTGAAGGTTATGCTTGGCTAGCTGAGTGTAACTGTAGGAAGGCAAGAGTTAAAGCCCTCCAGCCATGCTCCATTGCTGTGATCACAGATGATACAATCAAAAGCAGAGGGGGCCACCCTGTGTTAAGACCCCACCTTTTGATTGTCAGTATTTCAAGGGTCATTGATGGAACTGCAGGGAAATAAAAAAGCATCAGCAATAAATATGCTGTGAACACACTACAGCTTTATTGCTGTAAAGTGGGAACTCTCAGTCCTGCATGCTCCACTGCACATTTTGACAGTAAGTGATTTCTGGATTATGGAGTGAGTCCAGACCCTTGAAATGTACTAGGGAAAGTGGTTACTCTCTACGTAGTCATTAGAGACACTTTGTACCAATCATTTGATCCAGCTTTTTTAAATACGTTAAATTACATTAAATACGTGCTCAGAAATAAGCAAAATCTATACAGTACAACACTGAAAAAAGACAACATGTGTGCTCAGGCTAAGTTACCATAAAATAGGTTAAACCTATTTCTGCTATATGCATCAGGGAAGTGAAAACATGATGAGCTCAGTCAGAAAATAAACCACCTTAGGAAGGGAAGAACTAGTGATAAAATAGGAATGCCAATGGCACAACTTCATAGCTGGCAAATAACACAGAGATATCATTTTCAGTATATAATAAAGGGAAAAACATATAGGACAAGTGTTGCTGGCAGTGCTGCTATTTGTAGTTGTAGTTCTGGGGGTGGGGTGGGGTGTTTTTTTTTTATTAAAATGGTATTGTTGTTGTTAATTTTACTTGCCTCAGGTTGAGTCAGATATATGGCAATCCTATCATAGGATCTTATTACACTAGATGAATCCTGCTCAGAAAAGGGATTTAAAAGTGGAAAAGCCTGAAAATGAGGGATGTTTTTCAGACAACGTTTCTTCCAAACTGCAATAATGTGAAAATAAAGCAAACAGAAAGTGGACAAAAATGACACCTTTTTATTTTGGGGAACTTCTCGAACTGTTTGGTGCAAATGCATCTCAAAAACATCCCATATTTGCGTTTTTTTCTACTTTTAAAAGCCCGTTTCTGAGTGGGATTCATCTAGTGTAATAAGGCTCCTAGAGTTTTCTTTGTCAAGATTTATTCAGAGGAAGGTTTCTATTGCTTCCCCGTAAGGATTAGAGGAGCCTGACTTACACAAGGTCACCTGGATGGTTTCCATGGCTGAGTGGGGATTTGAATCATGGCCTCCCAGTGTCCCAGTCCAGCTCTCAGTGCATTTTTGTTATGCTGAAGTATTTGCTTGCAATTCCCAGTAGCAGATGCAACTTTTTACCACCACCCCTCTCTATATATATGAGACATATTGAATCAAAAAAGCCCCAAGGGACAGATGTGCATATATTGTTGTGGCTCATGCTAGGTTGTTTTGGTCACTCCCACAATGTGTGGCTCCAGGCAACCAACTTCAATGTTGGCCTTTTGGGGGAATCTCAGAATTAAAAGGACTCTTTGAAGGACTCTTGCTAAAATGCCTGTTCCTTTTTTTTCATAGGGATGTGTTTGTGACTTTCCTGCTCCCATTGCTGTGCTGCCTGACAGGAGTGTAGCAATGGGTGGGGGGAGAGAAATAAAGGCAAATTTCCCAAATTTCTAGCACTGCAGAAAGTGGGATATTGGAAACTGTTCACCCCTAGAATTCTTACCTTTGCTTTATTCACATTTCATTGATAACTTTGCCTGCCCTTTTTCTTTGGATGCCTAAAAAGAAGTTTTAAGATCCTGCAATTTGGAGAGTGAAGGAAAATTTCATGGAGGGGGAGCAAATACCCTCCTCCCCATAACAACATTTCTGCTGCCCCTGCCACTTATTGCAGCCAAGTGAGACTGGTGTAGTTACACAACAGAATATTAGCACAAGTCTCATGAAAAAAATAAGGAATTATAGCTTGAAGAAATAACATGCTAGATTATCAGCAACCGCTCTGAAGATTTTCAGACACATTGCAGTTATCCAGGACTTAACCCATGAAGCTCCAGGAATGCTTCAGTAACAAACCATTCACAGGAAAGTCCAGCACCAAAACTGGGGTATACCCCTCTTAAATTGTATTAAAATAACTGTTCCAGATCTTGCCAGAATATCCAAGGCCCTCCATTTTAATGTTGGGAAGCTGTTTGAAAGACATCCTGCTCTGCCAGTAGGGGTATCTGCTGCTGCTGCTGCACATCACTCACTCTGAGGTCAAAACGAGGTGCCCAGCCATATCATCGATGCTGTTGAGTTATCATGCAAGTCAAAGTGCATGTACTGGACACTTACCCAGTTCTTTCCTCTAGTGCTTTTTATGATTAAAAGCAACTTCAGAGATCATAGTTGAAAGTGGACAAGGTGAGCATCAGCAGGGGCTGCTTGATCCTTTCACTTCCCACTGACTGTTTGAATAGCACTCTTGTATCTTTTCATCTTGTGGTGGATCCTGGTTCATGGGATGAGTTGGAATGAACAAATACCAGGAAAGGTGTGATTTAAGCAATTCCTTTTCCCAGCCTCATTTATACCCTCAAATCCATGGAAGCTTGACTCCATGGGAGAAAGAAATGTATGCAGTTTAGCCTGTGTAGCCCAGTTCTATGAATAATTACAGAGAAATAGTACAAATGCATTTGAGAAAGTAGACTGAAGTCTGCGAAAGCTCATGCTTCCAATTTCTTTCTTTCATTTAGTCTCAAAGGTGCTACAAGATCTCTATTCGTACTGATTCTACAGACTAACACAGCTACATCTTTGTATTATACCACTAAAGAGAAATATGTTTGCCTGGGTTCAGCACAATCTCTTCCTATGCAAGCATGTATAATGTTGCAGCTGTTTGTTCAACACAGTCTCAATAAAACGATATGAAGCACTTTGTTTCTCATATTTATTATGATTAGGCCCAACTCTCAAAGCCCTGCTCAAAAATTTACTTAATAAAGATGAAATGCTTTCACTTTGCTTTTGCTTGGCCTTTACATGACAAACGCTAGGCCAGAATCCAACATGGTAGATCATTGTAGGACATGATGCTGCAGATGTGTTTTTCTGTTGCTTTGATAAACTTATGTTGCAAGATGGCCAGTCTTGGCTTGTATTTGTCAAAGGGTTGATTGTGAAATTTCCACAAACAAAAAGAAAAGGCAATTTTGCAATTGCCAGTGGAACTGTCTGCAGAACAATGATTCCTCTAAGTTCATTAGGACTAGACACACTGATACAATTGAGCTGGGGGCTGTGAAAAATTGTTTCTAAATATATCAGCTAGACATCTGGCCCAAAGGTTGCTACAAAGACAAAGAGTTTATATGAATTTCAAGTGTGAAATTTTTGGCTAAAAGGCTGGATCTGTCCTTGGCATCTGAAATAATTTTGTGACTGTGGCAAATGATTGAATGATGGGCATGAAGAGAGTGACTCGGAAGACCATGTAATCTGAAAACTGAATAAACAAATCCAAATAGAAAAAAATAATAGGAGCAAATGATTAATGGGAAATACAGTCAGCCCTTCTTATACACGGATTTTTTATACAAGGATTTAAGCATACACGGTTTGAAAATGTTCCAAAAAAGTATAAATTTACCTTGATGTTCCATTTTTTATTAGGGACACCATTTTGCTATGTCATTATACTTAATGGGACTTGAGCATACACGGATTTTGTTATACACAGGGGATCTTGGAACCAAACCCCAGCGTATAACAAGGATCCACTGTACTGAACTTAGCATTCTTGCTGTCAAGGCTTTGCTAGTTCTTCATCCACCTCCTTCTGAAGCTAGGCTTGCTTTGTAATAAGGATTTACCTCCCCCGCTTCAGTATGTTCTGTATAGTTTTGTTTTGTTTTTTGCTTCCAAGAGCAATCTGCAGTCTGGCACTGTCTAATATAATCTGTCCTGACCTGATACCCTCCCATAACCTCATTATCATTAATAACCATACTGATTGGAGATTATGGGAGTTGTAGTCCAACACAAGAGCCATACTGATTGGGATAGTGCCATGCTGAAAAAGGCTATTGCAATTCTTTTTCGGATCTTTTTGTAACACTTTCTCTTGAGAGATATCTTCAAGTGCATCATATTCAGAGGTGGAATCAAAATACTAACATATGTTCATTCCCTATGGAACTGACTTTTCCCTGTTATTTTCATACACTTCCATGTGATATTCCAGCTGCAGTCTCGTGTATATGACATGTTAATTATGTGTTTGTCCAGGCCAACTGTTCATTTATATGAGTTTTCTGTCTGTGATCTGTCTCCGGTACATCAGTTGTCATCCTCCAGACTGTTACCCAAAGGGACGACTATGTAATATAAGCAATCACCACATTTTCATTTTCACATATGATTTAATTGTAAAATCATTATCGTATATTGCCTGTTTCAAAAAAGGGATGGTGTAGCTTTGTGAGCATGAGATGGAAGCCATACACCTAAGTAGTATACAGGCAGAGCCAACCTATTTAAAAGTGAATCTGTTCTAGCCAGCACTGTTTTGTTCCTTTGTCCCAAAGGAGCACATATTTTATTACATTTGTATCACAACTTTCTTTCAGGGAGCTCAAGATGGCTTTCATGGGGTTGTCAGGTAGTCGTCAATGAATATCCCATCAGGACCAAACCCAAAGCTCCAGAAAGACAGCTGCACATGCTGTACCTTCAGGATGTTGTTACTTATTTATATTACATTTTTGTAAAGTGTCCTACAAAGATTATAATACAGATTAAAATACATATAAAAATATTAGAAAACTATATTAGAAGTCATTGGCAGGTTATAGACCGCCCATTTGGGGCGGGCTGCACCCGCCCCTTTCCCCGGTGTATCAGGGCCTCAGCTGCTAGAATGGCAGCCGCTGAGGCCCCGATCTGCCGCTTTTCAGGCTGCGGGGAAGCAGCAAAACGCCACTTCCCCGCAGCCTGAAAAGGGGTGTCCCTGGGGCTTCAAGCCCCAAGGACACCCCGCGGCGGTGGGGAGAAGGAGAAAGGGGCTGCTTGGCCCCTTTCTCCATTGCTTTGCTGGGCGCAGCCATCTGAAGGCTGCGCCTAGCGAAGCAAAGCGCCGTCGCAAACCAGGAAGGAGCTCCAAAACGGAGCTCCTTCCTGGTCCGCGGAAAGGGCGCCCTAGGCACCCTGGCATGGACCGACGACGTTACATCCGCGCCGCCCCGTGTAGAGGTGGCGCGGTCGTGACGTCGTCATGGCGGCCCCCTTGTGGAAGGTGAGCCGCCATTTTGTACGCACTCAGTCCGTACTAGGGTTAGGGGGGGTGCGGAAGCACCGCACCTTCCTAACCCTAGTACGGACTCAGTCCATACTTTAATGGCGGTCTGTAACCCACCATGGTTAAAATGCAATTAAGGCTCCGTCTTCATGGGCCAAATAAACCAGCTTCTCCCTGTCTTTTTAGTGGAGAGTCTGGATAATGCCCAGCCAAACCCCCAAGTCTGGTGCAAACAGTCCAGATGACATCTGGCACATTCACACCAAACCTGGGATATATCCTTCTTAATACATATTTTAAAAACTTCTTGTTTACTCTAGAACTTTCTGGAAGAACTGGAGCCCTCCATTCTGATGTCAGGTGGCTGTTTGGAACATATTTTGCTGTCCTGCCCAGCACCACAGTTGCTGGTGAGAATCACTTATTCAGAAGTCAGAACAAGGCACCAAGCTATATGATCAAGGCTGGGTGCCTCGTTCTGACCTCAGAAGTGAGTGATCCTCACCAGTGTCCATGCTACCAGGCAGGACAGTGAGATACACATGTGAATAGCCATCCAGTGTTGGAACTGAGGGGCAAGGTAACAGGAGGAGGACAAGGCAGCCCTGGAGCCAAAAAACTTCAGGCTGCCCCAAAGGGTTTAAAAAAAACAACCTATAAAATTAAAACCACTTAAAACCCTATAAGACCAAAGAAAAAATCAACAAAACAGAACACCATCAAAAACGCATGACAATAAATTCCTGAAAGCCTTCTGGAAAAAAAATTCACATGTCAATAGAAGTACAAGAAGAAGTAGGGAGGGAGTCCAAAGCTTGAAAGCCGTCACCAAGAAGGCCCTCTCCCTTGCTCTCATCAAACACACCTGGAAAGGTAGTGGGACTGAGGGGAAAACCTCCTGTGAAAATTTTAGACCCCAGTCAATTTTGTACATTTTTAAAAATTTAAAAATGTACAATTAATTTTATTTTTAAAAGATATAGCACTTCGGATTCCTTGTTTTGAGTCAATCTGGGATACTTTTCTTGGGCATATGATCAACCTACCTGCTAATATTTATACTGAAGGGAAGCTTAGAAATGACAATCAAACAACAAATAATAAATCTCAACTTTCCATTTTATAGCTGGCCATGAGTTCCACTGTACCAGCTGTTAGAATGGGGGAACTTAACTAACAGATAGATTCAAGTTTCACACAAACAAACAGATGGTCTGAAGAAACACCAGGGTTTTCAAACAGCAGTCAGGAAAAGAAAGTGATTAATAATGCTATTTCAATAACTTCTTAAACTTAAGAAAACAATGTTACTGTTGCAGAAAGAAAATCTCTGGAGTACTATACATATTATTTCATGTTTCTTGAGGCTCAGTGTCTAGCTGAAGAGATGGAATAATGTAGTAGCCCCAAACACTGGAACAGAGCAAAATTTTCTGTTCCACACAATTCCATTGTACCCTTGCCCTTGAGTTTGAATATTCAGGAGGGACAAGTCTAGGTTATGCCTGTTGTATGTACAGAATGGAGAAGCGGTATTATGTGGACTCTAAACATGAAAAGATAGACCCATAAGTGATTTCAAAGATCTTGATCTAACTAGAGGAGAGGGAGACAGCCATTAGCAAAGACTGATTTCCCTCACATGTAGAGGGATGTCTGTCACACCACTGGAACTGATGAGGCAGATATCTCAAAAGGCAGTTTATACTAAATTGCGTAAGGCTTTGGCTGGCCTGCTGCAGGGATACAGGGCCTCTTCTCTGAAAGTTGGCCACAGCTGTTGAAGATTTTGGAGTACTTATCTGTGGTTCTGCAAAACATCAACTTAACAAGCAAATTAAGATAATAAGATAATAAAGGGGGTCTCTGCATGCGTACCATTTACTTTAAATGAGAGATAAAGATGGGATTGATCAGGAGGCAAGCATGAGTTACATCCATATTTTAAGGTGTCATTCACAACCCTGATGGGCAAACTAGTTGTCCCGATCAGGCTGCCAAAATCAAAGCAATGATTAAGACTTCTGGATGGAATGAGAACCAGGGCCCTTTCACACTACACAGTTAGATGCTATAATTCCACTTTAGCTGACTTGCAAAGATCCCAAGGAATTCTGGGACTGGCAGTTTAGAGAGGTGGATTTGGAATGCACAAGTAGAGAGCTCTAGTGCCTCACCAACCTACAAGTCCCAGGATTCCACATGGTGTAGCCATGGGCAAGTGAAATCACAGTGCTATAATTCTGTAGTCTAAAAGTGTTCCTGGGCTGTATTGTGACATGTATTATTGGGGTTCTCTTGCAGGGGGTGAATAGTTAACTACACAGTTAATGAAGCACGGTAGTCTCTGAATCTGGGGATGCCAGGTGAAGGACTGCCTTTTGAAGGAACCCAAGGAGTTAGAGAGCTGCTCCCCAACTTCAAAAAAATGCTGACAGACAGAGCGAGGTTTTGCCTCGGAATGCATCCAGGCGGTGGCATCCTGGGGAGATAGGTGGCAATTTAGGTATGATAATATCCAGGGGCATCCTGGATCCTCAATTCAAGCTGGAAGAGGTAAGCCGGCTTATTTGTTAATGGGATAAGCTCCTTACTGATGTTTTTTTAACAACTTCCACTGGTGGACTCACATAGAGAGTGTTACAGTAATCAAGCAAGATGCAATCAAGGCATGTCTCACCTTAGTTGGGACAAGCAACTGGATTTAAGCCATTGTTGCCTACAAAATAATAAACAAAATTTTGATTGGGCCAGGCACAAAAAACTACTATTTTGAATTTTTCAAGATGTGGAAGGATTGAATGTGTTTTCTGGTGTCTCCATGAACTGTTTATCTGCTCCTTCACCCCCTCCTTCAAAGTTAGCTTACCTGACGCAGCTATAACCAAAGATAAACAATTAAGGTTGCCAAATCAGAATTTTGTGCCAAGGAGTAATTAAAGTTCAAGGCACCTCTTACTGAGCCAGCAGCTTCAACTGCATTCACTCCACACCCTCCGAACAAAGTGACCTAGTGCAAAATTCAAAAGCATGAACCAGCAGAAAAAGAAAGAAAGAAAAAAGAAAAAGAAAAAAAAGCAGGGGGGGATTTGATGTGCTTGTAGAGCAATTTGGCCTTGAACGTCTCTCCCCCTGCCTTGATAGATATTATGCAAACATGCTTCAAAGAAAACAACAGTTTCATCATTACCACAGATTAGGAATGGGCAAATCTGTCAGTTTCGTTTTCTCCCCCATTCAAATGTTGCATATTTTGGTAAATTGTGATCAAATGCAAATCTGAAATGAATTTTTCATCCATTCCTAGTAAAGGTTGTTGTTGTTATTGCTGTGTGCCTTCAAGTCATTTCCAACTTGTATCGACCCTTGCCTTTCTCAGGCAACCTAGTAGGATATCCTGACTGATGCTATCTGAAGCTATTGACTGTTCTCCTATAGACTTTGAGATCTTGGACAAAGATACTCACCTGTCCCACCACCCATACAAGACCATTAGGTGGGGATACAAGAGAGGAGCTTTCTGATGGCTGCTCCAAAACACAGGAACTCCCTACTGAGGGAGCCTAGCAGGTTCCCCTCCTCAGGTCCTCTCACAGGAAGACAAAGACAACTTTATCCAGGAAGTCTTTTGTCAACGGACTGGTTGCTGAGAGGTACTGCAGTCAGTACTGTATTTTCTCTATAGATGTATTCCAGTTTTCTTTAGAAAGGTTTTTTGTATTCTTTTTGCTTTAACTGTTGATGATTTTTTTAAAAACAGCACATCTGATTTTTTAAAAGTATGTATGGAGTGCATCTGTAGAGAAAATTACAGCAATTCTAGATCAACTACTGAGTAATATAATTATGTGGATAAGGAGCATCTCCCTGTCCAGCTCCCTTCCTCATTCAAGACTTACTGGGCAACTGCTGCTGCAAGCAATGGGCTTCTCTTCTCCTGTCGATCAGTATGCAGCAAATTGACATTTTCACCCCACTCCACCCTCACCCCCGAGTGATCTCTGGAGCAACAGTCACAAGCAGGATCAACTTGTTCTCCAACTGACAGGACAGAAGATGCCTATATATTGCATCTGCTGATGTTCAGTAAATCTGAATTGGAAGACTTTCATGATCCCTACATATTCTCTACTCTATTGAATAAGGATCATGAATTTGAGTCAGTCACAAATGCATAACTCTAGGTATAGAGCAACTCTTGGTGTTGAACCTGATGGAATACAGACTGGGCCAGGAAATGTAATCAAATAAGAACCATTGTTCTGTGCCTTCAAGTTGCTTGCAACTTGTGGCGACCCTAAAGTGAACTTATCAAGAGGTTTTCTTGGCAAGATTTCTTCAGATGGGGGTTTGCCATTGCATACCTCTAAGGCTAGGAGAGTGTGACTTGCCCAAGGTCACCCAAATGGCTTCTATGGCTGAGAGGGGATTTGAACCCTTGTCTCCCGAGTCCTAGTCCAAAACTCAAACCACTATACCACACTGGGTCTCCAACAGTGGTATTATTAGGGTTAGTGTCACCCCAATGTGGTAACTCATGGTGTCACCCCCAGCCAGGCATCCTCTCTACAGCTCTGGTCAGTGGGAGCTGCTGGTGGAGGGAGGGATCCAGTCTTGAATGCTTCACCCACACTGTAGAGCAAAGACAGGGTGGGAGAAGCCCTGGACTAGGGACCCAGGCAATCCCCCTAGCCCTGGAGAAAGGGGAGGGAGGGCATGGAAGAGGAGGAGGAGGAGGAGGATGCCACCACCCTTGCAGAAGTTCAGCCTGGCCTGATGCCTCCCAGGCAGGCAGTTCCAGGTGTTGATTCCATAGCTGGGATGGGAAACCCTGGGGAGAGAGAGCGGGGAATGGGTAGTGGAAGGAGAAGTGGCAGCATCAGCAGGTGGAGAAGTGTTCTCACCATCTGCTCTCCTTCTCCTGACCACCTTGCCATTCCCCCCGTGATATCCACACCCCTGGTGTCACCCAGTAGGGGGAAAGGCTTTGGGGGTGGGGTGGGGCTTCTGAAGATGGCATGCTAGGCCTCCCTTGAGGCTGCCCCATCATTTCTCTCATGAGGAGAAAGACAGGATGACATGGGCTGAGCACCTTCCTCTTTTGAGGCAGCCCTGTCATTTTCCTCATGAGGAGAAGGATGGTACGTGTGTGTGCATGCATGCTTGGCCTCCCATGCGGCTGCCCATGAGGAGAAGGATGGAGTGTCATTGGAGGGGAGCATGTTCAGCTGCTCCCTGAGCTGAACCATCCTTCTTCTCATGAAGAGAATAACAGGGTGGCACGGGGCAAGGGGAAGAGCCCAACCAGGTGTTACCTGTTTTCTGGGGTGTCACCTGGTTCAGGCTGCATCCCCTTGCATCCTCTAGTGATACCATTGCACTCCTCTATCCCAGTTGCCTGGCATTCCACATTTTCTTCTGCTGCCCTGTCCTACACATCCTTCTAAGGAAGGAGAGGAGTCCGTGGCCACCACTGCCAACTCAGTCACCAGAGCCTCACTTTCCTGGCCAAACCAGCAGCTCTGCCAGACCCAGAAGGGGCCATCAGGTGGCAGAAGAAGCCCACCCCTAATAGCGACCACAGTAGACAGCTGGCAGAGGTGCCCTGGCTTGCTGGGGGGCCAGGGAGTGGCTGGGGGTCCTGAGACAGACAGTGAGTGGCTGCCCTGCCAGGTGTCACTTTTGCTCTGATGGTGTCACCCAGTACAGTCCATCCTCCTAACCCCTACAGTGATGCCATAAATCAGAATATATTTGGTAAAAACTACATCAGTTTAAAGCACTTTGTTTATTTAACAAGATGTTTGATCCTGAAATTGTATGAGAAACAATTAAAAATGGGAAGTGGGTAAAATACCTGAGGTCTGGCTACTTTAGCTTTAAATGAAGAAAGGCAAAACCATTTATCATCACACTACTGATACCATCCCATTCACTGAGGAAGCTATTGAACTTGATGCTTTCTTTATACTCAGCAGATCTTTCATTGACTTTTTACAATTATGTAATATGGGGCTAATGTAGTTGTTCATATATCTTCTTCTCTGCAGATTAAGACAGAGGATGGGGGGGGGGGGACCAATTCAAAAAGTCAGCAAATATGTCAAGATCACATTGTGCAAGCAGGTTTTTGGCACTGAGCTTGTGTGGCATGTGTCTTTCCAGCTAGGAGAGAGGTGCACGTTGGGGCGGGGGGGCAATATTGCTCAGCAAGGTCAGAGGAATCTATCCTGACTTTGGCTTGGGAAAAGAAACCTTTCAAAGAGCAGCCCTGGCAACTCTGGAGCTAATGAAAAGAACTGATTATGAATTTGGAAAAATGTTCCTTTTGCCACAACAGCTTACCAAAGCTTTATGTCATAGCCTTGATTGCTTCCTATATGACTATTAGTATCCAAACTGGACAGAAGTGAAAGGCTTTCTCTGTGCACATATGTCTTATCATTTGTCTACAACAGATGAACTTCAAGAAAGAAATCTATTTGCCATTGATGAATATAGTTATCAGGCCAGCACAAAAAAGTGAGATTTTTTAGAACACAGTACAATATTCAAGTGTAGAATCATCCTCTCTTCTGACTGGTAAATGGATTTGTATATTGCTCAGTACTGTAGCAGAAGAACCTCCATCCACCCATTGGCTAGTGGTGACTGCCATATTTAATGGCTTCATTTAACAAAGAGAGTGTTTGACTTATAAGTTAGACATTTCCACAGACATCAAATCAGGTGAGGTGGGGAAAAGGATCACTGTTGACTTACAAAATAAATATGCAATTTATTTCCAAAGTAAATAGAAGATTACAGACATGGACCATCCTTAACATCATCAGTCCAACATGTAAAAAGTTAAAAGTAAAGGTAGTCCCTTGACATGAATGTCTACTCATAACCGACGGTAGGGGTGGTGCTCATCACTAAGCTGAAGAGCCAGCGTTGTCTGAGGACTACTCTGGTGGTCATGTGGCCAGCACAACTGCACCGAATGCTGTTACCTTCCCACTGAAGTGCTACCTATTTATGTATTTGCATTCACATGCTTTTGAACTGCTAGGTGGGCAGAAGCTGGGCTAGTGACAGCAACTCACCCCATCATGCAGCACTTGAGCCTTGAACTGCCGATCTTCCAATCTTATGATCATCAGGACTGGCGTCTTAACCACTAAGCTACTGTCATATGGGGCCAAATCTGCAAACAGATAACTGAAAGAAACTACATTCTGTAACAGAAGCAAATTGGGCAAACCATTGCCATTTGCTTATATTTTCATATTCTGCACATTTTATGCTTTGGCTTCTAACAATAGTGATGGGGAAAGCACAGGACAACAAGGTAAGTAGAGAAATGAACTCTTCATCCTTCAGCATTTAGAACCCTCTCAGTTTCCCCCATGATCTGAAACTTACTCACACAGACTTATCAATCTGTATTTTGTTTTTGAAAGAAAAATATTGCTGTCCTTTCACATTCCATGTTGGGTTAGCTCAACTGTCGGCATGGAGTAGTGGGAAGTAGGGGAAATGCATGCATGCATGCATGCACGCATACACACAACAATTCATATAACTGTGACTTTGCCAAGGAAATGGGCTTAAGGGCTTGATATGTGTTTCCCATGAAATTGGCCCTTTCTTCTGGTACAAAGCCATTTCCATATTTCCCAAGAGAGTTGTTTAGAAAAATAACAAAGAGTTGTTTGGCACCTTTTAACACTGACAGATGTATTACAGCATGATATTTCAGGAATTACAATCCACTTCATCAGATGCATGGAGTATAACCTTAGGCACACAGTGATATCTGCATCAAGGACATGGCTGAGGGGAGGAATCAATGGATAACTAGAGGCAAAAGTTACTGACAATGATGGTGATAGTATTAATTTATTAATACTCTACCTTAACAAAGTTGTTGATGGTAATACAAACAACCTGCCAATAATTAAACAGTTAACATGTGTGGTATGTGGACCTACTATTTCCTTATGCTACAAACTATTTATCTAAGTTTATGGAAATCACTTTTCTTAAAGTCTAAAATGTGTGTCAATGCTTCTGCATGCAGTAGACTTAGGATCAGGACTGTCCTGAGTTTTAATGCATGAACATTTTGAAAGTAGTTGTTGGGTTTGGGGAAGGCATAAATGTCTTGTTTACCTTCTTCTTCACTCTTCTCTCCATTGGCTCTCATTTTCTTTTTCTGATCTACCAACTCCCCATCAAAACAGGCACCTCTTTCCTAAGTGATACTAGCCAATTACTGATCACATAGTGATTGACAGTAATGTCATCTTGCCATGCAGCCAATCAGATTTGGATAGCTGACAATGCCACAATGCCAAATAGAACAAAAATGGGCTCTACAACCTTCTGAAGAGGATTCCTGACAGTGACACATAGTAAAGGGATCTGGCTTCATGATGCCAAATCCTATCATAACTATTGAATGTGCAACCATTTTAGCTCATTTCTCAGCAACTAGAACTCTTGTATTTGTTGTGTTCACATTCACTTGGTAAATTTGTCTGCCCCATTTCTTTGGGTATTTCTAAATATTCAACTGGCATTTTTTTTTATGTTACTGCAATGCAAGACATTTGGAGACTGAAGGAAAATTTCATTGGAAGGAACAGAATGGGGGGAAGGAATACCCTCCCTTTGCCCTTCCCACCATTGCTATACTGCAGGTGACTATTTTACGGCATATTTAAGATTTTTGTTTGCCTTCACATATTTGTGCATCACCTTTTAGCCAAAAGAGGGGTTTCAAGGTAACTTACAAAGTGTCATTTTTCTTTACAAAATGCATTTCCATTATAATTCAACACTACTTATAAACTATTGCAATTCTGATTTAGTAACATTTCACTTATTAAATCAGATGCAAAAAACAATAATATGTGATCATGTAATGAACACTATTGATGTATGTCAAGCATATGACACAAGACCAAGCAACCTTAGGGGCAAAACAGACCACTTCTTTGGAACAGCATCCCACCTCCCCTGTCCTTACCGGATAGGGGCCGTGTCAAGTGCAGCTGTGCCCCCAATCTGGTGCTTTGCCACCTGTAAAAAGAACAGCAAAATGCCACAACTTTTAGCACCAGCAAAAAGTCATCCTTGCGACAGCAGCAGCTTTTCACTCTGCTTTGGTGCATGTGTCAAAGAAAAGGTGTGATGCTGCTCGCCGTTTGATTGGGTAGGCGGTGTGATGCCTGCATCAGGGCAGAGTCAGGGCATGCAGTGTGCAGTCACCATGCCCCCATTCTGCCCTGATGCCGAGGTTTATCACCGATCCGTTTAGTCCCTTAATCATAATATGTCAGGACCAAATCAGTAAAATTAGCAGGAAGGATGTTAACTTTTTAATAATTAAGCCTGCATGAGGATCAAAGTAAGCTTGGAAATATTGCTAAACAAGGCTGCATGTGTGCTTGAATACATTTGCACATATTTGTGTGTGTAATATACAATACTGTCTAAACTAGAGCATTGGTAACATCTCACTGTGCCCAGATAAATATAGAAATGACAAAACCCGCAGGGAGATGAAAAAAAGAAAATGGATTTTAACAGAAAGTTTTGGATTCAACAAGGCATTCCTCAAACTGCCCTGTATGATAAATCAGAATCTGTCCAAGGGCAATCCAAAAAACAGATTGACTGGGATCCAAAGAGTATTCACAATTCCAAACATACACTGGGACTTTGCCAGGGTGCTCTTCCCATCAGAGCCTCTAGCAACCTTTGAAAAAATAACTTGTGAAGTTAGGGCTGCTTCTGGAGTGGTACTCAAAGCACCATGGATGGCTTCTGGCTCCTTCATAAATGTGGTTTTCTCATGGGATATGATTTGCACGAGTAGAGGTTCCCAGAGCTGGGTGAAAAGATGTTGAAGGATAGTTTTTTCTGGGTTTTTCGGGCTATGTGGCCATGTTCCAGAAAAGTTTCTACCTGATGTTTCTCCAGCATCTGTGGCTGGCATCTTCAGAGAATGCTTGCTTGGGAAAAGTGGGTCTATATATACTGTGTGAGCCTGGGAATGCAGGAGTGATTTGCATGTCTATTGTTCTGTGCTGATGGTAGGCCTCAGGCTGGGAGGCTAATGCAAAAGAGGATTAATGTCTGCTAATTGGTGATCATTATCTTCTGGGAAAGCCCCTGACTCTGAATGGTTTCCCATTTGCATTTGCTAAGTCCTTATTTTGCTATTCCCCAGGATTGGTAGCCAAATTTTGTTCACTTTAAGGGTTTCTTCTTTCCAGTTAAAATTGTCCGGGTGTTTGTGGATTTCAATGGCTTCCCTGTGCATCTTGACATGGTAGTGGTTGTCATGATCCAGAACTTCAGTGTTTTTAAACAGTATTTTATGCCCAGGATGGTTTGTGGCATGTTCTGCTACTGCTGATTTTTCTGGCTGGCCCAGTCTGCAGTGTCTCTCATGTTCCTTGATTCTTGTTTGCATGCTGTGTTTGGTGGTCCCTATGCAGACTTGTCCACAGCTGCATGGTATGCGGTAAACTCCTGCGGCTGTGAGAGGGTCTCTCTGGTCCTTGGCTGAGCGAAGCATTTGCTGGATTTTCTTCGTAGGTTTGTAAACCATTTGAAGGTTGTGCTTCCTTGCCACTTTACCTATTCTGTCTGTGACTCCTTTGATGTTGAAGGACTTCAATGTCCAGAAGCTTCAGATAGTATATGAAGGATTAACTCCTTCAGTAGTGCTCCTTAGGGTTGCCAGAATTAACAGCTTTATGTGTGTGTATGTGCTTTCCAGTCACCTCTGCTTCGGGGGAAGATGGAATTTCATCAGGTGTTGCATGTTATCTGGTAAAACAAACAAACAATATCTACTGAAATTGCCTCTTTTGCACAACTATAAGAAATACAGAGGCCCTCTCCAATGTTTAGTCTGGTGACCCTACAATGTCTGCCATTCTGATTCCCTCCCTTCAGTGGTTTTTAAATCTGAAGAACCTCATCTTTATGACCATGCCTTCTAAGCACAGTGGATCTCAAAATGTGTGCTCTGTCAATAAAATATCTAATATTAGAATTGCTGAAAAGGTTTGGAATGGCTTGCAACAAAAGTTTACTTAACAAGCATCCAACAAAACTTTAACAATGGACAAGTCAAAATCCAGTCTTTGCTATCCAGTGTTCCTTACGCTGATTTTAAAGAAACAGTTTGTGTGTATTAGGGAAACATGTACTCAGAGAAATCAATGAATAATGCATGAAATACATTGTATTAGGGGAAACTGTTTCCTAAAATGCATGTAATAGGCAAAAGAAGTGTACACATGCACATATTAGGAGAAATGGTCACACAAACCAAACACATATACGTTCAAAATAAAAAGCACAAACTAATGCAGAAATGGGAAAAAATGAGGTTAACACTGGAAAAAAAATGCATGGAAAACCAAAAACAATACTCCTCTTTTATATTACACAATTATAGCACTTTCATATCACTTTAACTGTTATCCTAAAGACCACTGGGATTTATTGTTTTGTGAGGTATTTATAATTTTACCCTAGGATCTCTATTGCTTCACCAAACTACAAACCCCAAGTTGACATATTATAAAGCCATTACAGTTAAAGTGGTATTGAAGTGCTATAATTGCACAGTGTGAAAGAGATCTTAATCAACCATCTGATCCAGTACAGCAGTGGTTTTGTCAATTCCTTTCTCCAGTCTAAGTACTAACCAGGGCTGACTCTGCTTAACTTTCCTGATCAGATGGGATCTGGTGACTTTAGGGTATTTTATGTATATATTCATAATTCTACCTCTCCAGCTGTCAGGCCAGCATATTAAGTGACCTAAACATCATGTCATCAGAAATATGAGAAAGGAAATTGGGCAAGTCTTAGCAAGGTTTGCATGCATTGTGTTTCTTCCCAGCTGGGAGCAGTGAGGAAGGTATGGCAAGAAACCAACCCCACCAGCTCAAAGGTTAGCCTTGTGTCTGCCAAACTACAGCTCTAGGAGGACAAAGGCAGGACTAATTTCAGTTTTCCTCTTCTCTTATCTCTGAAAAGGTATATACATTACAGATGGAAAGAATATTCAAAACTGTTTATAACTTAGTTGAAAAAAATAGTTTCTCAAGCATCAGAAAACCTTGACAAGGAAACCCTAGAAGGATGAGTCTCTTTGCAGTTTGGGACTTATACTATGTAAGAAATGCACTTCTTTGTGCACAAAAATGGCACTTTTGCACAGCATAGAAAATGTGTTCTGTACAAAAATGCTGTTTCTGGCAGAGAGTAAGTCCCAGACTGTGAATATTCTTTGAAAACTATGCCATTTTTTGTCAACTTTCTTGCAGCAAGGAGAAAAATTGTAAAATTATCTGTTCTTGCTTTCAAGAATAAAATTTACCAAGATTTACATCCCTAAAACACAAATCTGTTTTTCACATGCCTTTGCAAAGGATTGGCTGTGTGCAGGTCAAAATCCACTCATATTTAAATAAGGATAATAATTAAAGAAGCAATATAAATCAAAAGTCCTATGTAAGAGAATTTGAAAGGCTAATAATAAAGAATACATAGAACCTGAAGTTTCAAATAACAATACTGAAACTTTACATTATACCCAGCCATAACAATGACTATTGTCTAATAATTAACTAAGTATTGTATTATAATTTATTAGGATCTTATCATTAAACTCCAGCTTTGCTATTATAAGGGTTACCACACTTTCCAACATGTCTGTTAAGTCTCCTCCACTTCCCCTTCCTCTTTGCTATTCCCTTTGCTGTTTTGTTTTACTTTATTTTTATTTTTGTTAAACCACATTAGCATAACTCTGAAATTGTGCTGAGTGTGTGACACACAAACACACAAAATGAAAGACATGCTGGGTAGGCATAGGGCAAGGAGGTAGGAATAAGAAAGAGCATGGAAGAGAGCACGTGGGACCAGCAATAGCCTAGTCACATTTAATGAAGGAATGTGCTGTAGGGAGTGTCTCCAATCCAGTATGTATGCACTTTCTTTCATGTGATAAAACCCTTAGTTTTAATAATGCAGAAAATAGCAAACAATCCTTTCAACCAAATCTTCATCACAAAGTGTTTAGACATCTAATCTGATGCAAACTCTTTTGTGGTCTGCAAACACTTCTGTGGTTTTAAGCACACCACACTGAATATTTGTTCATCTTAATATGGCAACAGCAAACCCCTGCTTAAGAAACATGCCAAGAAAAGCCTGTGATAGGTTCACCTTAGGGTTGTAAATGACTTGAAAGCAAACAACACACACACAATAAAAGTATACCCTAGTTCCCTGTCATTTTCTCTCTGTAGACCGTCCATGGACCCACCACTAGTCATAAGAGTCATGGACAGGAGTGTAGAGCAGAATTAGGAAAATACGCAGTCCTTCAATCATTCGTTGCTAGACTGTAACTACTATTCTGCCTCCCCATTAGCTATGCTGGCTGGGGCAGCTGGCGGTTTCAAACTTCTGGAGGGCTTTATGATTCCTGCTTGTGGGACAGAGCTTCTAAAGCTGTAACAGACCTGTCTTTTTTTTTTTTAAAAAAGAACAAAATAAATTTTGAGAGTTATATGGAAGAATTTAGATATGGGTTTTAATGCTCATGCTATTTTTGTGTGTGAATGTGTGACAGAGGTTCAAATCTGTACCCCAGAAAATAATCAATGGGAGCAGAATTTATAGGTAGACTTCCTTTTGAATAAATGTGGAACCACTGGTATGGTGGTTTTGAAGACCAAGTCATTGCAACCTTGCTTGATCATGATATAAAATAAAATGGCCTTCACCAGATAGCAAACAAATGTGCAGGAATCATCAGAACTATTTGCTTAACCTTGTGCTTGAGAGGGAACTGTTGAAAGTAAAGCACTGTACACATTTCAGCAAACTGAGGTCACTTTGTTTCATTCCTGCTTTCATCTCTGCCATCACGTGCCACTAAATTTGAATGTCCTGTTAAACTTGTCTAGAACCACAAGCTTGGGCTAAGAGTAGTTCTGCAGCATGAAAACAAGAACAGGTAGCTACTAATGAAAAGCATCTGGATGTGAGTAGATTAGCAGTTCAAAATGACACAACCAACCCAACCCACCTTTATTCACAGCAGGCTGTCAGTCCTAAATCCTGTTCTGCCTTAACATTGTCTTGCGTGACTCATTTATTTACATTCTTTCCACAATCAGCTAATAATACCATGTTAACACCGTGTAACGTAGTTTCTTGACTAAGGAAACAATGTAACTGGAATGGAGAATCGTGACTTTGTTAGTTTCACATTCTCCCACATTCAAATTTCAAAGTTCTTTCCAGTGAATTTATGAAAACAATTGTGAATGTTAGTACCTTCTTATCAAATAGAAACCAGATAAAATTCTCAGCCATTTGCACTAGCCAAATTCAGTAGCGGGTTCAGTTCTTCTCTACACAGAGGTTCATGTTCTGCCTGCCTGCCATGTAAGCATTAAAGATGCAGAGCCCATTAGAAAAAACAGGTGGCAACCTTCATTCAGGCAATCTTCATTGCGTAACATAAACACAGGGATTCAAGTTCAGACTCTGGGGAGGTAAGCACTCAAAGCATTCTGCCAGAGTAGGAAAATCAGTTTGCCTTTCGCAAACATTTTAAAAAAATCTTAAGTTGTTTCTGTAAAAACTTTTAAAGCTCACATCATTCTGTCACCCTCAGTTCTGTCATATTATGAAGAAATGTGCTAATTTTGGAACGTTCTTATCAAAAACTGAACCAAATGAAATTCTCAGCCATTCCTGGCTGGGACTGGAGGAGAGTAACAGGTTAAAAACAGGTTAGATAGGTCTCTACAGCACCAGAAGGCAAGGTTCAACATCTCTCTATAGACCAGCCTTCCTCTCCTGGTTCCCTCCATATGTGTGGGGTGGCCATACTCCTCATCCCCAGCTAACAAGGCCAACAGTGAATTGTGGGAGGTGAAGTTCAATACATCGATAGAAGACCAGGTTGAGGATGGTGTTTCTGTACCAAGAAAATGGCAGCCAGGATGATGAGCAAGCTTTGCTGCCTTCATATATTAATCGTGGACTCTGGTGTGTTTTGGTGGCTTTAGATCAGGGGTTGGCAACCTCTGGCCCGTGGACCGGATCCGGCCCCCAGAGGCCTTCCTTGCAGCCCCTGGGGGCGGTTGCTGCCGCCGCCGGGCAAAAAAATGACGGCGCCCAAACCGGCAAAAAGCCGCGCTGGACGCCACCATTTTTTCGCCCAAAATGGCAGTGCCCAGAGGCGAAGTCTCGCGCGACCTCAAAGAAGGTCGCGCAAGACTTCGGCCTCCAGGAGGCCTGATGCGGCCGCCAGAGCCCTATTCGAGGGCTCCGACAGCCGCATTGGGCCTCTGGAAGGCCTGCTGAAGCCGTCGGAGCCCTATTCGAGGGCCCCGGCGGCCGCATCGGGCCTCCTGGAGGCCCGATGCCGTCGCTGGCACCCTCCAACAGGGCTCCGGCGGCGGCAGCAGGCTTCCAGGAGGCCCGGTGCCGTCGCTGGGGTCCTCCAAGAGGCTTTTTTGCCGGCCTTTGACAGGGCCTGGGGCCCCGTCAGGGGCCTGCAAAGATGGGGAGGCCTGGCCCATGGAGAGTGACAACTCCACCCCCAGCATGTGGCCCCGCCCCCGGAGGGTGGAAGCTCCACCCCTGGCACGTGGCCCTGCCCCCAGAGGGCAGAAGCTCCACCCCTGGCTTTGGCCCCCCAGTCGCCTGAGGGACAGCAACCCGGCCCCCGGCCCAAAAAGGTTGCCTGCCCCTGCTTTAGATTATGAATCTAAAAGATTTACCATGAGGAAAAGGTATGGGACTCTTAAATGCCTGTTTGAACCATCCACCAGCCCACATGCCAAGCTTCGAATGTCTAGCCCTTGCAGAAATTGAAATATGAAACAAAAGATGCAGTCACTTATTTTTATGTAGTGAACAACCCTGTTATATTGGGATGCCCTCCTGCATTTGGAGAATCTGGAGCTCTGCTCTGTAGTCTACCCTGACAGTACTAGTGGTTTGGGGTTCCCCTAAGCAATGTGAATCTAAATAGAAAATTTGGTCTGTCTGAGAAGGGCTCTTCCTAGGTCATTCCTTTTGTAGTTTGAAAGAATGTATATTTGAGGTCATTTTTTCCACTGTGTCTCAGGCCTAAACTGCATGCTACATTAACTACACAATACGCAGTCAAGCCTTTTCTTTTTTGCCTCAAAATAGACCTGCAGGGCCCTGATCCAAATCAAGCATTCCCTGAAGATAAAATCCATTTCTTGAGATGGTAGCAATAATTTATATAGGTAGCACAAGCAATAGGAAACCTGGGGGCTTTAGCTATGATCAAAACTTCAGAGCAAATAGGAAACATGGAGCATCTACCTATTACCACCATTTTAGAGTAAAACTCTATGCCAACTACACAACTACCAACAATGAAAGGTCTTCTGCTCATACTGCCTATGGACGGGAGATGGCTTCTTCTACTTCTTAAGATTTAAGTTCCTTTGGCACTTTACCACAACCATGTGTAATGTGGATGTGGATATGGGAGGTTGAAAGCTTTCTTTCATAGCCATCCCCCCAATGCCCTCCACCCAAAGGGGGTGGGTGAGTAAAAAGAAAGAGCCACAAAGGAAAAGGGGCATTTAGGAGAAAAGTCAGCTTCAGGGGAAAGTTTTGATCTCTGCTGTCTATAGTTGGTGGCCTCAATCTGGATTGGAAGCTCACTTGTTTACTTGTGGGTTGTTTTTTTTAAAGGTTCAGTGGCATGCTACATACTTAACAGTGGATGTACCTACACTGTAGAAATAATACAGTTTGATACCACTTTAAGTGTTATAGCTCCATTCGATGGAATCCTGGGATTTGTAGTTTTACAAGGTCTTTAGCTTCCTCTGCCAAAGATGCTTAGTGCCTCACAAAACTAGAAATCCCAGAATTATGTAGGATGGAGTCATGGCAGTTAAAATGGTGTTAGTTTGCTTCATTTCTACAGTGTAGATGCACCCACAGTGTGTCATTCAGGCTAAAGGTCAAACTGCCCTTTAGCCTAAATGTGTGAGTGCCTCCTAGTCTTTTGAAATAACAAAATACAGCTGGGGATTGCAGTGTGAAGGAAGAGGAGCAACCTCTGCTTCCTCACATGCTAGAATAAAACATACAGTAATATAGCACTATGTAAACCTATTAAATGGATTTATTAAGAGACCAGGATAGGACTTATACAGCGGTACTACAAGCAGTGATACCCCGACTAGCAAATATTGCCTCATAGATCTCTGAGAAGCTGTCAGCTACACAGAGTTGTGGGGAATTTGGTGGCGGGAATTTAGAGCAGCCTATGTTGAGCTGCTGTTGCAAAATGAATTTATTTATATGCATTTTGCTTGTGTGTGACAGAGGGCAGGTTTTGCCTAACCGACAGTGTTGCTGTGCCAAGACCCCAGACCCAGACTGAACTGATCCCAACTTGGTTTCACAATTTTATAAAATAAAAACTTACAGAAGACTTCAGTATATTCCAGAAGTATTTAGCTGTCTCCCAAGGAAGGTCCCTACTTCCCAGTTCTTTTTTCAGAGAATGCTTGTTAAATTTGAGGACATACCCTGGTTAAGTTGATTTTGGTAATGGGAAGCTAGAATGGGGCCTTAAGCAAGAAGTAAAGAAAATCATGTTCCAAAACCTAGGGACACAAAGATCACTCCATCTTTGGGCTTCCACCCCTGTTTTTTGTTCCTTCCAAAGCACCTTTCTTATTTTAGCTGAAAACATAAATGTGCCTGTCATTCTAATCTGACAGTGCATGGCATCAGCAAAATATCAACTGAACCCTCTAAATGAAAGACAGCATCAGGTTCAGCCCTACCATTAGGTAGAGTGATGCAGCTGCTTCACGCAGCAGGTTCTGGGTAACATGACAGAGCTGAAATAGTTAAGATATTTGATTATACGGTTGGATCCAGGTTGTTGGCTTGTGTAGCTGGGCTGGAGGAATGGAACTTATCCTCCCAATGGCAGCCCCTTCAGCCCCCTGAAGATCCTACGTAGCATGAATTAAGCTGTGATCCAGGCAGAAAAGAGGAATCTTTGAACATCTGGTGGAGGTATCCTACTTGTGTGGCTCGAGGGCAGAAAGGCTTTAACACCACAGCAGACAAAACATTCAGCAGATCAGCACCAAGTCTTGCTGATTTTTGCGTATTATGCTGCTCTTTGAAGGTTTTCAGCAATTTGTGATAGCATTACTTCACTGTAACATTTTTAGCATTGTTGGAAAGCCCCCTGAAAACCCTGTGACATGAACTTTTGTTGACTTCTAACTCTACTGTGATAACATTTCAAGTATTCCTATGCATTTTCTAACAAGCATGCCCTATGGATGCAAATTATTATCAGGAATAAAATATGTTCAATACCCTTTCAAGTCACATAGGCCTTATAAAAATGCCAGCATTCCAAATCCATTCAGAACCTAACATTTCCCCCTGTTGCTTAGTAGATATATTTGCTATTCAGTCAAATGCCTTGCAGGAGGAATCTGGGATTCTGTAGCTACGATGGAATTCACAGCACTCATTGTAATACTGAGAGCTGCCTTATAACAAAACAGATCTTTCATCCATCTAGTATGTGGTAGGAAATCTGTATCAGATATTGTTGGACTGAAACTCCCATCAATTCAGCAACCACACACTCCTGAACCCTGGTCCGTACAGATGCCGCCATCATGGCAGCCTCCTGTCCATATGGGGGCCGCCACGATGATGCAAGCGCGGCATCGCATCCACACATCAGGGTACCGTGCTTGCATCACTGACATGACACAGTGCATAATGGTGCACTGATGGCGGTGCCTACACGTGCCAAAAAGAACCCGCTTTTAGCAGATTCTTTTTGGTGCAGAGGGAGCCTGTGCAGTTTGGTTGCTGCGGGCTCCCTCTGGAGGGAAAATGGGCAGCTCCAGAACACCCCTTTGGGGCGGTCTGTTGAGCCCCATAATGTTCTTTTAAAAACCATTAAACAATTTATAAAGTTAAAAATATTAAACATTAAAATAGTAAAATTTGTTTTAAAACCCTCTATCCAAACTTTAAATCTGAATTGTTGAGCCCAACCCTCATCAGTATGAAAAGCCTGGTGGCACAAAAATGTTTTTACCTGCCACTGAGAGCACAGCAGTAATGGGCCATCTTGGCCTCTCTAGGGAGGGAGTTTCAAAGTCTGGGAACAGCCACCAAGAAGGCCCTCTTCCTTGATAGGTTCGCCTTGTTGTTGTGATGGTGGTGGTTGTGTGTCTTCAAGTAGTTTTGGATTTATGGCAACTGATGTAGTGGTTTAAACATTGGGCTGTGACTCTGGAGCTCAGGATTTGATTCCCCATTCAAGCATAATTTTCAGCTACAGTAACAAAATAGTCCCTGCTGAGGACTATGCCCCCTCATGAAGGGCAGCTCTGTTTCCAGTTCTGTTGCTTTCCTCCTGTAGAAAGTTATGGGTCTGAATAGGAGCGCCTTTCCTATGCAGTGCTATTGAAAGGGAAATTGTAAGTAATTAGTTATTTGTAACTAATTACTCTCAAGCTCTGTTTCATACCCTTTTGCTTGCCTCAACTGGTGCAATGAATTATGTTTTGTCATTTTTGTAGTCATAAATTTGATAAAGCCTTCTCTTTGTCTAATATAAACACACAGTTTAAAATTATACACACACACACACACAGTGTGTGTGTGTGTGTGTGTGTGTGTGTGTGTGTGTATGTATCACCTATGATTCTGCCTTTTTTCCTAAGTGAACTGCAGGATGAATGAGTTATTGGTTTACTGGGAAATATTTGTATGTTTTGAGAGCCCACAGAGTCATACATAGCCATAAGGACTGGCAGATATAACAAGCAAACATTTTTCTTCCATGCTGCTAAATGCCTAATAAATCTGATTAGCATGTACTGTGCTGAAATAGAGTTACATAAACAGACTTTATTAAGGCTCATTTACATTCATTTGTAACCACTGTGGTAGCAAGAAGGTAGCTTATATGTCTTTCCTGGAAGGCTAAGTCATTCCCTTGATGGAGTAGCTTCTTTGGGCTATGCGTCTGAGAATAAATCAAAACCAGACTGAAGCTCAGTAGGAGTGGGAAGTTACACAACAAGGGATGTGTTAGAGCTGATAAGTTAATGTGGCTCCAAAACCTCACATGGGAGTTAAAGCAATGCAAACCAACACTTGCTGCAATGGTTGTGAGAGGCACAGTTATTTCCAAGGGGTATGAGTAAAAGAGGGAAACCCTCCAATTGTCCTGATTTGGCAGGGATACTCTGGATTAATCCTCTGTTGTCCCATTTTATTGGCTGTATTTAAAATGTTCCTCTCTCCTCCCACTTTCTTTCTTTGTCCTCTGATTATTTCAGTTGCTACAAACTGAGTTCAGGATGCAAAAGTAGTTTGCACTCCATTAACTCAAAAGGGGAGAAGGGTGTAATATTGTCCTTTCCGGTAGGCTGAAGCAACAATAAACTTCTGCTTTCTCTTCTAGCTTTTGTTTTTTTCATTTAGTTTTTGCCACCTTGACCTCAGTTTGACATTGTTTGGTTACACATGTCCCAGTTTTTGTCTGCGAAATGTTGGAGAGTATGAGTGGAGCGTCTTACTAACAGAAGTGGAGAGGGAAGAAATGAAGCATGAGGAGTTTACACAGTGAGCCTCTCAGCGTTGGGCCCAAAGGAGAAACCGGGCGGCAGGAAGAAGGACAAGCCAGAAGTTAGGATCAACAAACACCGAAACACATAGCAGCACAGCAGAGGATCAACAAACACCGAAACACATAGCAGCACAGCAGAGAGAAGATGACTTAGTTACTTGAGTGAAGCTCAGCAAGAACAGCAAGCCTTGTATATTATTTCCTCTCCTGAAAGCTCTGGTGGCAAGGCTGGTTGGGCAGTTAGTCTAGGAACCAAAACAGGGGAAGACAAGTGCATGAAAGCCTGAGGCCAGTTCCCCCCTCTGAGATGCCTCCTCTCCACAGCTAGCCCAAATATCCAAATAAATAAATAAAATGTCAATACATGGATTGCAGAGGAAGACAGAAGTATTTGGCAGCACTATGGGGTTCTGAGAGCCAGCATGGCATAGTGGTTTGAGTGTTGGACTATGGCTCATAGTTTTGGACTATGGTTTGAGTGCTGGACTTTAGAGACCAGGGTTTGATTCCCAGCTTGGCCATGAAACCCACTGGGTGACCTTGGACAAGTCACACACTCTTGGCCTTTGGGAAATAGCAATAGCAAGTACATTTCTATACTGCTTATCAATGCACTTAAGCACTCTGTAAGTGGTTTACAACTGTAAACTAATTGCCCCCAACAAGTTGGGCATTCATTTTAGTGACCTGGAAAGAAGTGACCAGTGGGGTCCCACAAGGCTCTGTCCTGGGCCCAGTGCTATTCAACATCTTTATCAACTACTTGGATGACAGAATTGGGGGCATACTTAACAATTTGCAGATGACACCAAATTAGGAGGAATAGCTAATACTCCAGAGGACAGGATCAAAACTCAAAACGACCTGAATAGACTAGAAAGCTGGGCCAAAGCTAACAAAATGAAATTCAACATGGAGAAATGTAAGGTACTGCACTTAGGGCAGAAAAATGAAATGCACAGATATAGGTGGGGGACACCTGGCTGAATGAAACTACGTGTGAAAGGGATCTAGGAGTCCAAGTAGACTACAAGTGGAACATGAGTCAACAGTGTGATGCGGCAACTAAAAAAGCCAATGCAATTTTAGGCTTCATCAATAAAAGTATTGTGTCCAGATCAAGAGAAGTAATAGTGCCAATGTAGTCTGCTTTGGTCAGGCCCCACCTGGAATATTGTGTCCAGTTCTGGGCACCACAATTCAAAAAGGACATTGAGAAACTGGAGTGTGTCCAAAGGAGGGTGACCTAAATGGTGAAGGGTCTGGAAACCATGTCCTATGAAGAACAACTTAGGGAGCTGGGGATGTTTAGCCAGGAGAAGTGAAGGTTAAGAGGTGATATGATAGCCCTGTTTAAATTGTTGAAGGGATGTCATATTGAGGAGGTAACACAAGCTTGTTTTCCGCTGCTCCAGAGACTAGGACCCGGAACAATGGATGCAAACTACAGGAAAAGCGATTCCACTTCAACATTAGGAGGAACTTCCTGACAGTAAGGGCTGTTCGACAGTGGAACACGCTCCCTCTGAGAGTGGTGGAGTCTCCTTCCTTGGAGGTCTTTAAACAGAGGCTAGATGGCCATCTGTCAGGGATGCTTTGATGGAGAGTTCCTGCATCTCTATGATTTTTTGACCTCAGAAAGATGCCAGGTTGAGCCGACCCTGAACCCCTGGCTGCTATTGAACTCACAACCTTGTGGTTTATGAGTGAGTGGCTGCAGTACAGACATTTAACCACTGCACCACCAGGGCTCTATATGGAAAGGCAACGGCAAACCTTCTCTGAACAAATCTTGCCAAGGAAAACTCATGACAGGGTTGCCATAAATCAGAAATGACTTGAAGTAACACAACACCAAATGGAGTCCAAGTGTGCTTGAGGGAGTGAGGAACATTTCCACATTTTCATGCATGGGAAGGGCCTTCTGTGTTGTTTTATGTTTTTATAGTGGGATCGAGGGACTCCATGCAGCCCACAGGCCACACATGTGTGTCTTCTGGCCTGAAGGCACTGAACTGCCACCTGCCAGACCACACGGGGATAAATGTCCATCCAACCTCCCCCAGCAGCATCTGACAGTAAGGCCCACGTACCCACTGTAGTGAGATGTGTATGAATTCCAGATATGGGGACAGTTCATGCATATTATCATGGGGAAAATTTATTAAGTGCATTCCTTGACTATAAAACCAGAAATGGGGATGTGGGAAGGAAACAGGCATGCTAGATGTGGGTGCATCTTGTTTCATCACTATCTGAGATATTTTAAAAATACAATCATTTGAGAGAGAGAGAGAGAGAGAGAGAGATTATGATGACTCTGGAGATCAGGGTTCAAATCCCCACTCTGCTACAAAAACCCACTTGGTGATCTTTGGTAACTCACAGTCTTTCAGCCTCAGAGGATGGCAATGGCAAACCCCCTCTGAAGAAACTCACCAAATAAATCCTGTAATAATTTTGCCTTAAGGTAATTTTAAGTCTTAAATCAGAAATGACTTGAAGACCACCACCACCAACACCATGGATCTTCCAATCTGACTCACAAACACCACAAAACAAAAGCGATGCAATGCATTTTGTGGTAGTTGTTGTTCACTGAATCCATCTTCAAATGGGGCATTATTCCACTCTAGCTTTTGATATGTTTTAGGACCCTGATATCCCAACTTTCAATTTAGCAAAAAAATTAGAAAGCAGCCATAGATAGTTAAAAAAAATTAATGGCCTGTTTCGCACCGGTGGAAAGTACGTGGTCGGCACGTACTAGGGTTAGAAAGGGGCGTCCTTTCTGGATGCCCCTAACCCTAATATGTGTCGAGCACATATAGAATGGCGGTGCCCTATACACATGGGTGCCACCATCTTGACGTAGTGGATGCTTAGCATCCACACGTTGCGCGGTGGAAATGATACGAGTGCACCATTGGTGCTTTACGGCGGCGTCACGCGGTGGAAATGATACAAGTGCACCATTGGTGCTTTACGGCGGAAATGACATTGCGCAAAAAGAAGCCACTTTTTGTGGCTTCTTTTTCAGCTGGCGGGAAGCCTCGCCCTTTAGAGGCTGAGGTTTCCCAGCGGCAGAAGCGAAGGCGCCAGCAGACCACCCTTTTTGGGCTGTCTGTAAAGCGCCAATGTGATCAAATTGTTGAGAATTGTAGAACCGGACAGAATGTTCAAGAGAGATTCCCTTTTGCCCCTGAATTGTGTCCAGTGTATTCCTCTATTAGGAAATGCCACAGACATTATAATTTGTCTGTATAAAATGTGATGAAGCAATGTGTATAAAAGCCCAGGTATCTGTGTCAAAAATTAGTAACAACACACATCTCACAGCTGACTACAACCTGGCTACATTCCAAGCTCATTTCTTTTACCCAAATTCTGGGAACTATAATCTAAAAATGTCATTTTTTTCCCATCTCTGGATTTGTTCACTCTTTCTGTGTTAGAGAAATTTCGGAACAAGAAGAAATGGTAAATGTTCACAGTCTCTGGACTAGAGACCAATTAATAAAAATATTCTATAAATGTGCGTTAGTTTTATTTGCCTGTGTATGAGTCATATGCCACTCATCTAGCAAAAAGGGTGCATGGCCACACACTCCAAAAGCATGGGTTGTCTCCAGTGACACCTTTGACAGACATGATTAGATTTTATGGTCCATTGAAAAAATATCATTTGCACTCCTGTGAAATAAAAAGGTTTGCTAATTTTGAGTATGCCTTCTGAAAATGCCACCATTTATATACATCTATATTCAATCAAAATATTTTTGAATCCACGGAGCTTCTTTACGTCAGAGAGTTTGTTTGTTTGTTTTCAAAGTCACAGAATGTACTTTTGGTCTGCTTGAAATTTACACTTTCTGGTTAAAAAAAAGTCATGTTCTTAATACCCTGGTGTGTAGGGAAAGAGTGCAGTCATGAATCTGGTTTGCCTTCACACTGCAGACACCCAGCCAAATGGTGACCTCAATTTCACTGGCTTCATTAAAATCATTCTGGATTTACACTACTTTTGCTAAAGTCAGGGTAGGGATCCCTGGCATTCAATCCTTAGTCACACTAAGTTATTTTTATACAATATTATAACCACTTTATACTTGCTCCCAGTTGAATAGTGGAAGACAGAACTGTGGAATTTGGGTCCCTGTTGCGGGACAGAATTTCAGAGAAAAGGATACATATGTAACCCACTGACTCCAATCTGGGTATTTAACCACAGCCTTGGCTGAATTATAGCAACATAGTTGATTAATCATATGAAATTTAGTTGGTTCACTGATCAATCAATTGATTCAATATGCAAAAAGTATAAACTGGTAAAAACACTAGGGTTTCTATCCTGTTAGTGACATTGTTGTTTTGTTGTTTTGTGCCTTCAAATCGTTTCCAACTTCTGGTGACCCTAAGGTGACTCTATAATGGAGTTTTATTGGCAAGATTTGTTCAGAGGAGGTTAGCCATTGCCTTCCTCTGAGGCTGAGAGAGGGTGACTTGTCCAAGGTCACCCAGAGGGTTTCATGGCCAAGCAGGAATTCAAATCCAGTTCTCCAGAATAATAGTCCAACATTCAGTTTAATGCTGGCCAGTGTTTTGGGGAGGGGGAAGTATTGCAAAAGGATAACTTAATTATTGTTGTTATTTATTTATTTATTTATTTATAACCCATCTTGCTCCTATTAATGCGACTCAAGGTGACTAACAACGTATTTTAAAAAAAACATGAAGATTAAAATCTACACAAAAATATAAAGTTATCTATAAAACAATTAATTTATATGGATAAAAACATTAAAATATATATTTTTAAAAAACTATAGACAAACCTTTAAAACAGCATGGTACAACATTAAAAGCTCATAGTCATTTTCTGACAGCATTAAAATGTTTTAACTTTCCAATGGAAGGAAAGCAAGGAAGGAGACACCCTTGCCTCCCTAGGGAGGGTTCCAAAGTCTGGTATCAGCCACTGAGGTATTCTCCCTTGTTACACCAAACAAGCCTGAGAAGGTGATGGACAGAGAGAAGGGTCTCTCCAAAAAAATCTTAGAGCTCAATGGAATCATAAAGAGAATAAAGGGAAAGTGCAACAACTCCCAACCAGTACAAAACCCAACTGTGTAATTCTACCCCTGCTCCCCAACCATGTATTGGCTGGTTGAGAGTAATGGGCAATGGCAGAGCACATTCCCCTGTCAAACAGCTTTTACTGTCAGGAAGTTCTTCCTAATGTTGAGGTGGAATCTTTTTTCCTGTTCTCTGGAATTTCAGGGGGGGGGGAACTTTGCTCCATCCTCAATATGACACCCTTTCAATTATTTAAACAGGGCTATCAAAGTATTTGGAAACCCCACAACTGTGAAGTCGAAGGCTTTCATGGCCAGCATCCATAGTTTTTTGTGCGTTTTCGGACGATGTGGCCATGTTATAGAAGATTTTATGATGATAGTGTTATCCACATATCAGAACCATGTTGTGGGCTTTTTTGGTGCTGTTTCAAGGGCTTGCTTTTCAAAGTGTTCCATATAAAAGTTTGCTATCACTGGTTTCAGAGGGCTTCCTATGGCTACGCCATCTCTTCAGTTTCACCATCTGGAGCCATGGAGAAGATATGACTGTGTTTTTGAACCATCTGAACAACATCCACCCAAACATCCAATTTACAATGGAAAAACAAAGGAAGGAACATTGCCATTCTCGGATGTCCTGGTTATCTGCAAACCAAACCAACAGTTGGGCCACACATTATCCAAAAAACCTATGCACACGGACAGATACCTACCCAAGAACTCCAACCATCTCATAGGACAAAAAAGAAGCACAATCAAAACACTGGTAGACCGGGCAAAAAGTATCTGTGAACACCATTGCCTGGAAGATGAAATGAAATAATAATTAATAATAATAATAATAATAATTTGTTTTATTTATATACCGCTATTCCAAAGATCATAGCGGTGAACAGCAAGTAAGCTAATTAGCAAGTAAGCTAATTTGCCCCCAACAGTCTGGGTACTCATTTTAGTGACCTCGGAAGGATGCAAGCCTGAGTCGAGCTTGGGCCCTTTTGCTGGTCTTGAACTCGCAACCTTGTGGTTTTGAGTGAATGGCTGCAGTACAGGCATTTAACCACTGCGCCACCAGGGCTCCTTGACCTAAGAGTTTATCGCACTGGCCCTAAAATGGGCCCAGTGCATTCTAAATGTGTGTGCACGTGCATGCGCACGGAATGGAATGGGGCCAAAATAACCATTTTATCGCAAGCTGGAATGCTGCCTTTGCTGCCAGGTGTTCAAGTTGCGTCCCCATTCCGTTCCAGAGGGCGCCATTTCTGGGGACGCTTAGAAACAGTTCCCAGAAATGGCGCCCTCTGGGACAGAACAGGAATGTAACTGGAATGCCCGGCGGCAAAAGTGGCATTCCAGAGTGTGATAAAATGGGGTTCTGGGCTCCATCCTGTTCCATGCGCGCATGCGCGCACACATTTATAACGGGGCCGTGCAATAAACTTCCTAGTCTGGGCTCGACAGGTTAATGGTTACTTCAACTCAGACATCAGAAGGGCTGCAGACCCATAAAAACCCATAGGAGTGAAGACAAACAACCACCCAAAGGCAAAAGTATTTTTACCATACATCAAAGGCAGAATAGGGAAATTGGTGAGGAAACACAACCTCCAAATGGTCTACATGCTGACCAAGAAAATCCAGCAAATGCTACACTCAGTGAAGGACAGGCTGCAGGAGTTTACCGCATACTGTCAGCTGCAGACTAGTCTACATAGGGACTACCAAATGTACTGTTTAAACATGAATCAAGGAACATGAAAGACACTGCAGACTGGGTCAGCTAGAAAAATCAGCAGTAGCAGAACATGTTATAAACCATCCTGGCATAAAATGCTGTTTGAAAATATTGAAATTCTGGACCATGCCAACAACTATCAGGTCAGAATTCACAGGGAAGCCATTGAAATCTGGACAATTTCAACAGGAAAGAAGAAACTCTTAAAGTAAACAAAGGCCCAGTACAGACCGCCGGTTTGTGGCGGCCTGGGGCCAATTCTAGGGTGCTGGAGCATGCAGCATCCACACACTACAGAACCCTAACCCGTGATGGCAGTGCCATCTTTAGGCACCGTTGTCCACACGGCGCACGTATCGATGACATCATGTGCACACCGGATCCAAACAGCACGGTGCATATGTGACATCACTGTGACACCCCAGGGCGCTTAAAGGTGCCGTGACGACATCGCTGGAAGGAGCTCCATTTCAGAGCTCCTTTTTGCTGCGGATCATTGCTGCAGCCGTGCAGTTGCCATGGCAACGATCCAGAGAAGAAAGGGGCAGCCTTGGGCTGCCCCTTTTTTCCACTCTGTACCAGGCCAAAGTTTGACTACCAGTCCTGAAAAACACCATAATCAGGACCCAGCAAATGCATGTGAAAATCACCCAGGTTGAGGGGGATCCCAGCATTCAATGCATCGTTGAGTAAATGGACACCCTTTGGGCCTTGCCATTCAATAATAGAATACAAAGATTAACATGCAAATCACCTCCCCTCAACCAACAGTATATCTGCTCCACTCTCTGCCATTCCAGCATTCTCTGAAGATGCCAGCCACAGCTGCTGCTAAAAAGTCAGGAATAAACTCTTCTAGAACATGGCCTCATAGCCAGAAAAACCCACAAAAAACTATACACCCCACAACTGTTCCTCAGCATTTCTGTAGAGTCTTTTCTTGACCCTGGAAGCATGAGCTTTTTTTATTATCCTCCCTATACTGTCTATAACATTTTCATTTTCATTTTGCCCTAGTGGTTGCATCCATCTTTCAGTATGCTAGGCCAGCTATAAAACCTTGTAATTGGATTCATTTATGCAGACAGCAAAACACCCCACACAATCCACAAATGCACATACAGTATTATTCCATTGCATTTATAATGGTTTCATTGCACTCTTGCTTACACAGTGCCAATGTGGAGCATGGTGAAAAAAGAAAGAAAGAAAGAAAGAAAGAAAGAGTCAGGCTTCAGCAGAAAAGAGCTATATTAACCGTAAATCTGTCCAACAGTTATGACACCACTGTGGACAGGAATTCCAACTTTAAAAATTATAATCCTGATGTTGATATAAATCAATCTGCAACAGTGAGTGTCTTGAGACAGTGGCGAGTAGAAGCAACAAAGGCAGGGATGACCCTCCTGTCCAGAATGCCAATTTCTTGTCTTTTAGAACATTAATTTATTTTGCCACTTGATGGTAAACTTTAAGATTTGTTGAAGGACCATTTTATGGAACAGCTTTGCATAATATGTGCACACTGGGAAGTCAGCATAGAGTGTATATGCTTCTGTTTGCCTTTACACATAAATTACAGCTGCGCTGTAATTATTCCCTATGAAACTAAGTAGACTGTGTCAGGAAATATTTAAATGAGAGCCTGTACATGAAGCTGAAAGCAATATATCTTGAAACAGAATCAGTACTTAGCTGAGAAGGTGCAGTAAATCCAGAACAGCTTCGTGGAACTCAATGCAATTGAGACTTTTAAATTTACACCACTGTCAAAGATCTCTTCTGAAGCTCTTCATATGGGAACACCAGCAGTTTTTCTTAGATATTTTCAGTATTCAAAATGTGATTGCTATCATAAGGAGAGCAGTTTATCATGCTCAGTGGTATTCCTGCCGAAATTGGGAAAAGTGGGATTTCTGTTGAATGTTGCACATTAATTCAACACTCCTCTTGAAGTTTTGTGTAGCAGCTGATAATGTGTAGAATGAGCTGGATGTAAAGAGTGTGTTGTTTTACTGTTTTCTGATTGCCACTAGAAAAATAATTAATATTCTCTGACAATTACATTTCTACTTGGTTTTATTATATCTGCTGTTATTCATGCTCCTGCCTCATCTACTACATCCCTGTTATATAAAATAGCATCCTTGCTGGTTTTTTCTTGGATAGTCTGTTCATATTTATACATGAAAGATCAAATGTGCCATCTATTCTAAGTATTGTGTTTGATTAAGCAGTAAAGATCCGGGGGGGGGGGGGGTTGCAGTGGTGGGGACTTCTTAATGGGAATGACAATAATATTACAATAAAAATAATAATATTGCCCAATTTCCCCCCAGTTTGGGACTCAAGAGCTGCATTTGCACTGCAGAAATAATCCAGTTTGAGACCACTTTAACTGCCCTGGCTCAATGCTAGGGATTTCTGGCAACTGCAGTTATGTGAGAGAGACTTTTAACTTTCTCTGTCAGAAAACTCTAGTGCCACAACAAACTACAATTCCCAGAATTCGATAGCATTGAGCCACGGCAGTTAAAGTAGTGTTAAACTGGATTATTTCTGCAGTGTGGATGCAGCCGAGGTGGCTTGCAACAGTTAAAACAAGATACAAATTAACAGCATACAAAAGTTACAAAGCAACTGAAGCATCACTAAATTGAAACTCATTAAAACACATTAATGAGAAATAAAAGTCTAAAACATTATATAAGGCCTCTTCTGCTATTATCTTTCTCCTAAATTCCTTCAACTGGTGAAAGAGAGAAATTGGGGATAGTACCCTGAAAACTTATCTGTGAAAATATCAAAATGTAGTTGAGGAGGAGACAGTTCAGGAAAGAGAGGGGGGCATCCAGATGGTCCCTTATTAGCAGATTCTCCTGTGGGCAAATATTGTTACACGCTTTTCCTCTCTCAACCTCTGTTAATTAAGATGTCAGCATATTTCATATACCTAGGATAAAAGTATCCCTGCAGTATTATATTCTGGACAAAACTTGAAAAGCACACCTATTACCAAAACTCTAATATGAGGCCCGCTTGTATTCACACTGATACCATAATTCAGATGGTCTTATCCCTGCATGGAGATCCAACATGCCATAGTGTTTTGAATATTGGACTACAACACTGGAGACCAAGGCTTAATTTCTGGCTCAGCCAATAAAATCTACTGGATGACCTTGGGCAAGTCACATGCTCTCAGCCTCAGTGGAAAGCAATGGGAATTATCAGATGGGGATGGGAGAGTGATGGGCTCGCCCTCCCATCCTTATCTCGTCCTTATCATGATCATGAGGAAATATTTCATAGGGGATTATCACACGGAGGTACTTCTGTGGGTGAAGTGTTGCAGAACAGTTTCAGAAGCGCCACAGTGGGATTGTCGGTCACATTGCTAAAACATAATTGAGGCTTCCTGCTTTCTTTCCATCAATGAAGCATTAACGGAGAAGTCAGGAGAAGCCATTTTTTGAATAACAGGATATCCCGTTATTCAAAAAATGGCTTCTCCGCGAATGCTTCATCAATGGAAGGAAAATGGGAAGCCTCAAATACATTTTAGAAATGCACTGGACAATCCCACCTTCACGCTTATCCTGTCATTGAAGTGGAATTGTATTAATGCAAGCTCCCATTAATATAACAAGACAATTCCAATTCACTGATGGGACAATGACAGGATAACCAGAGTTTTAATAGCATGTAAACCCACTGGATAACCATAAGAAATCACACTCTCTGAACTTCAGCGGAAGGCAACGGCAAAACTTCCTCCAAAGGAACTTGCCAACTTCATGATAGGTTTAGTGATAGTAGTCTTAGGGCTGCAATAAGTTGGAAACGACTTGAAGGCACACAACAACAATAGCTCACAATTGTCATAATCATACCCTGGAGAAGACTGACTTCTTCTGCCTTTACTGTTGTTCCAGAGCCAAGCAATACTTTTATTTTCCCTCTCTTTTAAAATTATGTTGTGGTTCGATACTACTTTATTTCTATGATTTTTATTTCTCTGTCCTTTTAAAAACCGATTTAGTGCCTACAAGTTTCTCGCTGCAGTTATCATGTAAAGTATAACACGTGAATATCTTCTTTTAATGATGTTATCTAAAATACATGCCATATTTAGGAGGAACAACTGAGGATATAGTGGAAGCTCAGTTTGAAGTATTTCCATCATCACTTCATGGATTTCCCCGCAATATTTTTGTGCTTTGTGACATTTCTACCAAAGGTGGAAAAAAGTAAAGAATCTTGTGTGCTAAATATTGGAAAAACAATCAAATCCCATTAATTGAAGAATGGATAGCTAAATGTAGAGAAGCAATGAACCTGGATATTTTAACAGCGCTTATGAATGAAACTTCAAGACGAAACATAGAAGAGGACTGGAATTGCCTTAAGACTTATTTGGAAAAGAGTGGTATAAAGTTGACCTAAGAAACAAGTGGAAATAATATAAATGACAATCAAAGAACAGGTTTAGGTTGTATACGGAAATTGTTATATATTATAACTATATACCATTAATGAAGGAGTACTTTGAGAAAATCATTAATCATTTTGGTAATAGAAATAACCACAATTATTTAGAAAGTTAATTTACAGAACATAAACTGAATCTACAAGGGGAAAACTTATGCTGTGTATATATAAGGTATTGGTGTATGTGTTATATATTGTATATTGTAAGTTTATGTTTTTCTTATTGTTTGTTTATTTATGAATGAATCAATTAATTTTTTTAAAAAAATAAAATTGATTTAGTACTACAAAGTTTCTTTTGACCTCTGCAGGATGTTTTAGTATATGTTTGTGAATTTATTGTGATGATTTCTGGTCAGTGTTTTAATGCTGTGTGTTTGTTTTACCATTATCTGTTTATTCCTGCAAGTATCCCAAGGAACTGCTATCACTAATAGGATTTCTAGACAGAAAAGTGGAGAAGGCTCCTGTACCTTTAAGGGTCGTGTAGGAGGAATTTAAACCAGTATTGTGTGTTACATCTGGCAAATCTAAGAGACAGGAGGTGGGGCAATTAACAAATGAAACTGCTGCTAGTTTGCTTTTTAATAGCTCTTTCTCTTTAGATATGTAAGATCAGTTACACAGTATCTGTGAACGATGGCAGAGCCTTATTTGTGGAATCCAAAGCCTAAATATATTAATTTGGGGGTTATAACTACCAGAATATTCCAGCTACCATGGTACTGGTAATGTTGGCCTGGTGTTTCTGGCAGTTATAGACTAGTCTAGCTTAAATATTATTATTTCCAAGAGGTGATAGAATTATAAACTCAGATACCTCAAATTTAGCACATTCAGCTTTTCTCATCACATTAACCCAATCCTAAGTATTGTTACTTAGAAGAAAATCCTAATGAGTTTATTATGGCTTACTCACATGTAAGGGTACACAGAACAGCAAGCTTAGTGCATACTGTCCCAACATTTCACAGATGAAAACTGAGACATGTGACTAAGCAACATCAGAGTATGATCAAGATGGCATAAATTAGTAAGAACACAGAAACTAAAAGATGCTGCAGTAGTTTCCTTCTGCCTGGGACTATTGGGAAGAGCAAGATTCTACCTCTCTTCTCTGCTGAGTTAAGTGAATGCAAACTACTTTTGCAATTTGAACTCAGCTTTTAGCAATTGGAGTAAGCTGAGAATAAAGGGTAAAAGTGGGAAAAGGATAGAGAAACAGACTTTTAAAAAAAGGTGAGAGAGCAGATGATTAATTGTGATTATTTGCCATATTTGCTGAATGTGCTAAATTTGAGGTATCTAACAAATTTGAGGTATCTGACAAATTATTATTATTATTATATCATGACACCTGGAGGGCATGCTCGTATCTTTGTTTTTAAAATGTCTTGAATCCAGTTGCTATTCCCAGCTACAGAAGAGTTGCTCAATAAGTTGCTGAAGGGTTAGTGAACACTTATGGAAATTTCATTAATTCAATAACTCTACTGTAGTTGGGACTAGCAATTAGATTCAGGCCATTTATTAGAATCTGCAAATCTCTCCTGAAGAAATGCATGCACTGTAGTTTGCTCACAAGCTTATTTAAACCTGTCCCAATTAGTTCCAAATTAGACATTTATAGAACATTTTCTCAGCTTCTTTTTGCCACATTTATAGGCTGCTTGGTATTTTAACCGGTAATTAGAATGATTTGCCTGGAAGACATCCAGGTTTTGCTGATGAGAAAATGATTTCTGATAGAATATGGACAACAGGTGGCTTGTTTTTTTGGCCAGCACTGGTCTTAGGAAAACTGCCAAAAGGTACCGTTTGCCAACATGCTGTGGGTGTTAGGATAGGCTATTTTAGGACTCATTTTATATTTAAAAAAAAACAGAGCTGGTTATAGAGGACACTTATTAGCATTTGAGGAAAACTATAAATGCTAGCAGTATGTATTGGAAGCAAAAAGCAGTTGATACAGACTTTTTGGTCAGTATAGGAAATCTATAAATTAGGCAGTTGTCTTAGCCCTGTGCTGATATGTAAGTAACAATACAGGAAATGTTGGGATTGATGTCTACTTATAAGTCAGTTCTAGGCAACAGAAGCCTCACATTTTCAAAAGGGACACACGTGAAACTTGTTCAAGAAAAGAAAATTGCTGGCTGGCATCTGATTGGTGAATTATTATGGTAAATTAGACTTATCCCATTAAAAAGCTCTGTTTTGGTTGCTGCAGTAGATGAACTACTGCAACGAACCAACTCCCCTTGCAAAACTTCAGTTTTCAGAACTGGCCATCTTCTGGTTGGTTGAGAGCGCTGGGACAAGCAGAACAGTGGCATTATTCACAGGGGCCTCCAGATCCTTGCAGATGCCTATCGGTTGTAGATTAGAACTCTTCAGAGGTAGAAAAGTTAATAGAAAAGGGTTAACATGTCTAAGAGCTTTATCACACTAGCCAGATCCGCCAGGAAAATGGAAGTTCAACGCAATTTAAAGTACATTCAAATTTACACAAAATTTGCAAATTTGGTTAGTTTATCACACTAGGGGACTGCCCAAGTGAAATAACGCAAAGTTAATTTGAACGCAAAGCAGAAAAACCAGCAGTTTTTTTTACTTTTGGGTTGTTCTGAAAGTAAAAAGCTGCTGGTTTTCTCCGCTTTGTGTTCGAATTAACTTGGCACTATTTCACCTTAACTCAGATGTCATGTGATAAACTTTGGCCATTTCTGGGTTTTCTTTGCTTTAGATTTTGTTTAACACCTGTTTTCCCGGGGAATCTCGCTAGTGTGATAAACTCCTAATTAAAAAGCTTAACATTTATATAAAAAGAGGGAAATATCTTTCTAACAAATTGCCATGCATGATTTTACTCCCTTTATCCAATGTTTGAACTTGCATGAGAACAAAACAACTACATTAATTTTTGAAAACCTCATTTCTCATCCACCCTGCCAAAAGTCTTTCCCTTGCTTTCTCTTTTTCCTCCCCTTATAATCTCATTTCCTTTTTCTCCCACTTCCCATAGTTTACTGACACTTCAGCAAAAGTCCCAGGGTTAAGAGAGCCCAGAATTAAGTTTCCTGAGATGGAGTACTGTGTGATGTCTGGTGCAAAAAAAAGAAGGACCACCTGGATTCAGAAAAAGACTGCCCTCCTCCCAGCTGGTTTAAAATACTCTAATCATTAATGAAAATAAATAAAAGATATTAGTATTTATTAAACTACCAGAGGACACCCAAGTGGCTGCTGGCCATGAAACGTGTGGCTCAAGAAGCCACTATGAATGATGCATACTTGTTGCAGTGGCTGGAGTTCCTGGATGTGTGTCTGCCACTCCCCACTAGTAGTATGGTCTAACTGGTGGTCTTTGCCTGTGTTGGAGGAATAGTTCCCCCTTGTGGTCCCACTGTGCCCTCTCAATATATTCTTGCTTCTGAGGAAGCAGGGGGTGTGAGTTGATGCTGCCATAGCTTTCAAGGCCTTGGCCAAACCCTACATGAGCTGGAGGAATTGGTCAATGCTCTGCATATCTGATGTTCCATCTTTGGCCTGTTCATCTAATTGCAGCTGCCCTGGGCCTGGCTGTGGCTGGTGTAGCTGAGTATACATATGTATGTGTGTCAGTTACAACCAATGTGTCCATCCCCCACCCAGCTCATATTTGAGGAAGTTGTATGGCTATGCCAGCCATTGCAGGGGTAAAATAAAACCTTATTTGGAATGAAAAAAGTAAAATTAGTATGTAGTCTTTCCTTAACTGAGCCTGGCATTGTTTACATAGGTGTTCTTCTCCCAACTTTATTCTCACAACAACCCTGTAAGGCAGCTCAAGCTGGTCCAGAGCAACCCAGTAGTGTTGCCAAGTCAAATAAAAACTCCACCAGCATTTATAGTTGTGTAGAAGAGGGGATCACAGCTTGTCATGCTGAGTCTTTAAAGGCACAGGAGCTCTTTTTTATTACATCTGGCAACCCTCTTAGCAGTGAGTTTCATGGCTCTCTGGGAACTTGAAATGAAATCTTCCAGTCTCAATCCAATTTTGTAACTACATCTTCATTTTACATTAAGTAACATATTTCAAAATCACATTCATCACCCTCTGTTTTATGCAAAAGGATCTTGTAGTACCTTTGAAACTAACTGAAAGAAAGACGCTGGTGTCATGAGCTTTCGTAAACGAACCTACATGCATCTGAGGAAATGGGCTCAATCTACAAAACCTCATGCTACCAGCTTCTTTCTTTTAGTTACTCTCAAAGGTGCTACAAGAGCCCTGATTGCCCAAACTAACACAGCTATGTCTTTGAATCCTACCTCCTGATTTATGTTTTAATAAATTGGATTTGTGGTAATTCTTCCTTCTTCCTTGCAGTTTTGCAGGGTAACCAGCAAGCCTTAGTAGCCAAATATATCTCCATGTATACATCTCCCAACTTTGGTACTATCTAAAACCATTTTTTGCCACTGGAATTGAATTTTTCTAATTCAGTATGTATTTGAAGCCATCATCTAAACCCAGTTGCGAATTATAGCTAGAGGAGGCCTACTGAATCAACACAACATACATACTGTAAATGTAGAATTACCATTCTGTTCTTGATGCAGTAGGTCTACTCTAGGTGGGACTAGCAACTGGATTTTTAGGCAAAAACATCTGGGCAGAGATTCTGTCTTGAAGTTACAGGTTCATAACCTAGATTTATGGATTTTTAACTGTACCATATTCAATAACACTACATAGTCACAATTGTAGCATTATTACCACAATCATAAGTGCCCCCCAACCCACCTTAATAGCCAGCAGATGCACTGAGTGAAGGATGTCTGTTCAGCTGGCAACCAGGGTGCAAACAGGATGACATTTCCAGCCTCCTCCCACCAACAAGTGAGGCTGTGGCAATTAGAAGCCAAACACCGGTTGAACCTTCATTTCATGTGGCTGCTGGCTGTTAAGGTGGATTCAGGGGTTTGGGCCAGGAAGAATTATTTAATTAAACATTATAATTAAATAATCGGTGTAGGATATCACCGCTGTTCTGCAAAGCTGGAGAGAAAGTTATCTGATCTTTTTAAATATTTGTGAGTAGTTTTTATATGGCTTTAAGTGGTTCTACACATTTCTGGAGTATAATGTTTGGTTTCAGTAATACGCATCCAGTTATTTATTTATTTATTTTTAGGATGGGGAGGATCAGTTACTGAAATTTTCAATATGAAAAGATTTTAACACAATTCATCTCAATAGAACGATTCTTGTTTAAGTCATCTGAATCTTGTGATTCATAATGCTGTGCTTCCACAACCCAAAGGACAAGGAAAAAGTGAAGGGATGACTAAGTATGAAAAGCTGCTCACTGAAGAAAGCTAATAGGAAGAAAATTAAGCAATGAAATGTTTCTGGTGAAGAGACTTGGTGAAAATCAAAGTGGTGCTGGTGAAAAGTTCTACAGAGACAACAAACTCTCAAAAGTACAAATGAATGCTTCAGAACTAGAAATGAGATTAAAAATAAAAGATAACATAATTGATTTTTATTAGTTTCCTCCCATAACTGTCTTAAAATATATATTGATGTTTTCTAAGGCTGCAGTCTATGCATACATATAAAGGAGTAAGTCTCATATAGAATACAGTGTGGTTTACTTCTGAATGAACATGAGTAAGATTAAATATTTCCCAGTCATTTAAGCATTTATTATTCCTGTTCATACACCGAATCTTTCCAGGAATTGGCTGAATTATTTTACATTTGTGGTAACCAGTTCATATTAGAATGTCATAAAACAAGCACAGATTTTTACTTTATATATAGCCTAGCTTTTGCTATGTTCATACATATAACATCCTATTAAATTCAAACATCTTGTGATTCATCTTAAATGTTTATGTGTCTATAATGAAGTCTGAAGTCTTGGCGGTAAGGCCTGTGTATGTGTGTAGGTGATTCAAGGCAGTAGCCTGGATAGACCTGGACCTGGGCCACTGTACATAAGAAACCTATATTAAGTAAGCTTCTTCTTCCATGTTAGAAGCTACAAATCCCATATTTGAATTGCAAATAGTTGCTTTATCCATGACATGCACAGTCTCCCCCTTGTTTTGGAATGAAGTTGGGGGGGAGGAGTTAGATAAATTCTGGGTCTAATATGGTTGGTGAAAAACCACTAACTTCAGGTCTCCTAGTGGAATATATGCACAAAAGTGAACAGGCTAGGTTTCCTGTAATCCTTTCAATCACTATTTTGTGTGTTTAATGTGTTGAATTTCAACCATGGATCTTAACATTATAGATACTAGACAACTAAGCTTTGAGCTTATAAAACATAATAATAGAAACTTTAGAGCTTGCATGTGTTTGCCTTATGGAAGCAATAGGAAAAATAAAGTTCCCACTAACAGATATTGGCAAAAGTCCTCTTTCTAAAAGAATATTAAGTAGCTACTGCTAAGTTCTGGTTTCCAAAAACTCATTACTTGGTTAGTTCAACCCATTTTTGATGTTGAGGATAGCTGGGTTTTATTTATTTATTTGGCTGAACCAATTTGTTGGCTCAGTGGAGAAGGGAAAAAACACACACCAGTGGCTCAGTTGTACAAGTAGTTGTGCAATAATGATTCAGATTTTCATTCGTGCCTTCTATGGATGTTTTTGTGAATGAAGAATAGAATGCAAAAGACGTCAGCCAAGTCCATGTGCAATTGGCAGTGATGAGTCAGATAACCCCTAGTACTTTTTTCCTGTTCAGTGCAGTATGCTAAGGCCAATGGTGAATAAATAGTATGCCTGCAATGTACAGCAGTTATTTGGATATACTCAGCAGACATCACATATCGGTCCTTCCAACCATTATCTTCAAGATATGATGCCAGATTGAGGGAAAATGGAATTATCAGTGGAAGTAAAAGGATTGTTTTCTGAACATTCTTTCAGTGAGTCACTACTCTGTCAACAGTCATATGTCCTTTAATTGTTGTGATTCAGCATTCGTTGTTCATGTTAGGTGCCTTCAACTTGGCTCAGACTTATTGTGACCCCATTTTTTGTTGGGAAGATTTATTCAGAGGAGGATTGTCACTGATTTCCTCCAAGGCGAAAAAGTGTGACTTGTCCAGTGTTACCCAGTGGGTTTCCATGGCAGAGTGGGGATTTGGATCCTCGGCTCCCAGAGTCCTAGTCTAATACTCAGGCCCCATTCATACTGGCCTAAAAGACATGGAGGGAACTGGGATGATCCGGATGCCCCTCCCCTGAATCACTCCGTTAGCAAGTGCCCACTACAAATTGAAATCGAATGCATTTTGACAGAAATCGAATGCATTCTGTAGATTGGCCGCTGCCAATCAAGCTATCGTCATGGTGACGTTTGCAGGGCATCGGGGGAAGTGTCCTCCCTTTTTAAAGAGCCAGGCACAGGGGTTTCAGCGGCTGAAGCAGGGAGAGAGATGCCTCTCTCTCTCTCTCTCTCTCTCTCTCTCTCTCTCTTTTAATAAACCTGTGGGCTTTTGGGTCAGATCTGCCCCTGTCCCAGGCAGAGGATGGGATTGCCATGCTTTTTTTTTTTTTTTTTTGCTTTTAAAAGCAACATTAGCTTTCCCTTTGCTTCCCTTGCTGTATCTGCTCAAGAAGACAAATCATTCACATATTTGCTCCAAAAAAATTGTTAAAAATGTAACATTGATTGTTTGCAACATTTGTAGCTTCTCCCTCTGCAGAAAGCAAGGAGATCCAAGGATATCCAAGTGCAAGCCTAGCTCCATCTGCCTCTGGAATATAAACCATGCGCATGTTCGCTCAAAAAAAATGTTAAAAATGTAACATACATTCTGGAATATAAACCATGCGCATGTTCGCTCAAAAAAATTGTTAAAAATGAAACATACATTCTGGAATTGCCTGACATGAGCTCCGTTCATGACCTGATTTTTTCCTCCTGCAAGGGAAGGAATGCCCAGCGACAGAGGGCTTTGGGCAGGGGATGCAGGGAAAAGAGGCTCCTAAAGAATGCCTTCCCTTGCTCCCTTCTGCCCAGGGCTCTTTCCTCCTCCCCCTCCCCTCCGATGAGGGGAGGAAATGCTTTGCCCTTTGCCCACCCTCTGACCTAAATCCCTCCCTCAATTTGCCTCGATCGTGATCGAGGCCAAGTTCTCATTCCCAGGACCCGGGGTTTTTAAAAAGAAACGGCATTTGCGCCGATTTCAAAAGACCCGCGCTAGGGGCCATTTAACACGGAACGGGTGTGCAAGCCCCGGATTCGCTTGTGTGAGATTCGGGGTGAGTAGGAACTTCACGTGATTGAATCGGTTTCAAAACCAATTTTTTTTGTAATGTGAATGGGCCCTCAGACTGTTGCACCATGCTGGTTCTTTCTTCTGGAACAGTTTTTTTAATCCAACTCAGAGACGCTAGTAGATTTACATAAGCAAATACACCCCTCATTTTATACTAGTTTTGTTGTTGTTACTGGTCTTGTTACTTTATAGCCACAGCGAGTTCATGTCCACATCTGTCTCCTGAAGGTCCTACATCTACAGCACTATATAAATAAAGCATAATAATAATAATAATTATTATTATTATTATTATTATTATTTGTGGATGGTAAAGGGGAGATAAATAAGCAAGCAAACAAACTGTGCCTTTTCCAGCATTATGCATTTAGCACCAGGTGCTAAGTGCTCATTATGCCAGAAGTATTAACAGATGCCACTGAAATGTGCACCATTCCAGTTGGGTTCAGTGTGAGAAGCGCAGCATGTTTCCCTGGCTTTGGCTCCATGTTTGCTTAGCAAAGCTTTTTAGTGTCACAACTGATAATTTAAAATCAGCGCCAACTTCTTTATGGGGTTCAAGCTTTATCCAGCACAGATTTATTTTAATGCTTTTATTGCCAATAAAAGGTCCCACTGGTGCGACTAATTCTGGTTTTTTTTGTATAGGCCAGCAGATCTTACGTAATACTTTCTGATTTCATCTCTTGGAAAATGGTAGAGCAAGCAGAACATGAACATTTTCCACTTCTGTGCAGGTTTAGTCAGACTTTATTAGCATTCCCAGTAGAGTGGCTATCTTGATTCCAATCAAAGCTCCACTCCATCAGGTTGAATTTAGGCGGGGGGGGGGGGGGGGGGGGGGGGGTGGTTCTGGAAAACAAGATTATTCCATTGCTGAAATGATTGTCTAAAAAATACTTATGATTTCTGAATATGTTTGCCTTAGAGGCATCTACATTGGAAATGACTTGAAGACGCACGACAATGATTACTGGATTCATTTGAATTCAGAAATATGGGCGTGGAGTTTGTAGCTGTATAGTTTGGCACATAAAAACCAAAAGACAGTTTCATTGCATCTTACATGGGGGAAGCAGCTCTGGGAGCCATTTTTCTGCCTCAGAGACACTCCAAGGGCCACATAGACATTAAAAAGTATGTTTATGGGGGGGGGGATCAGTTTAAAAAAAACAGAAATAGGAGAAGGTTCATCTCTGTTTTTGCAAAATGAATGCATTTTGGTATTAAACACTGTGGGGTGAGAACATTGTAATGAACTGAATAATGAACTGGATAATGGACTGAAATTAAATTCTTCCCATCTGCAAAGGGCAAATTCCATGTATAAGGCTATTCCCAGTATTAGGAGAACCATACTATCTACTTGCTTGCCAAACTTCTCTCAAAAAGGGAGCCCTAATTCAGGACTAACATGTTTCAATACATAAGAATTCAATCCCAGATTGAACAGTTAAGTACTTAAAGTTCTGGGCCAGTACAGTTGAAAATGTCAAATTCATTTTCCCCACGTTTATTTATTTGACAATAGCAAATTCTTTCTGTTACAAATGTTAAGAAATGTGTGGATTTTGGCCAGTTCCTAGTTTTAAAAAATGCTCTGGAGTGAAATTCTCACCCATTCTGAGCTGTAGCCAGCCATGGCTTCCACATGTGTCTGTCCTACTCACAGAAAAGTAGGCATGTGTTCATCTTACATGACAAACCTTCAATTGTTTTCATACACTTTCCCACACACAGTAAGTGTTCTTTTCATGTAGGCAATGAGCTACTTTTGAAGTGTCCATCAGAAACATATTCCCCTGAATTCAGTGGAATATAAGGTTTCCTTCTTTTTAAATTGGTAATCTGGCAAAAGAAACTGGGAACAGCTCTTAAACATTTCCACATCTACTACACACCATAGGCATTGCCTTCTGGAAGACTGACTATAAAAACCCACAGATGAAATACTGGCACATCTAGAGGTAACATAATTTCTGTATCTTTTTTTCCTGTCTGTCTCAGACTGATAAACTGCCTTATCTATATTTCCTGTTGGAACCATCTGAAGTTCTATAGTTTCTTGCATAACCACCAGAAGGATCTGGAGCAGGATATGATTTGTCTCATGGAATTTTTTTAAACAGGAAAAGGAAAAGAAGGAAAAACAGATTTTAAAAATTCTGCTGATTTCCAAACCTGACTGAAATCCTGGTGCAGGCCCAAAATGCTCCATGACAGCTGTGCCCCAGTTCCATTTTCCTAAACCAGTCATGCCCAGAGCCAACTGCAGTGGAAATTTTCTTCTTTTCTTCTTGCTCAAAATTAATTTCTGAATATTTGTAAAATAGCCTTTTGCATGCAGACAGCCTCTTGAGTGAAAAAATATTTCTGCTATACACATCCAGTAGTATCATCCATAAAGTTAACTTCTGAATAAAAAACATGATGTTCAAAGTAGACTTTCAGGTGCTATGGAAAAACACCCAAAGGCTGGAGATACTGTTCTGCTAAAAGCAGTCTGTTGTTAATCAGTTGATCTGCTACTTACCACATATAAACAATAGCACAGAGCGCTGTACATTACAAAGAATCACAAGAGTAAGAACTATAGAGTCTCCATCTCTTGAACAACTTTTGAAAACAATGTGTTCTCCTCATCCAAGTGCAGGTGTCACTCTTTTTAAAAAAGATAGGCTTGTTGGGGACCTGCATTCATTTGCTTCATGCTCTAGGCTCAACATGTGGTATGTCAGCCATTCCTACCTCCCCGTATGCAAGAAATGGCATCAATAATGCTAGGAAAGGTAGAGGGTAGAAGAAGGAGGGGAAGACCACAGACCAAATAGATGGATTCAGTAAGAGGCATGGGCTTGCAGGACCTGATCAGAGCAGTGGAAAACGGATACATGGAGATGGAATTGACTCAAAGGCAGCTTACAAGAAAAAGGAACCTAAGATGGGCTTACAACTCCTGGCATCTCTGACCATTGCCCATGCTGGCTGCAATTGGTGGGTGTTGTTTGCCAAAACATTTGGAGGGATCTGGGCTGGGGGAGTCTGATATATATCCCTATTGTTGTATATTATGACCAGCAGCACTTCTCTAGTGTCTTAGAAATAGCACATTCTCAACCTGAGGTGTCTGAACTGGAATTTCTGGAGCCTGCAAATGGAGAGAAATACAAAATCTTGAATCTTCTGCATACAATTCACTACTACTCAGGTGAGTTAGCAACCATACCAACAGCTTTAATAACACAGCTGATAGTTTTTTGTGGGTTTTTCAGGCTATGTGGCCATGTTCCAGAAAAGTTTCTTCCTGACGTTTTGCCAGCATCTGTGGCTGGCATCTTCAGAGAAAGTTTGCCTGGAAAAGACTTGGGCCACAAAAAACTATGGATGCCGGCCACGAAAGCCTTCGACTTAACACAGCTGATGTTTTGATACTACAACATGTTATGCTATAACTCCTTGTGGAGTTATCAGAGAATAGACAGAATAATATAGGAAACTGTTTTCTGCTGAGCTAGACCTTTTGTTCTGCTTGCTCAGTAGTATCTACACTGATTGGCAGTACCTCTCTGGGGTTTCAGACAGCTCTAACTTTTTGGAGTATCTGGGATTTTCCAGCTCCAACTAAAGATTCCAGGAACTGAATGCTGGACCTTTCCCATCCAGGGCATGCGTTGTACATGCGACACCCTTTCCCCATCAGATATGCCCTTACAACTGTTGATCTTCAGAGTGTCACTTTGATGAAATTTGATGACTAATAATTGGGAGTAGCTTGAGTAGGTATATTATGCAATTTTCTTTTCAAGGTATCATCTGGGAAATCAGCCAAAAGTAACTTACAATAAGTACAGTGTGAGATACCCTGTACAAATGTGAAAATAGGGTGGGATGTTTGGACGGGAAACCTTTATCCTGGGGACACAGCCAAACTGCATGGCCCGCACATGGAAGCAGAAGCCTTGCAGCTTTTGCATAGATCCACACTATAAAAACATAACCTGATAAAGAAAGAAACATGTTGCTCTTGGGTCAATTAAGACAGTTGGCTCAGCACTGGGACAGAAATTTCCAAGCAATAAAACAAAAATTTGGCTTCCTTTTGTTCTCTTCATATGTCTGGAGAGTGATTAGCAGCCAAGATGTAAAGCAAGGGGACAGGGAAGCAGTGAGCGGTTTTGATTTATAATAGAGAACCTTTTCATACTTGATTGCCAAAATAGCTAGCCTATTTTCAGTGCGCCATTTCCATAATTCTTTGAGAAAACTAAGGTTTCTCCAGCATGGTGTAGTGGTTTGAGCACCAAACTGTGATTCTGGAGACCAGGGATTGAATTCCAGCTTGGCCATGTAAATCCACTAGGTGATCTTGGGCAAGCCATACTCTCTCAGCCTTAAAGGATGGCAATGCAATGGCAAACTCCCTCTGAAGAAACTTGCCAAGAAACCCCCATGATAGTTTGCTTTGGGGTCACCATAAGTCAGAAACAACTTGAAGGCACACAACAACAACAGCAATAAGCAGGCACATGAACGGAAACCCATAGAGTTCTATGTCTATACACACACACACACACACACACACAGACAAAAGTCTTGAAGATGTCATGGGATTCTTTGTCCTTTATAGAGTAGCCAATAATAAACAATAACACTAGATTAGGGGGAGGAATAATTTACCTGCTTGGATTTTATTTTATAGCTTAAGAGAAGTTATTACGTTTTAAAGCAACAAACAAAAACAAACAAACAAAAACAGTGAAATGACAATACTGTTTGGATAGCCATAGCTCACAATCTCCTTTTTCAAGATCTGAGTTAAACTTGGGGCTGAAAATGAAACCATTCCCAAGATGAAGTGGTAACTAGGGACCAGTGTCTTCCTTCAGTAGCAATATCGCAGGCCAAATGCCCCTTTATTGTTTGCTAGTCAGTTCCTGATTAGAGTCCATATGAAATGGTATTAGTTGTCACTTTTCTGTGAAGCAGCATGGAAATTATGGGGATATTTACTGCATTGGTTTGATAACGTGTAGTGACTCTGAGTTGTGTAACTAATGACTATTTGTCTTTTTTAAAAAGTAGATATTTATTGCTAAATATTTGAACTAACTCACTATAACACTCACCCCATCACAGTATAACATAAAGATGAAATGCCACCACCAACCTCTGAAAGACCACTTCCTCACGTCCGACCTGTCCCAAATGTAAGATAATCAGTTGAGGCCCTTTTCAGTGTCTCATAACGCTGTGACACTAGGCTGGTGGGTACATGTGACAGGGATTTCTCTGTACCAGTACCCAGCTGTAAAATTCCCTCTTGAAGGGGCTTTGTATTCCTCTGAGTTACCACTGCAGAAAACTGCTCTGAGTGTTTTCTAAACTATCTGTTTTAAAGAGGGAGTTATGCTGTTTTCAATTAGGTTTTAGTTCTTCATTTAATGTTTTAAAAATTGTTTTATCAATTGTGCATTTCATCAGTACCATGATATGTTGAAAGGTAATAACTAAATGCCTTGAGTTATTATATATTACTTAAAATAATACCAGTTACACAACTTTGTAGGAACAGACAAATGGATTGATACAAAAAAAACACATCCTTTTCTAAAAACAAATAAAATTAGTGGTCCATTATCAATAATGAATACAAATTTTATGGAGGTACAATATCACTTACTGCAGAAAATCATAAGTTCTATACAATGATGTTCAAAAACCATATTCATTCTTGATATAGATGTCATCAAAACTTAACTCAGTCATGGTCACAGTGTGAAGACTTGATACAGGAGTGTTCAAGTCGTCAACAAGGCAAGTCAAAAATTTACTCAGAAGTAGTCCTGGTATGAAAACTTGACTTAGGAGTAAACAAGCAGAGACAATAATTTCTTTCAGATGTCTTCAGCCTCTGTCTTTAACCCAGTTCAATCAATCACAATACTGGAGCACACTCTTCAACTGTATTAAAATTATATACAGTCAGCCCTTCTTATACACTGATTTTTTATACATGGATTCAAGCATCCACGGTATGAAAATATTCACAAAAAGTATAAATTTCAAATATCCAACCTTGATTTTCCATTTTTTATAAGGAACACCATTTTGCTATGTCATTATATTTAATGGGACTTGAGCATCCATGGATTTTGTTATCCACAAGGGATCTTGGAACCAAACCCCGGCATATAACAAGGGTCCACTGTATTGATAAAAAAAATATGTCTTATCTTTCCAGACCACTAGAGATATTGTACCTTTTCCTGGGCATTATACATAATTTAGCCATCAATAGCTGAGGAATGACTATGAATGTATGTGGATCCATGATCAAGGGCCTGGAAAAAACCCTCTATAAGGAAAGAGGCAATCTTTGGGCTTTTTTCCTTAGCCAAAATATCTGCAATAGATTACTGAATTATGCACACTGTAGAGAAAGTGGATAGAAAAATATTTTTATTCCTGTTTCATAATAAAAGAAAATATCAGTTAAGCTGGATAGTAGATGATTTAGGAAAAATGAAATGAAATTATTCTTCACACAGTAAACAATTAATCTAAAGAGTATTCCACCACAAGCTGTGGTAATAGCTGCCAACCTGGACAGTTTTAAATGGAAACTCATGGAAGGTCAGGTTATGGATGGCTGTATGCCTCTGAATTCCCGCTGCCTGGGAAAACAAACAGGAAGGTGCCATCATCCTGATTGTAGGCTCCCCATAAGTATGTGGTTGGCCCTTGACGGAACAGGATGCTGAAGTATAGAGTCCTTGCTGGTTTAGCAGGAATATTATCATTTATACATTGTAGATTGTTGAAGACTTTGCAGATCATCAGTATATTGAATTATGAGTGGAAGATTACATGCAATCATTACCTTGAAGCCCAAGAAAAGGACAGCCAGAATTGTGGCAATAAACCTCATGTGATGAGATTGTAATAATTCAGTCCATATAATAGTTTCATGAAGGCATCCTGAACTGGCTAGAGCTCCGAACACTCTCAACAAAGCACAACTATGGATGATGAAGAAATCAAAATGGATCTATTTGGTATCAGAATTCTGATAGTCTACCATAACAGAGGCCACATAGAGTTGGAGGTAGGAATGCCCACAGAAAACATGGAGCAGACTGGAAGACTCTCAAATCAGAAATATGTGCATATGAATTTATATAAATCCTTCTGTGACAAATAACAGTACCTCTGATTTTTATTTATTTATTTATTTATTGTATTGTAGGGCATAGTCTTTCATCCAGCATTGCCTTGAAACTGATTTAACTGCATATACTCCTCTGCATGGTTCTCCTTCTCACCTACCCATAACCCACTTCCCACAGAAACATTGTTCATGTCCAAGAATGAGGAACACACACATCCATGCAGCCACATTCAGTCCAGAACACAACTTTGTTCCATTATATTTCTAGTGCAATTGCTCTAAAGTGCTGCTGAACTCAGTCCAATTTCTAAGCCAATCCATGGGCAGAAACACTCACTTTAAGGTACAATGCAAGATGTGCCAGGGAACAGCATCTCTCTCCCCAAACAGTAATATAATACAGAGAAAATCCTAGACTTCTTGGCAATTAATCTTTATTCCTTTATTTCTGCATAAACTTTCCAGATAGTAAACCCTAATGTACTCAGTGTGTAAACACACATGGAAAAAGTGTGTGCACTGAGAGAAATTTGCCTCCAGAAACCTGTATGTCTGTGTCTGTGTGTGCATGCATACATATCGACAGGCTGTCTAGTGAACAGAGTGCCCAAGAGAGTATTACTGTATTGTTGAAATCAAGAAGAAAAGCAAGAATAGTCAAAACAGAGCAGTTGTAGATAAAACCTCTAAGGGAGGGATTACTTCTGCTTGTCTGCTGTCAATTGCCAGTTCAGTTGGGGAAAAAACAAACTGAAATTGTCCATCACTTTAGAATCTGAGAGTTCCTGGGTGCTAATGAAAGCTTTACTAGTTTGTATCAAATTAGGATGGTTTTCTCATTTTTTTGTTGTTGCCAACTGCTATCTACTACAATTTATGTAAGCCCTCTGAATGAGAGACCTCCAAGTCACCCTATCATCAACAGCTCTGCTCAGATCTTGCAGACCCAGGGCTGTGGCTTTCTTGACTGAATATATCTATCTGGATTGCAGTCTTCCTTTTTTCATGCAGTCTTCTACCTTACCAAGCATTATTGTCTTTTCTAGTAAGTCATGTCTTCTTATGATATAGCCAAAATATGATAGCCTCAGTTTAATCATCTTGGCTTCTAGGAAAAGTCAGGCATGATTTGCTCTAGGATTCATTATTTGCCTTTTTAGCAGTACATGGTATCTGTAGAACTCTTCTCCAGCATCACATTTCAAACGAGCTGATTGGCTTCCTGTTGGCTTTCTTTACTGTCCAGTTTTCATAACCATATATAGAAACTGGAAATACAATGGAATGAACAATCCTAACTTTAATATTCAATGATATATATTGACATTCCAGCATCTTGTCTCATTCCTTCTTATCTGTCCTTCCAAGTCCTAGCTGTTTTCTGATTTCTTGACTGCAATTTCCATTCTGATTAAAGACTAACCCAGCGTATGGAAAATCTTTAACTATTTCAGCACCTTCATCATCCACTTTAAAGTTATGTAAATCATCTGTGGTCATTATTTTTGTTTTCTTAATGTTCAGCTGTTGGAGCTTCCTCCTTCACCTTCCTCAGTAATTGTTCTAAGTCTTTGCTGTTTTCTGCTAGCGGTATGGTATCATATGCATATCATAAATTGTTGTTGTTCCTTCCTCCAATTTTCACTCTTCCTACCTCAGAATTTAATCCTGCTTTATGCATGATATGCTCAGCATACAAATTAAACAGGGTGATAAAATCTCACTTAGTAATTCTTCCTTTAAATATACTCTCTCCTCCTTTTCTATTGAAACCTGGGCACAGAGGCTCAGGCATGAATCTAGAAGTAAACCGAGCCTTCAAGGTTAGTGTGGCTATAAGGGATCCAGTATGAATTCCTATGCCTTGATATATGTCATTTGACTGGTCAGGCTCACCTCTGTCTTGCCTGGATTTTGTTTAAACACACACACACACACACACACACACACCATCTAGACCACTGTTGGCATCAGAACTGCACCCTTGAGTTTAGATGGAAAGGAGAGATAGCTATAGTTGGATGGCATCCATACTTGTGACACTCAGCTCCCAAACACCAAAACATCAAGAAGACGATCTCTGCCAGCTGTGACAACTCATGGGTCCCACTGTTCTAGGACACCCCAAGCAGAGACTCCAGGATGATTTTAAACCCCAGAGCACCAACTGTTGAGGAAAGGGGTCCTGAAAGTACCCTGTCTCTTGGCAATGAAAGTGTTTATTACAAATTCCATTACTGAAGGAAGCGGGAGAGAAGATGGCAGTGGATGGCTTCCATGTTAATGGGATAGTCTGCTTTGGTTTTTCCCCCCCAAAATCAAATCTGCTTTGAATTTTCATTCCAAATTTTAAAGGAACGTGTCAATCCTAATCTCCAAATAGTTCCAACACCTTCAGCAGCTTCTAAAGTTTATTTTATTTTATATGAATTCATTTATTTATTGGATTTATATCCTGCCTTTCTCCCAAAATGATATTCAAGGCAGCTCACAATAATTTTAAAAAACAACAGAACTGAAACATTAATTACAAAAGTTTTTTTTTAAAAAAGAATTTAAATTGTGTTTCATTTTATCCAGTTAGTCAATTTATCTGATACTGCAAAACCCAAAAACCCGATCCAAATTTTTCTACAGATCTGGCAGCTTTTCATAGAATTTTGTAAGAAAGGAAAAAGAGACGGTGCAATGTTAGGTTTTGATATCTAAGGATAAATTCCTTTCTTTATATAGGAAACAGATGTATATATAATTAAGGTAGGTTCTGAGGGGGAAAACTTGATGTATAAATTTGAGAACTGTAGTGAGTGATGTGCAGGAAGTCAACTGGGATGGTGGGAGGGGATTTATTAATTGTGTTTGTCTAAAATTGTTCTCTTATGTGTTTTTTCTTTGTTTTTGTTGTCTTTGTGGTACTGAAGAGTGTTTTGTGATATTTTTCTTACCTATAAAAATTTAATTAGCATTTTTAAAGAATTAAATAGTATTATTAAAACATAATAATAATATTAAAACATAACAGTTAAGAACACAACCTAGGTAAAAACATTTCTATAAAAACAATACACACACATTACATAAGTAAAATTAACACTTCAAAAGCCCACCTAAATGAGAATGTTTTCAGCTGCTGGCAGAAAGGCAACAGAGAGGAGGCTGCCCTGACCTCCCATGGAAGGGAGTTCCACAGTCTGGGAGAAGCCATGGAAAAGTCTCTCTCCCATGTCCTCACCAGCCACACCTGCAAAGATGTTGGGACTCAGAGAAAACCCTCCCCTGTCGATCTTAACACTCAGGCTTCCTTATACAGTCAGCCCTCCTTATCCATGGATTTTTTATCCACTAATTCAAGCATCCACGGCTTGAAAATACTTTAAAAATATACAAATTCCCATAGGCAAATCTTGATCCCCCCCTTTATATAAGGGATACCATTTTGTTATGTCATTATATTTAATGGGACTTGAGCATCCACAAATTTTGGTATCCACGTGGGTTCCTGGAACCAACCCTCAGCAGATACTAAGGGCCCACTGTATAGGTTCCCATGGCTGAGTCAAACAAAAACTGCATCCGCACTGCACAATTAATCCAGTTTGACACCACTCAACACTATGGAATTTTGCAAACTGTAGTTGTAACAAAATACAGTTCCCAGAATTCCATAACATTGAGTCATGGCTGTTAAACTGGTATCAAACCAGGTTATTTCTGCAGTGTGGATGCAGCCAAAAACCATGAGACAATTCTATGTTCCACTGATAAAAGAGCCACTAGTCATCACTGGGGAGAAGGGAGAAGGAGTGAGGCTCCAGGTGACAGGGAAATTTACTGAGAGTAAATCAGGAAACAAACCAGCCCAGGAATTCATGCCTGCCACAGACAATGTGAATAGAAAAACAAGCCAGACCAAGGCTCATCTTGGAGCTGGGGAAAGAAGCTTGGTGACTGTTAATTTGGTGTCCATTTTTATTTAAAGCTAGCTAAATATATATTTATTGTAGCATAAGGTCTCCTATTTTTTCCCCTGCAGAACCACTAAATGCCCTCAATAGAATTGCCCTTGGGAGCTAAGTGTGTTAAAGCAAGCACAACATACTGTTTCAAAACCAAGCATTTTCATGTTGAAAATGTTGTGTGCCCTCAGTCTCAAGCCCTCATGGATAAGCAATGCTGCCCAAGTGTTTCTCCATGGTGTGACCCTCGTCACGTATAAAGACTTGATTGTGCTGGGCCAAAGGTAAATTTGGGAACATTATGCACTGTGCAGAGCTTTCCCAGTGTCAAGGATGGTATTTGTCAACATGTTATATGGTTTTTATACTTAGCATCCCACACAGTGTGGGCTCTTGGCCCAGAAGTCATACCATTCATACTTCTGCATTGATTCACTGCTGTTCTGGGTGGTGGAAGGCAAGAAGGGCATGCTAAATTGGGTACAGTATATATTTTCTTTTTAAAAAATGATGGGTGCTGTTGGAACATAAAAGTCTGGCTATTTAAGTTAGTTCAACTTGCTACAAACCTTTTGAGATGAGCTATCACATAATGCAAGGATATTTGCGATTGTCAGCAACTGAATCACCTCCACAAGCTTTTTCTTTCTGAACACATCAGAATAAAAAACTGTTATTTCTCTAAGGATGCGTACGCACACACTTAATATGGATTAGTGGCACCTTTTCAGACAGATAGCATGGTGTAGTTGTGTGAGGGTTGGACTATGACTCTGGAGACCATGGTTCAAATCCCCGCTCAGCTGTGGAAACCCACTAAGTGACCTTGGACAAATCACACTCTCTCAGCTTCAGAGGAAGACAAAGGCAAACCCTCTTTGAACAGATATTGTCAAGAAACCCCATGATATGGTTGCCTTAGGCTTGCTATACGTTAAAAATTATTTGAAGGCATACAGTAGCAATAAGTGTTTTAGCATACTTTCAGTGGTGACTAGTGGCTGCCATGTCATTGGATGGTGAATCTGCTTGGGGTTTTAGTTGAAACTTTAAAGGTTCTGCAATTATTGAAGACATGGGACTGCATCTTGAGTAACTCCTTTAAAATTCAGACTAAAATAGTGAGCAGATTTACTACCCCATTGATGGCAGAAGTCATCAGTTGTCAATGCAGTGTACCCCATTTTATTAATGGAAACTGAATCTGTAACCAAGTTGTGAAGGATGGTGTTACCAAAATGCCAAGATCCCAGAGAATACCCATAACCAATATTTAATAGGGAAAGTTTTGTTAGCTCAATTGAAGCTGCAAAGAGGGCTTTGAGCAACTGAAAGCAGGAATCAAGCCTGTGTATACCAGTTCCGAGAAACAGAACTCCAGAATGCAAGGTCCAAATGCAGTTTTACTTATAACAGCAAAAATGAAAATTGACTTTCACATAAACACACACACTCATACACACATACAACAACTACAGTTGGCCCTCTGTTTTTGCCGGGGGATCTGTCCTGGACCACCACCACCCCCCCCAAGAAAACGAAGACTTGCGCTTATTCAAGCCCCATAGGCTTTAATGAAGCGCACCCCCATGTGAGTGGCAAGGGCATGCGCACATCTTTGAAAACAGCAGAGGTCGCCCCTCCGCTTATATTCAAGGGCATGGATCCCAGATCCATGCATTAAAAGGGGTGACTGTAATGCTATAAAAAGTGTTAGCAGATGGTGGTCTTCAGGATTGCAGAGGGTGATACTTTACCTGATTCCAGAAGGAGAAGTTCTATTCATGGAGTTCTGTCAAAGGGAAGTGGCTCAGGACAGTGCCTATGGATCTGAGTTGGCCAGCAGTTGCTGAAGAGGTAAGTGAGATACAGAGTATCTGTCTGACATCAAAACAAGACCAAACTGGTAGTGCCAAATTCCCAGGAGGGAAGAATAGAGCTGGAAGTCTGTAAATGACTGGAAAATCACAGTGAATAGCCCTGGGCAAAGGAGTCTCACTCTCCGAAGGGTAATCTTGGACTTCTGTTTATGTGTAAACCCAAGGTCTATCAAACTACCATCACTCCCATCAGTAAAGGGATTATGTAAATTCTGATTTAAATTGATCTATCCCAGCTAAGTGCCCTGGCTTCTGCCATGCTGAGCCAGCAAGCTCTCCATATATAGCTATGGATGTCCTTATATGGCATGGCTGGTTTCCTGCACTGGAGGTGCCCTGTTGGCTGTTGAAAACTTCCCTTTAATATCAAAGTTTTATCAAAAAGAGGGGGTGAAGAGGGAGGCTAGATCTTGGGGGTAGCAATGAGTTTCCATTTATTCACTCGAATTGTATGTTAAGGTTAGTGTGGGGATCTCTCTCCACAGATGTATCCATACTGGACAGTAACTCGATCCCAGTTTTACTGCAATGGTTCCATCCTATGGAATTCTAGGATCTGTGGCTGATGCATTTAACATTCTCTGCTACAGGACTCTACTGCTGTAGTTCAAAAAAGAGTACTAGGGCTCTCTAGGAGAAGTCCATTACAAAACTACAAATCCCATGATTCCATGGGACCAGAACAGTAAAAGTGGAATCAAAATGTTATAACTGTGTGGTGTTGATACAACATTGTTCTCTATTGTATTTAATTCATTTATTATATTTTAATCCAACTTTTCAGGCAAATATGATTTCCCAAAGTAACATTAATAAATATAATTGGCTTAAGGCTAAATTTTTTAAAAAAAACCAGTCCCTCAACAACACATTCTGAAGCTTGTCTGCCAGAAAGGACCAGAGCTACAGTGGGCCCTCCTTATTCACTGGGGTTAGCTGCACAGGACCACCGTGAAGGTGGGCAAACTGAATTAAAAAAAACAAGAACACTTTTTTTCTTTCCTGAGACAACACCTCTCTAGGAATCTCTAGGTCTTCCAGTTCAACTCTATAATCAACATCTGTTGGAAGCAGACCATAGAATCATGCCTAGAAAACTGCTTTCTCTAGGAACCACTGGCAGAGTTGTGCTGGAGGACTTAGAAGTGCTTAGAGATATCATAAAATCTGCAAATAATCAAATCTGCAAAAGTCAAAGCAGCAAATGTGAGACTATATCTCTAATTCTAAAGAAACAGGTGAGACTAATTATTCCATGTTTGATGCTATTGAAAGATCTAACGGAATCAATGGGGGGAGCATTCCATTCAACTTATAGCAAAGACCATCTATTAGCACAGGAATGGGTAGCTTGTGGTCCTCCAACAGTTGTTGGACTGCAGCTCTTATCAGCCCTACCCACCTTGCCTGATGATAATGATGATGTGAGTTGTTGTGCACCAATATCTGAAGAGCCACAAGTTGTCAATCCCTGCACAAGGGCAACCAAAGTAGTTTCACTTCTGAAATTGGGTCTGAAACCAGATTGGAAGGGATCCCTCAATAATCTCCATCATCTGGACATTTTTATCTCTAATCATCTTCTTTTTACATTGAAGGAGAAATGAAGAAAACAAGTTTACTGTGTGCATTTTGCAGAGGAAAAAAGCAGTTGTATTGATCAGAAAATGATAGCCAAAAGCCGTATCATGGCTGAACAGCGAAAGCACAAAAACTACAGGCAAATTGAGATCAACAGTGCTCATCATCCGGTCGAGTGTTTCAGAAGGCAGATGAGGAGGCAGGAAGGAGATCAGAAAAGAGAAATAAGTCAGGGTTGGGGGAAACAAAACCAGATTCTGAAAGTCCTTATGCTCCTGCTGGCTAAGATTCTACTTCATCCTGGTGGAATATAATGCTCTACCAGCATACTTCTGGCCCCTTCCCCTTCTTTGTTATGAAATGTGAGAGATAGTACTGGATTTTACAAGCAAAATAATAAATTGGTAAGTGAGAAGCTGAATAACAATCAGTCCCTGGCCCACCTATCCCTACATACAGGATTTAGCAGAGAAAGACAGGAAACAATTTAGTCCACTTTGTAGAACATACAAAGTTACTTTACTTACAAATTAGTTATGCACAATCAAATACATGTTCTAATGGAGCAAAGAGAAGAGAAAAGTGGTTGTAGTTTGCAATGATGCAGGAAATGATAGTGCATGGCAAGGGAAACAAAAAGCATGCAAACATACAAACTGTCACTAGTTTTTGTGAGTACAGTCATCCCTCGGTATCCACAGACCTGTCATCAGTGGATTCAACTATCCATGGATGGTAAGCCCACGTTGTCCCCAGTGGCGGCATATGGCCATACCACCATTAGGACACACCCCCATTGGGGACAACGGGTCCCATTGTCCCATGCACATGCCACCATTGGGGGCAATGGAACTAAAGCATCCACAGATTTTGGTATCCACAAAGGTGGGGGGGGGTCTGGAACAGATCCCCCCACAGATACCTAGGGCCAACTGTTCTACAAAGCCTAAATACACTATAGGGATCAGAGCCTGTCTGATCTTGGAAGCCCAGCAAGATCAGCCCTGGTTAATAATTGGATGGGAGACTGCCAAAGAATATCAGTTGTTGTAGGCTATATTTCAGAAGAAGGAACTGGCAAAACCAGATCTTGAGTATTCATTTCCTTTAAAAACTCTATGAAATTCATGGGGTTGCCATAAATCAACAGGCAACTTGAAGGCACCTACACATACAGGCATTGTAATTCTAACAATCTGTCTAAATGCAGTCAACATTTTCCATACTGGAGCATGCTCCCATGGCCAGTTAGTGGCTCGGTAAGGGCAATGGGTTTCTGGGCAATTTTCAACTGTGGCTTCATAACTGGGAAAGGATCTTCCTCCCAGATCTCTAGTGTATCCTCATATACTTGCTGGAGATCTGAAAGGATGATATCTCCCTTCATACAGAGATGGGAGGTACAGAGGCATCCCAATAAAGTATCGTTTGTGCATATATGGATGCCCGGAAAAAGGGGACTTTCCCCACTATATATTGTTTTGCCCACTTTATAGAGAACCAAGATAATGTTTTGTGACACCCTTAATTGAATCTAGCTATAGTCAGAGCCCACAAGATGTAGTCTTCCACCTCCTTGTGGACTATGGCAAAAACATGACTTGGAGAGTAGCCTTGTGTGCCCTAGTGACCAAAAAAAATTATGAAGTAATACATAACAGAGTTAGCCATAAGTGGTAAAGGTGATGACAAAATTTGAGAAACTTACACTGGGTATAACAATATTTTAAAGTTTTAATCTATAAAGTTTTGTATTTTTGATATAAATATGATCTGTTTGAACTTTGTATGCATTTTGTATGTATTGTTTTATGCAAGGGCCATTGGCCATAAGCAATAAACCTGACTTGATATCTCCCTTCAGCTGGCTGAAGAAACATAGCTACATGCTGCCTGGATGCTACTGTCCCTAACCATAGCCAATAAATGGTGGTGAGAATGTGTGCCAGTGTGGATAAAATCAGTTTGACTGAAGAGGGAGTCATTGTGCATGAAGGTACCAAAGACCTTCTTGCAGAACAATATAAAAAACATACACAGTTACCTGTGCTTACCACCAACAGGATTCCAGCTACTGTGTCTTGGTTTGTGATGGATAGTAAGCATGAACAGATATTCAAATGCAGCTCCATCAGTGATTTACAGATATCAGGTTGCAGCTAGGGAACAGTTTCCTGGGAACAAAGAGGCAATGGCATTTGGTCCAGCTGTAAACTCATGTCTGTCTCTGTTCTGTTCATAGGCCCCTTGATATATAGAGAACGGGGAGGAACTAAACAGTCTCTATATTAACATTTTTGGAGATCACTTTGGACAACATCCCAAGCAATTTTGCCTAGTGGTCAAAGTCTCACCTCCTGGTAGAATGCATTCTTCCTCCTCCAGGTCTTACTGCGTAATGGCTAGATTTTGTGTTTCTTAAGACTTCAGGAATGTAGAGGCAACCTTGACCATACAATACAATCCCAATTGTGAAACTACCTTTGTTTTATTGTTGCATGCCTTCAAGTAATTTTTTACTTATGGTGACCCTAAGGTGAATGTGTCACAGGATTTTCTTGGCATGATTTGGCCAACTAAAAATAAAAATAAAATAAAGACAATGTGTTTTGGGGTATGCCACAGTAGTTGAATTCCAGATTATAAAGAGAGACACTTCCTGTAATCCAGTTCAGGAGTGGGGATATCAAGAGAGAGAGATCTTCCTCATTTGTGTTCTTCTTTAATAATAGAGTTTAAATTTTGATGGGGTAGACAAAGCCACTTTGGTCTTATGTACATTAGCTAACATTCTGTCAAGACTATGTCAGTATTGAGAAACAATAGTGCATGTTGTTAGAATGCTGCTTTATAAATAAAGGTTAATAATAATAATAATAATAATAATAATAATAATAATAATAATAATGCAATAACATTACCTTCTTCAATTTGAGACTTCAATCTTTGTGCTAAATTATCATAAAACCCTGAGCTTAGTAAAGTGGCCATTCTAGCTGGGAGACTGTAGTATAAAGAGTAACTCTTGTTTCACAAGAATAGGAAGAGTCCAGCTGAATTGTACCAAGGACAGAATCTTTTGGGATGACATACTGTGCCTTTGCCTGATCTCCCATTACACCAGTGTATCTGCTGTTATGCTCATTGTCCAAGAAGATATTCATCACCTTCTTAAGCGATGACATACATACCCCGGGGTAACCAATATTTTCAACACTGGAGCATTCTCCTATTGCCAATTAGTGGCTGAAGGTGAGTTGGTGGGGGTACCTGAGCTACAACTCTGCAGTTGGAAGACAAAAGGCTAATGATTATGCGTGAGTATGGTAAAGATCTAAAAGGATAATCTCTCTTCTCTTTTCCAAGCTGCACAGATGCAGCAGGATACTGCTTGATCTCACTTGCCCTCCATTGATGGCTAATCAGTTCTGAGGACTTAGGGGTTATACAGACTGGCACTTTGTGCCGGCCTGTGGACAGGGTGAGGGCTGAGCATCCATATGCTCCAAGCCTTTACGCCACCGCCTGGGCACCATTTTGGTGCATGCCCTTCTAGATGGTGTGCATATGATGACACACCTCTGCTGCAGCACCCAAATTGTGCAGCACGGAAGGGGTATCATAACACCATGCCACGATGCTTATGATGCCCCTTCCAGGGAGCTGTTTGGGGTGGCTTCTTTTTGCTCCCTCCAGGGAGCGAATTGGTGCTACTGCATGCAGTTGCTGCAGCACCAATCTGGGCAAAAACGGGAGGCTGCATGCCACCCATCTGTACTGTATAACCCGTAACTCTGCACTTAAAAATATTGATTGCAGTGGGGCAGACATAAACTGGTGGAGTATTACATTCCACCAGACTCATGTAGGATCTAAGACAAGGAGTCCAACTAATTTAGGGTACTTCTTCCAACAACAGCCACCCAGCACAGGATATGAAGGCAGCAGCCGTCTCCTTCTGTTTGTTCCCAGGATCTATTTATTCACAGAGGTACATTACCTCTGAAAATAGACAGCACATAACGTGGTAGACTATTCTACAGTTGTACGTGCTATTCTACAGTGGTACTATTCTATAGTGGAACAGGGAATTCCACATGTTAATTATGAGTTGTGTAAAATATTGCTTTCATATGCCCAGGTTGTTCTACTGATCACTATGGTCTTCAATAAGAACACAAGATAAGCTTTGCTGAGTCAGATTATTTCCAGCTCTGTAACACTCTTTTTGGATTGTGGTGACCAGAAGTCTTAGTGTGGTTGCAATAACTGTACAAAGACATTGGAATATTATTAGCAGTTTTAATTTTGATTTCTCTCCTAATGACTCCCAAAATAGAATTTGCCACATACTGAGTTGATGTTTCCATTGAGTGGTCCACCACAAACCAAAATACTGATCCTTGTCCATTACGACCAGCTCAGACCCTATCAGTGCACTCCATGCATAATATTTCCTTACCTCATTAATACTTTCTTAATTTTTTTAAACTAAATTGTTGCTCACGGCAACAATCACAATATACAAAAGTTCAAAACACAGATAAATAAATCACAATCCACTTAAATATGTAAAAAAAATGGAACTGGAAAAAAATCCAATAGGTTTATATTAAGATGGAAAAGGAGACAAAAGGGGTTTATATTTACCAGTACATGTGAAGTACATTTAAGTGTTAATTTGGGAAAAGAAAGTAACATTAATCTGATATATAGTATACGAAATAAATAAAGACAAAAGGAAGTAACATTGATGTAAATATGTACAAATAACAGACATATAGTATTATGTATTTTAGTATGTAGAAAAAATAAAATAAAAAAGATTTTTAAAAAAAACCCACAGTTAACAAGACTGTAACATATTAAAACTATACAATGAATCCTTTTGAATATTTTAATTCTCATTCCCCCAGTATGGGGAGGGATCATTTTGGAATTCTTCCTTGTCTCTCTCTCTTTTTTAACCTTCCCATCAACTTGGTATTAAATCTTGCCACCTCACTGCTTACCCCTCACCAGTGGCATCTGGTGACTCCCATGTCAACGGGGTGACAAATCCACTCCTGATTTTAGTCCAGACTTTGAAGGAATTGTCCAAAGTCCTAAGTGCAAGGTGCTATAACCCTGCTCAGCACCCTGCTCTGATGCTATCCAAAAAACTCAGAGTGGATTCACTGCTCCACTGACATTGGAGCCACCAGCCACCCCTTTCTCCAGGTGCTTTATGAAAAGGTCAGAATCTCATTGGAAACACACTATATGGTGGATTACTTTCCAAAAGATGTTTAGGGAACTCTATTGTTTTACACCCTTCCATTGACAAAAGTATCCATTTACTCCTGCCTTCCACTTCTTGCCCGTCTCTCCCCCCCTCCATTGTGTTCACAGTTTTCAAACCCCCTCATTCCCTCTCTTCTTTAGCCATCTCTCACTCTCCATTTAAATTCTCCCTGTGATTTTTGTTTTTTCTTGCTAGGGAAAGTGCTGCAGTCCCTTTCGTCCCTTCAGTACATTAGGGGCTCATCATGAAAAGAAGGATGTGGGACAATGTTTTGTTTCTCTGTCAAGAGTACTGGGTGTCCTGCTCTCTCAGTGGTTTTTTGTTTGTCTTTTAAAATATCTAATTGGTGTGACATGTCTGCATTGTTAATGAGTGCTGTGTAAAAAAAAAAAAGTAAACAGAAAATCCCCTAGAACACACTGGAACATTAGTTTCAGATGCTGACAGCATGTGCTCTTCCTTCTTGCCACTCCTCATGCTTCAATGCTGCTTCCCAGCTGACTTCTAATTTTGCTGCATAATCGCCTCCTTTCCTTTCTGCAGACAGATGCACAATGAATGCCTAACATCTCAGCTATTTCCTTTTCTTCTGCCTCCAATTTTGCTCTTTCATCTTAACATGAAACATAAGTCCCTCCAACAGAAATCTACCATGCTCACGTACACAGTCACATAGGCCTGTTACAGACTGCCAAAATAAAGCTGCTTCGGGTCTCTTTGGAGGTATGCTATTTAAATGATGCATGCATCCTAAGAATCCGAAAGCTGCACCAAAAGCTGCACTCCGGTGCTTAGGAATGGAGTGTGGCTTTGGTGCGAACTCCGGACTCCGGACTCTTAGGACCCATGCATCATTTAAATAGCATACCTCCAAAGAGACCCGAAGCAGCTTTATTTTGGCAGTCTGTAACAGGCCATAGAAAGTATGTTGAACTGCTTAAGATTCTCCTGCTGGCAGGCAGCTCATGTTAATTTCTGCTGGGTCTCTGTTGCATTATTCCCTTTTAATTGTTGTTGTTATTCTTTAGCTTTATATACATGACACACAGTGAGATGCCTTGCTTTTTGTGGCAAGACTATCAGAAAGGAATTTCAAACATGCGGGAAATTGTGGGTGTCAATTTCTTCAGAAACCACAGTGTTTTGAAACAAGGTACATACATTGTGTTCTGTAGAGTGGAGATGCTTTAGTATGTTGTCTTCAAAATACAGAATGCC
>NC_056523.1:51352027-51360935 GCF_019175285.1 Sceloporus undulatus
AGGAAAGGAAAGGAAAGGAAAGGAAAGGAAAGGAAAGGAAAGGAAAGGAAAGGATAGACCCAGCACTCCTCATTCTGAAAGAGAGGTGTACTTATTTCATATTCCTTCAAAACAAACAGGAAAAATTAGTATTTTATCTTGTGGAGCATTTTAAATAAAACCAAAAGAATACTCCATCACACATAGTAAGACGTCATAAACTGAAGCTAATAGGTACTTCTAATTGCAATCCTCATAGGCTATCCATTTCCCCCTGAATACAAAAGTTATGTATTTATTCCCCACCCCCATCCCACATTGCATCTTAGAACAAAACACAGACTAGCCACTATATGTATTTTAGACTAAGGAAATGTATGTAGGCACACCAAGGATGAGCAACCTGGTCAGGACTGTGGGCCAGTATTCTGCTTTGGGACCTTATAGGTGCCACATAGAATAGGAAAAACATCAAAAACAAAAACCAGACGTAGTTAGAAGCCCTCACATTCCCCCCCCCCCCAAAAAAAACCAGGATACTCAGTATCCTATATCACAGGCTACTACAGTATGTACCTTTGTTACATCTCTAACACAATAAGTAATTCTACTGAATTGTGATGATGCACATCAGGGCACCATGTATGGTGTCTTCTTGCACAATGGGAGCACCCATTGTACACTAGGACAGCATACAAGACATCTCATCACATGATGGGAGCCTCAGTTGCACAATGGGGCCCATAGTACAATGACACTATTGTAGAGTGGCCCTGCTGCTGGCTAATGCTGGATGTCAAACAACATTCAACAACCATTCCTGAATGCTAACCCTCTTCCAAGCTCTTGATTTTGAGGGTATCTAAACTATGCAGTTATGATACTTTGACACCATTTCAATTGCCATAGCTCCTTTTTGAGTTATCTTAGGATTCGTAGTTTGGGAGCCAGAGAACTTCACCTGAGTGAGCTTGTCATTCATTTTCATTTATCTTCTCTAGCATGCATTTCTGGGCAGATGGGAGATGGGCCAAAAATAGTTCTAAATAAATATAGTACTATAGTCTATTTTAACTGGCATGCTTCTTTCCTATGGAATTATGGGGTTTGCAGTTTAGGGGGGGTATTTAGAAATTCTCAGCTGGAGAGCTTCAGTGCCCTCCCCCCCAAACTACAAAGCCCAGGGTTCCATAGATGTAACCATGTCAGTTAAAGTTGCATCATAATGCTATGAGTGTCTTTTGTAAAGGGTCTCAGGGCAACTATTTGTTATTTGCACTGATTGAGATCATAGTCCTAGATACTCTAAAGGCACCAGATCTCATCTGATCTTGGAAGCTAAGCAGGCACTGATTAGTACAGTTGGTCCTCCATATCCATGGATTCTTTACCCAGAGATTCAACAAGAGCCTACTGTACTTTGATGGGAAACTTCCAATGAATACCAGGTTCTGTAGGCTATTTTTCAGATGAAGAAACTGGCAAAACCAGCTCCAGCTTTTCCTTGCCTTTTCAAAAATCCTCTAAAATTCATGAGGTCATCACAAATTACTCCTAGTATAGACAGACCAGAAAAAGATTTGTTTTCTGATAAGAAGAGTAAAGGAGCTGTCCAAGGTTCTGAACCTATTTTGAGGCTAGAGTTTAGCACCTTGAATAGCTCCTCCCAAGTTTGGGCTGTAAGAATAGACCCACTGATATGGAAATCATGAGCCATAAGAACTTGTTTCCAGATTTTGGATCTTTTGAGAATAAAATATACTGTGGGTGGAATCTGATGTATGCATGCCATAGTCCTTCATACCAAAGGTCTCTGCAGTCCAACATTCTGTTTGCACATTGCCCAGCTAGATGCCTGTGGAAAGCCACAGACATCTGGCAAGACAAGCAGGACATGAATGTAATAACAATCTCCTGCCCCTGTTTTCCAACAACTAGAAATTGATATTGGAGGATAATATACTGTCACCATGACAGGCATAAGATTAGTCTATATGTATTTCATGAATAATGTGGTAGACCTTTATTGGTTTTTGTTTTAATTTATGTTTTTAACTGATTTTAATTTTATAATTGTTTTATTGGGTTATTTTTAAAAAGTATGCTGTGGATTAAAAAGTATGCTGTTGTAAACCACCTTGTGTCCTTAACCTGGAAAAAGGCAGGATGATGGTGAAGATAATGACAACAACAATGGCAACAATGATGATGATAATAATAAGGTTCTACGCTCAGTCCAGTCATGATCTTCAGTGAAATTGTGAACCATGGCTGGGAAAAAGAAAATCTCATTGCAGGGTGGGAAAAGGGCTGCTTGTCCCTGTCAAAGGTCCCAGAAAGCAATTGTTTCAGATAGATAACAATACTTGGCTGGACAGACTCAAGTGGACCAATAAGTGGGCACTCATGCTAGGTTGCCTAACAGTCTCACTCCAGGTCAGCACATAGAATCATAGAATCATAGAGCTGGAAGAGACCGCAAGGGCCATCCAGTCCAACCCCCTGCCATGTAGGAAATCCCAATCAAAGCATACCCAACAGATGGCCATCCAGCCTCTGTTTAAAGACTTCCAAGGAGGGAGACTCCACCACTCTCCGAGGAAGTGTGTTCCATTGTCTAACAGCTTTTACTGTCAGAAAGTTCCTCCTAATGTTGACAGTCCATATGGACTGGGTGGTTCCAACGTACAAAATCAGAGAGATCAAAAGCCCAGCCCCTTCCAAGCTCCGCTGGCGACGGCTTCCAAAGGAGGGAAGAGCAAAGTCGAGAAAAAACCCTCAGGAAAACGGAGCCTGCAAGCAGCGGGGGAAGTGGAGGGGGAAGTTTGGACGGACAGCGACAGCTCGGGATCCGAAGAGCCGGCTTTAAACTACCTGAGCCTGCCTTAGAAAGCGGCAAAAGGCAGGCTGCGGGACCGGATGGCTGCAAACCTATGGTGAGTGGGGGTATCCCCCTGTTTGAATTAACTGTGACTTTAATGGTGGGCCCAGGCCGTAAGGCCATGGAACTGACCGCTGCCATAGACTCAGGGTGCACACGGTGCTTAATTAACCCTGCAGTTGTACAGACCTTGGGCATAAAAACCCAACCTTTGGGGGACCCTATACCTTTCTTTCAAATGGATGGGACTGTGATGGGAGGGCAAGCGTCAGAAAAAAGGACTGTCCCAGTTTGGCTGGGAATAACTGACCATTGGGAAAAAATCCAACTAATAGTGGGGCCCACATACCACTACCATGTGATGCTGGGAATTGATTGGCTGCACCATCATAATCCCACTACCAACTGGAGACTGAGACAACTCATATTTGATGATCCCATCTGCAGGGAACACGAGCTGGAGGCGTCTGTGAGGGTCCCTCCTTTATTCAAGCCCGTGGTAATCCCAAAACCTCAGCTGGCAGATGCAGCAGCCCACTTAGAGCCTGGGCACGAGGGGCAGACCCCATGGGAGGTGGGGAACAGCAGCCAGGAAGAAACTGGTACTTTCCTCCCTTGTTACCAAGACCTTAAAGAAGTGTTTGAGTCCAAAGAGAGTGATGTCTTGCCACCTCACAGGGAAACGGACTGTGCCGTTGAGATAGAGCCAGGGGCGCCCCTCCCTAAACTGAAAATTTACTCGATGACCCCAAGGGAATTAACCACTCTGAAAGAGTTTGTTGAAAAGAACCTGGCTAGAGGGTTCATTAGACCGTCTAACTCCACTTTTGCGGCACCTGTCTTTTTCTGGGAGAAGAAAGATGGCTCCCTTCGCCTGGTCACAGACTACAGGAACCTGAATGGGATTTGTAGTACCAACAAATACCCCCTGCCTTTAATGAAGGATATGCTGGGCCGGCTGGTCACCGGCAAGATATTCACCAAACTAGACTTAAGGGATGCCTATTACCGGGTGCGAATCAAGGAAGGGGACGAATATAAGACTGCATTTAATTGCCCCTTGGGGGCATTTGAATACTTAGTTCTCCCCTTTGGCTTAGCGGGAGCGCCCGGCATTTTTATGAGGCTTGTCCACGAGGTGTTACATGATCTATTGTTTGATGGGGTCCTGATCTATTTGGATGATGTACTGATATACTCCTCTGACTTGGATAGTCACGTTAAACTGGTGAGGGAAGTGCTGAAGCGGTTGTTAAAAAACCAGCTCTATGTGAAATTGTCCAAATGCCACTTCCACATTGACCGGCTAGATTTTTTGGGATACAGAGTGTCTAATCAGGGAATTGAAATGGACCCCGCCAAGGTACAAACTGTGTTGGATTAGGTGCCCCCCAAAACCAGAAAACAAGTACAAAAGTTCTTAGGATTTGCAAATTTTTACAGGCAATTTATCCCTGAGTTTGCTAGAATTGCCTTGCCAATAACGGACCTGCTTAAGACAAAAACATGGGAAACGAAAGGGGTGGGGGCAGGTGCCAAAGAAAGGAAACAACCTAAGCCGTCTACACCCATTCTCTGGTCAGACAAATGTCAGGAGGCTTTTGATCAACTGAAGCGCCTGTTCAGCACTGAACCCATTTTGTTGCATCCAGATCCTGATAAGCCATTTGTGGTTCAAGTTGATGCCAGTGACTATGCTATGGGGGGCTGTTTTGTTGCAAAAAGACAACAATGGGTTACTAAGGCCCTGTGCTTACCTTTCCAGGAGATTCCAAAAGGGGGAGGTAGGGTGGCCCTGCTGGGAAAAAGAGGCCTATGCCATTAAGCATGCACTAGATAGCTGGAGACAATTTTTGGAAGGGGCATCCCACCAGTTTGAGGTGTGGACAGACCACTGTAATCTGGAGGTCCTACAAGATCCTCGAAAACTCACCCCCAAGCAAAGGCGGTGGACCAAAGACTTCTACAAGTACAAGTTTAAATTAAAGTTCTTTCCGGGCCGACAAAATATTTTGGCTGATGCTTTGTCCAGACTGCCCCAGCACATGGGGAAGGAGACTGTCCCCCTTGAGACTATGTTCACACCTGAACAGTTGGGCCTAGCGGTAGTTACACGCAGTCAGACTAAGAAGGAGGGAGACAAGTCTCCTACAGAATTAGACTCGGTGTTGTTAAGGATAAAGCAAGCTTCTGAAAATGATGAGTGGTTGATTAATAATAAAGGCCGTTTGGCCCGGAATGCCCAAGGACTTTGGGTAAAAGACTCTATGATCTATGTTCCAGCTTCAATGAGGGAAGAGATATTAAAACTGTGTCATGACTCCAGGGCTGCTGGGCATTGGGGATATTTAAAGACCTGGCATAAGTTGCGTAAAGCCTACTGGTGGGATGGAGTGTGCGCAGATGTTGATGCTTATGTTAAGAGCTGTGCCACTTGTGCTAGGGCTAAACCTGTACTGGGTAAGCCCAGAGGACTGCTTCACCCTTTGCCCATGCCCGAGGCACCTTGGAAGCATATTGCCATGGATTTTATTACAAACTTGCCAGAGAGCAAAGGGAGAAACACCATTTGGGTAGTAGTCGATTTGTTTTCCAAGCAGGCCCACTACATAGCCTGCAAAGGGATGCCCACTGCTTCCAAATTAGCTGACCTCTTTATTATGCATATATACAAGTTCCACGGTCTCCCGGATAGAATTATATCAGATAGAGGGACAACCTTCACTTCTAAGTTTTGGTGAGTTTTGCAGAAAAAATTGGGGGTGCAGTTGGCACTGAGCACGGCTTATCATCCTGAATCTGATGGTCAGTGTGAAAAGACTAACATGGCTTTGGAAAGGTACCTCCGATGTTATACCAACTACCTTCAGGACGACTGGTATGACTTGCTTCCACATGCTGAGGTGGCTTTTAATAGTGCCGTTCATCGCAGTACTGGAAAGTCCCCTTTCCAGATTAACTATGGTTTTGAGCCTCAAACTCTTCCAGCCCTGCCTGTCCTCTGACCCTGTTTCTGTGACCCAATGGGCTGACAAGATTAAAGGTGCTTGGCCTAAGATCACCAAAGCTCTGGAGGAGGCCGAGGGACAGTACAAAAAGTTTGCAGACAGGAAAAGGTCTGCTGGTTGGGACATTAAACCTGGGGACATGGTTTATCTGTCTACAAAAAATTTAAAGACTAGACATCCGTCCAAGAAACTGGGACCTAAATTTATTGGCCCTTTTCCTGTCAAGAGGCTTGTCAATGGTGTGACTGCTGAACTGTGCCTCCCCAAATCCTATAGACATCTACACCCCATTTTTCATTTCAGGTTGCTGAAGCCGGACCGGAGCACAGGCCAGTGGAGGAGAGCCGACTCCCCACCACTTCCAATGATAATTGATGGACAACAGCATTTTGAAGTTTCAAAAATTTTGGACTCGAGGGTTCATAGGGGCAAGCTTCAGTACCTGATCCATTGGAAACACTTTCCTTCGGATCATGATGAGTGGGTGTCAGTGGCACATGTGAACGCGCCTGATTTGGTGGCTCGTTTTCATTCTCTGTACCCTGACAAACCTTCTGTTTCTTCTTTGGGATAATGCATTTTCTTTTCTGTGGGGGAAGGTTTCTTTTCTAGGGGGGCAGACTGTTAGAATCCTGAAGTATTCTACCAGATGTATTCTAACTGTGGATGCTGGGGGATGGGTTGAGCTTAGCATAGCTTGTAGAGATGGTGATATGTAGTGCTAGGCTGGACCAGGTGTGAGTTATCTAGTGTCCTTGAGAGGCTGGCCTGCAGAGACTTGGAATGCAGTTTCGTTTCTCAGGGGATAGGGATTGAGGATGGGAACTAGTGCTGGGAAGGAGGGGTCCTGCTGCACGGGCTTTTGCTGGGGGTGGAGTGCTTTGGCTTAGGGGGACTTATGCATTGCTTTTGCTGGGAGGGGTCAGTCTCAGCTTAGAAGCTGGGTGATGAGGAATGGCTGATCTTGGAACCTTCAATAAAGTTCTGTTGTTTCATTAAACAAGCTGACTGGTTGATTGTCCAGGATTCTGGTCTCACACTCTGACACTAGCTAAATTATAATAATTTTAAGGGCAGTTACTTTGGATCAATGTGAATGCAAATCACAAGAGCAACTCTAATTCACACCTCATCAGCTACTGGTTTTAAACAAGTGATATCTGTACTAGTTGTTAATGGAAGAAGAACTTGGAAATCGAGACAGAACAGCCCAAAACACACATAAACATGCATACTTATTTTTCATGTAAGATGAGTAAATAATCATCAAATGTTTAAATCAATACAATTTGGAACACATCCCTAGTTTTTTGTTCCTCCAAAGATCTTGTACTACTTCCACCACCACCCTGCCTGCTGGGTCTTCAATCACCTTAAGCCATTAATCTGTCTCTATTGTTTCTAGTTGGCCATTGTAAAACTCAGCTGGAAATTAGATTGTTAGAGAGTATTCTGGTCTTGGGAACATTAAAAAAACAACAACAACAGCATGGAGTTCCTCCAAAACCTGTCAGCTTCTAATGCAGAATATATGGCTAAGTAGACCAATAAAGGCTTTTTGTTGTTAAGCCTTTTCAAATGTACATAGACTGAAGGCCAAAAGAATATACTGGGCACTTCATGTTATGTTCCACAGGAGTCCCCATGCTGTTATTAAACTGCAAATCTTTTCAGATTCCATTTCCATCCTGTTCTGTTCTTCCTCCTCTTCCTTTTGACTATCCACTGATGTCCACTATATCAGATATGGCAGCTCAGAATGCATATTCAAGATTGCCAATATATCCCACAAAGGACAACTCATTAGAACATCAACAGACATGAGCAGTCAGAAATTAAGAAGAATCAGCTTGGTTTCACTAGAAAGAGCTTTTTTTTTTTTTAATGAAATAAACATTGTTCAGGCCATTTCAAGAATATTTTGCTTTTAAAAATTATAAAAAAGGAATAAGAAGTTTTTTGAATGCTGAAAGGGGTATCCAGCTAAAACAAACTGCAACAGAGGTAAAATAACCAGGGTTTGATGTAAGATCAGTCTCCAGGTCTGTATTTTTTAGCCAGACTGAGAGCTACACAGGTACTAACATGAGCAATCTAGGAATTATGTGAAATTTTAAATAGATATAATTAGGCATGGGAGGGACAGAATTTCACTCTGTTTTCATTTTGATAAGGAACCAAATTCACAGTTCAGTATTCACACTTTCCAGACTTAGCCATGTAGTCCTCTGAACATGAATGCATCATATGCATACTCACCTCCATAGTGGCTGGAAGCCACTCCTTCCTACTTGTCTGTTTTGGGCCTTAAAGAGCTGGGTTTGTTTAGCCTAGAGAAGAACAGGTTAAGAGGTGATATGATAACCCTGTTTAAATATTTGAAGGGATGGCATATTGAGGATGGAGCAAGCTTGTTTTATGCTGCTCCAGAGACTAGGATGTGGAACAATGGATGCAAACTCCAAGAAAAGTACCGGGCAAGGTACAAGGTGTTGGTTATTACCTTTAAAGCCCTACATGGCCTGGGTCCTCTGGGAAGAATCTGCTACAATCTAAGACTAGATTGTCTGCGGTGACCCAGAGGACCTTTTCATCTGCCGCTTCTAGGCTCTGGAACAACCTGCCGGACGAGATCCACCATATTACCACCTTAGAAGCCTTTCCAGATTAGCCTTTTTAGTTTACCCTCCCTTTACTACTGATATTATTGATATTATTCATTCATTCCTTCCCTAGTGAAAAACACACCTTTCTCCCCCCAAACCGAAACTGAATCTGGATCTCATTTTCTATTTTACCCAAATTTTAACAGGATTTTTTTTTCCTTTTTAATACTTGTATTATTTAATCTCTTTTAAAGTGGTTTTTATTTTTGGCTTTTATGATTGGGGGGAGGGTTGGGATATATTATTCCTTTTTAATAATAATAATAATAATAATAATAATTAATAATGATTGTAATTTTAACTGTTTGATGTTTTAATACCTGTTGTAATCTGCCTTGATTCACTATCAGGAAAAGGTGGAATAGAAATAAATC
>NC_056523.1:51360945-51377581 GCF_019175285.1 Sceloporus undulatus
TTATTATTATTATTATTATTATTATTATTATTATTATTATTATTATTATTATTAAAAGTGATTCAACCTCAACATTAGGAAGAACTTCCTGACAGTAAGAGCTGTTTGACAGTTGAACACTTTTCCTCATAGTCACTTTCCTTCTTTGGAAGTTTTTAAACAGAGGCTGGATGGCCATCTGTTGGGGGTACTTTAATTGTATATTCCTGCATGGAAGGGGGTTGGACATGATGGCCCTTTTGGTCTCTTCCTACTCTATGATTCTATGCCTTTTGTTTTCATTGCAGAATGATGCAGAAACAGAATGGAATGAACTGGGAGGGGATGGGGAAAGGCACTCTGAGTCACAATCTGAACAAAAGGCAGGGTATAAATCATCATCATTATCATCATCTGAGACAACAATAATTGCAGAGAAATGAAATCTGAAAGATTCATTTGCATCCTTAGAAATTATCAGAAATGACTCCATACCTGATTATGAAATTCTGTACTTCTGACACAGTTTCTGTTACAGAAATTGATGAAATGTTTTGGAACCTGAGTCCACAGGAGTAACTTTTGATTTCATCCCTCCCTAGGGAATATAATTTTTTTATTACAGTATTAACAAGTATTACAGTATTAATAAGTACCAGTTATACTTACAACTCCCAGACTCCGCCCCCCAAAAAAGAGGATCATGAATCATGTGCTGTTAATAATTTTTAAAATATGAATTGGGTTCATCCCTCCGAACCCATGAGCTTAAGTCATGAGTGGTAAAATGCCAGGCTCTCACAACAAACAAAAGAAAGGTTGCAGGGAGACTGACCATCAATATCTGTGCTAAACAATGTGTTGGCCCCATTAATAAACATCATAGCCTGTTACAGCTCATCCTTCATATAGATATGAGGTTTCAGATAATCCATAAAAATTATCTCCTTGATCTTTCTCCTTCAGAGGATTCATTAAGTTACCAGTACAGAAATCTTTACTCAATCAGTTCTTCCTCATTTGATATTAGGAACTGAATAATGCTTTCAAAGGAGAAAGATTAAGGAGGTGATGATATTTATGAATAGAGTTTGATTGCCTGCTTAATACAGATATTGATTATCAACTATTTTTCCTTCCCATCTTTCCTATAGCTTACAAGCCCCATGTTTCATATGTGAATGAAGCTGGAATTTTATGCTGAGATCTACATATCCTGGCGCTACCCCAGCAAAACACACTACATTGTTCAAGGTCCTGGTGTCCTTTTGTTTGCCGGCAGATCTTTTTAGGCTGCAAGCACTTTTTAAGGCTCTACAAATTTCAGTGGAACCATCTTTACTGTTGGCATGCAGAGAATTGTGCTACATCTGTTACACAATCCAGAGTTAAAATTGTAACAAAACTAAAAAGTTGCCAACTCAAAGTTGGAATCTCAGAACAATTGCAGAAAATATTTGTTTCTATTCCCACTCATCCCAATTTCACACTTAGGTCAGCATTCTTTTTTGTGCATAAAAGCAGCTTACATGCTGCATTTATGGGCAGGGTGTAGAAGGCTGTTCAGTAGCCCTTCTACTTCATGCCAGTGGCATCATTAGGAGGGTGCAGAGGATATGGTCCACACTAGGTGACACCCCAGAAGAGAGTAATAAACAATAAGCTTCATTGAAAGGCTATCATAGCCAATCTTCTTCTGCAATTAACAACTGCTAAGAGAATGTTGCTAGGTACTATATCATTGATAGTCAGGTAGTTATGAGGCCCAAGACCTGCACCCTTATTTGTTTTGGTTTTCATTTTCATTTTAGTTTGCTTCAGAGTCGTGCCCAAGAACAAATCAGAGACAGACAGATGGCAGAGATGGGACTGTTGTATCAGAGCACAAAGAGAATGATCCCCCCCTTGGGTCCTTTCAAAGAACCTTTGTTAAAAATTCAAACGCACAAATTTCCCCACGACTTTGTTAATCAACTACATAGTCATTCAATTTCTCCATATTTACTGGACCATCTTTATGTCATGTTAGAAATCTATTATACTGTATATACTCAGCTATAAATTGACCTCATGTATAAGTCGAGGGCAGGTTTGGGGACCAAAATTATGGATTTTGATATGACCTGTGGATAAGCCGAGGGTAAAACTTAGGGACATGTAACAAAAGATCTAAAGGATGAAGCAAAGAAAAAACAATGCCAAAGAACCTACAAATTTCCAGCAGGCATAACTATTTGTGCTCATACTAAAGGCTGGATGGATGACAGAATAAAAGGGGGTCAGTGTTTCCTGGACAGATTACACTCTTGCCTTTCACCAGAGGATGAAAGGCATATGAGTTAAAGCACAGTACTTACATTGACCCATGGATAAGTCAATTCAGGTTTTTGTGGTCAATTATTTGACTAAAATTTCTAGACTTATGTATAAGACTTATGTATATTCTCATATACTCTAGACTTATGTATACTCATGTATTATGCAGTAAATTTGAAGGATGTACAAGCTTGCCCATGATAACATTTTCTAGACTAAAGAATGAAAGAATGTGTCAAAGCAATATAAATGAGGTATGCCAAGCTGGCATGCCCACACTGCATTTTCATATTATGCATAACCTCTGCAATCCAAACCTCTTCTGTGTTGAGAAGGTGGCGAAAGATGTAGAGCCCACTTCATTTGAAGGATATGTCAATATAAAAACTAATGCACCAATGTACATTTTTAGCAATGGAAAAAATGGCATCTGACCTGAATCATTGTTGAAATGTCCCTTATAATAAAGTTGCTCTTCCAATAAGTCTAAAGCAAATCTACTATACTTGAGTAGAGTTTTATGGGTGTTAAAAAGAAATTATCATAAATTATGCAAGGACCACACTGTGAATTTCCATAGATCCATAACCATTAGGACACTGGCATCTGATCATTTTGCTTAAACCTTGCTACATGATGATTAATCAGATGATGAGACTGGTCTACCTACTTTACAAATTAGCAGTCTCTCATAAGGACAATTGAAGGACAATCTTTTGGACTACAACTTCCAGAATCCTCAAGCCAGCACTGTCAGTGACTATGGTGGTTTGAGGATTTGGGATTCTGTAGTATAAAAAACAATAACTTTTCGAAGCTCTGAGTGTTGTCATGAACAACTTTATTTTGCTGTCATGCTTCTTTAAAGGGATGCAACCATACAAAGAAAATTCAGAGTCCTGAATTTTATTGTGGGGAAAAAAAACTTTAAAATCATGACGTACAGTGCATAAATACATTTTCAGCAGTCATTATATCTCTGTTCAGCTGCTCACTCCAAATCTTGATGAACAATTTGTTCAGCAAGATGTGGCAATCCTATTCATGTGTTTGGGATGGTGCATGCTTTTTTTAAAGCTTCTTTCTAGGAAGAATCTGTCTTGCTGAGCAACCAACAATTTCTTTTTGTTAGCAGAGTCATCTGGCATTCAGCTGTCATTCCTTCCTTCTTTAGTTGTTCAGTGTGTAGCTATCTCCAGAACAGAATTTGGTGGCTATACAGAAGAGGCATTGTACAAGTTAATAAAGTAAATTAGGAAAAAGCACAGACCTGAGTCGTATGCCTAGCATCATGAAACTAAATACTATGAGGAAATGTTGCCCTAAGATTGGAAAAGAGTGGGGCTTCTAACAAAGAAGATGAAGCAAAGTGATCTCAACCTCTGTTTAGAATTCTGTGTTTCTTCTCCATGGAAGAGTTGGACAGGAATTGATCCTTGCATAACAAGGAATGTGATTATTTTATCATCATTATTACACTCATTATAGCCTTTTCCTTTTCTTAATGTTCTCTGCTCTCTGCATGACCATATGACATCGTTGTCCTTGCAAAGTCCAATAGCCTTCTTCAGCTCTCTCCCTAAAACCAATACAAACAAATTCAAAAGACACTCTGCTTGACAAAGAGAGTATCAGTGAACAATGTGTGCAATAATTTCCTTGCACAACTGTAGAAAAATGGTTTCCCACAGGGAAAATTCTTCCCAGACCTTCTGTTTAGACATCATCCAATTTCATAACATTTTGAGAGCCCATAGCTGTAATACAATGGATCCCTCTAATAAGATATTCTGTTGTTTTCCATCAGAATTCCAGTGGGAGCCATATTCCAAGGCAGTGATGCTAAGTGTTCAATTTGGGGATAAATGAACATCATATGGGAAACATGTTTTCAGTTAGAACACGGAGGAAGGGAATGCAGCCAGTAAGAAGTTGAAACATCCTGTTTGTATCTCTTTCACTGTGTGTGTGTTGGTAACACACTAAAAGAAACAGCCTCATTGCATTCTTTTTATTATTGCCATACCCATTTTGTTTAGGAAAATATAAAACTTCAATATTATTGCCAGTTAGAGATAACTTGATTCCAATTTTCTTTCACTAATATTAAAAGGATTATTATGCAAGGATTATTTGCAATTTTAAAACTAGGATTTAGAAGATCAAACTCACGACAAACTACATGAAGAAGATGTGTGGATATTTCTCTTTGGATGAGCAACCCTAGCTGAATGGGGTCACATAAACCCTCTTTTTTCCCCAGTTTGCAGAACTCTGTCAGGCTGCACTGAAGAGCACAGAGGTTCAGAGTTATTAAGGATTTTTGAAGTTTATTTTGTACTTCACACTAATTGCTGGTCTGCAGATGCCACCTTCATAAAGCCTACAATAACTACCTTGAGAAATCCAGAGGAATACTACAGGGTACATGAGCGGGCCATAAGAAGGCTACTTCAGCCCAAAGAGATTAGGCTGATTTCTTCCTTGTTGTCCTTCTGTCAGGAGAAAACGGCATTTGTATTCATGCAGGCCTTAATTAACTCACTGAAGACTCCTCCAGAAGGACCCATCTGAAGCAGTGTCCAGTGGGTTATTTAAGGTCTGCCTGAATACAAATGTCTTTGTTGGCATTTTGGGGGGTATTTGTTGTTGTTGTTGTTGTTGTTGTTGTTGTTGGCGTGTGTGTTTTTAAATGTCCAAGTAATGGCCAAATTCCACACGAAGAGACATTACTATAAAATGTTGTTAAAGAAATTACTACACAGGGCTTTTAAACCATGATTGGGGCAGGGGGCAGGGAAGGAAAGCAGCTTTGGCAATGCTTATCACACAATGACACTTCTGATCTGTAGCTGCTGTGTTCCCCGAGTATCATCTCCCAAGCATGGTTAGGGCATCCCTTTTCATTGACAGGAGAAGCCCATCAATGAACTCCCAATCGTGCTAGTCACTGGGTGTGAAACATCACTGTCAGGGCAGTTGCAATATTGACTGCCACATTATGTAAGTGTCCTATCCTTTCCCCATCCCCCTGGCTTTTACAAAGCAGGCTGATTAGGGCATCTCTTTTCACTGAAAGGGGAAACCCATCAATGACTCCCAACCACATTTGTCCCCAGGTGCAAAACGTCACTGCCAGGGGAGTTGCGATATTGGCAGTAACATGAATCAATGTTCCCTCCTTTATCCCTGTCCCCATCCTCCTTGTTATTCCTAAGCGGCTGATTCCCTTTATTTATTTTTTTCTGTTTCTTTTCTCTTCTTAAATTGTAGTGGCAATGATCCAGAAATGTGTGAAAATGTGAAAGGCATGTTGGGTAGGGCATAGGGCAGGGAGACAGGGTTAAGGGGAGTTAGGAAAAGAGTGCTATAGCAGCAGCCCCAATCACACAATTGAGAATATGCATGATAATGACTGCTCTGAAACCGGTATGTTTCCATTTATTTATTTATTTTAAATGGTTCTAATTGTTGCTATTACAGGGCTCATGTGATAATTCCTAAAATAATCTCCAATCTAACAGCCCTTTTCTCAGCAGCAGTTCTCTGAACCCAGCCATTTCTTCACTAGTGGAGAGCAGGGAGTGTAGCAGACAAGCATTAAATAGCTGAATGTAAAGCAATGGCATCATATGCACGGATCTCTGGAGGTACCTATGGTTGCCTGTTGCTTTATGTCCAGCTACAGAAAAATATTTGATGGCTTGTCTGTTACTCCACAGATGTTGGGGGGGGGGGGGCTGCAGCTGAGATAAGATGAGCTGGGAGGATTTGGGTCATTGTGTGGTTAGTAGTGAATTGTAATCTCCACAACAATGAACATAGTGAGTTGTTTTCTGTGGGTTTTTCAGGCTATGTGGCAGTGTTCTAGAAGAGTGATGTTTTGCTCCTGTGGTCTTCCAGAAAATGAAGATGCCAGCCACAAATGCTGGTGAAACATCACTTTTCCAGAACACCACCACATAGCCTGAAAAACCCACAAAAAACTATGGATGATGGCCATGAAATCCTTTGATTTCACAAAGTGAGTTGTGATGGCATAAGGACACCTTAACACCACCATAGTTCACCAGCTGAATGCCAGCCCATGTTTTTGTCAACCTGGAGTATTTACTGGCAAACCCTGACTCCAGCGGCAACATTTTATTCCCATAACATTTTATTCAAGAAGATTCCTTTTTCATTCTTGGACAGAATCAGAAGAACAACAAAAATATTATTCTCCTTTCTTTTATTTTTATTTTTTTAGTTATTTTATTTTATTTATTTAGGTATTTATACCCTGCCCTTCAGCCCTAATGACTCTCAGAGCAGCTTACAATTATTATTTTTAATCAGACAGTTCCCTGCCCTCAGGCTTACAATCTAAAAGACACGAAACAAAAGGAGAAGGGAATGGTGGAGGGAAAGAGGATGAGGTCCAGTGCTTCTTCTCTCCCTCTGAGGCCTGGACCAAGAAGAATACCGCACTGCGTTCTGAGAACGTTCTCAGAACGTGATGAGAATGGAGCACATTTAAGAATACCGCACGTATGTGTTCCAATCAGGTTCTCAGAACATTCTAAATGTGTTCTACATGTGTTCCAGGAGGGGACGGATTGAATGTGTTCCCAGCAAGCTGAAATGTGATGAGAACGTTCCAACAGAGGTCTGTGCAATATTCTTATCCGTTCTCAAATCCGTTCTCTCATTCCTCCATCTCCTGATTGGCTGAAAGAATGACAGGCAGGGAGGCAGGGAGGCAAGCAGGTGAGCGACTGCAGTGAGGGAAGGTGTGTGTGTGTGTGTGTGTGTGTGTGTGTGTGTGTGTGAGGGGGAAAGAAGGAGGGAGGGAAAGGAAGAAAGTTGGGACAAGGGAGAGAAGAGGAGAGGGAAAGAGAGAGAAAGAGAGAGGGAAACAGGGGGCCAGGGCAGAGAGCAAGAGGGAGAGGGTCTGGCTGCTTCTACGGGGGGGTGGGGGGGTGGCTCTGGTGTCATGTCCAGCGGGGCTCCTATGCTGGCAGCCTGCAGGAGGCAGGGATGGCAGGGATGCCCAGGACCTTCTCCTCCTTCCCTCCAGGAAGGAACCCACCAAAGCTCCTCTGTTTGGAGCACCACACAAAAGCAAGCAAACCACTCCCAGAATTCCATAACAAAAAGCCAGACAAGAATTAAAGCAGGGAGGGAAGCTCACAGGCCCCACCTGGAATATTGTGTCCAGTTCTGGGCACCACAGTTCAAAAAGGATATTGAGAAACTGGAGTGTGTCCAAAGGAGGGCGACTAAAATGGTGAAAGGTCTGGAAACCATGCCCTACGAGGAATGCCTTAGGGAGCTGGGGATGTTTAGCCTGGAGAAGAAAAGATTAAGAGGTGATATGATAGCCCTGTTTAAATATTTGAAGGGATGTCATATTGAGGAGGGATCAAGCTTGTTTTCTGCTGCTCCAGAGACTAGGACCCGGAGCAATGGATGCAAGCTCCAGGAAAAGAGATTCCACCTCAACATTAGGAGGAACTTCCTGACAGTAAAGGCTGTTCAACAGTGGAACAAACTCCCTCAGAGTGTAGTGGAGTCTCCTTCCTTGGAGGTCTTCAAACGGAGGCTGGATGGCCATCTGTCGGGGATGCTTTGATTGTGATTTCCTGCATGGCAGGGGGTTGGACTGGATGGCCCTTGTGGTCTCTTCCAACTCTATGATTCTATGATTCTATGATTCTATGAAGGCACACATTACATGCGCACACACACAGGAGGCAAAAGGGTGACAAGCTGCCAAAAAGGGGAATTGGGATGACAGCAGAGGACTCTTCTTTTCTAACCGGTTTAAAGAGCTGCTATGGCTGCCTGGGCTCTGCCCTTGGCCCAGTCCCCTCCCTGGCAACTTGCTTTCCTTCGGCTTGAAGAGACCTGCATGGAGCTCCTCCTTCTTCCTTCCCTTCCCTCCCTCCTTCTTTCCCCCCTCTCTCTCTCACACACACACCTTCCCTCACTGCAGTCGGTCACCCACCTGCCTCCCTGCCTGTCATTCTTTCAGCCAATCAGGAGACGGAGGAATGAGAGAATGGATTTCTCTCGGCCTTGGTGGAATATGTTCTGGGAACGGTTTCAAGAAAAAGGAAGCGCTGTGTGGTAAAATGCGTTCTCATCACGTTCTGATCACGTTCTAGTTTGCTAATGCGGTAATATCCGTTCCAGGAACATTCTCATCACGTTACGACACGGAACGTTCTGAGAACGATATGCAATAATCTCCCAAGGCAGATGGAATGGAGGGAGGGCTCTTCCTTCTTCCAGGCTAGTCCTGATGGAGCTGGACCTGCCTAGTGAACTCCCTCTCAGGCCGGAAGATGGCAGTTATGGAGGGAGGAGTCTCCTTCCTTCAGGAAGTTATATGGTGCCTTAGTGCTTCAACAAAATGCCATTTTAAAAAAGGAGATAATTTGGCCTTCAAAATATATAAACATCTCAGCAGAACACATCCCAGTTTAAAAAGATAAAATAAACACCTTCTGGAGAGCCCTCATGAAGATCCAAAAAAATTACAAGCCTGGGGCAGAGAAAGACTCTGTCCTGGAGGCAAATCTGGTGATTTGCTACCACTTGTAAAGTTATATAGCTTGGGTGGGTGGAGCACCTAGGTTTTCCTTCCAGCAGATGACTGTCCTAGTACATTAGACTGCCCCTCCCAATCATGTGTTTTACCTAGGGCTGCCATATCCCATCTGGGGGCGGGACTTTCCTGGTTTGGGGCGGGTCTGCACGGTCCGCCCCAGTTTGGCCCCGCCCCCGGGATTCCCCCCCCCCAGAGAGGCCCTGGAGGCGGCTCCACGATCACGGAGTCCTCCAAGGCCTCGCCAGGGCCTGGGAGACACTCTCTCCCAGGGCCCAGTGAGGCCCTGGGGGCGGCTCCGCGATCGCAGAGTCCTCCAAGGCCTCGCCGGGGCCTGGGAGGAGGAGGAGGCTGCTTGCCCCCGCGGTGATGGCCGCGATGACGGGCGGCCCCCGCGCCCCTTCCCCGCCTGAGAGGAGGCCGAGGCTTCCTCCCAAGCTGGGAAGGACGACAAGGTTTTAAAATGTAGGACCTTTTTTTTTAATTTCCTGGCCAAGAAATTAAAAATAATAGTCCTACATTTTAAAACCTTGTCCTACATTTTTCCCAGTTTGGAGGTCCTCGGGAATGGCAACCCTAGTTTTACCCAAGGGAAGGCCAGGGAGGTAGTCAAGGGATGACAACTGGCCTTAGCAGAGCCTGAATCAGATTGCTCCCCCTATTGTGGTCTTCCAGGATTATAAATATTAAATAGGTCAATAAAGTGGCCCTCATTAACCCAGTTCCTTGGATCTGGTCTCATTATTCCATAATGAGCTGGAAAGCTCTGTGTCAGCATCAGTGTGGTCAGCACAGATGGTCAATGTGTAGCCTTGGGCTGCTTGTGTGGCTTTAAACTTCTCCAGAGTCCTCAGGCCACATGTACTCATATATATATCCCCCCAAGGAAAGATGTCTTCTCTCTCCCAGAAGCCACCAGGAGAAGCAGTTTGATTTTCATATAGCTTTCAGGGCCCACTACACTGTTTACCATCTGCAATATCTGCTTTTTAAGACTAGAAACAAACTTTAGGCAGCTTCTGAGGATGGGCCGGAACAGACTAGCAAGAAGAAGCAGCTTGAAGCCACCCCTACCGAAAACAGATTGGGGCTGCAGCAAACACACACCATGGCCCAATCCAATCTGTTGGACTGTCATGTTTGTGTATATTTTAATTAAATCCATTGGAATTGTCACACTTCTGTTTCTTTGCTTTGCCACAGCCCTGCACTTGCGTTGGGATGTTTATATGCAGGGGCAAAGATGTGCATCTTCTGGTGGCTCAGTGGTTAAATACCTGTACTGCAGCCACTCACTCAAAACCACAAGGTTGCGAGTTCAATACGAGTAAAAGGGCTCAAGCTCGACTCAGGCTTGCATCTTTCCAAGGTTGCTAAAATGAGTACCCAGATTGTTGGGGGCAATTAGCTTACAGTTGTAAACTGCTTAAACACTGCTAGTTCGGTATGAAGTGGTATATAAATGAAGCTGTTTGTTCCACACTAAGCCGAACTATCCTGGGTTCGTTTGCTCCAGTTTTTAGCCCCGCACCATGGCTTCACTCTAGTTTCCACCCACTTTGAAAGCATGTGTCATCTAAATGCCTCGCCTTCGAAATGGTTGGAAACCAATTTATTTTGCCCATCTGTTCCACCCCAAAATACAGATGAAATATAAGAAAGGCAACAAAGAGATCCGTTTAAGAATAACTCAGAAAACTTACTTTTTGAACTATAGCTCCCAGAAATCTCCAGGCAATATGACCAGTGATTAAGCTGGCTATGGGACTTGGAGGACTGTCATACAAAAAAAAAAAGTAACTTTCCTGAGCTTTGGCCTGGACAATAATGGTCCTGGCCTCTGTGTGGAAAAGATGGAAAGTCAAGATATTCAAGAGACATGGAACCCTAGGAAGGCTTTCTCTCATTTTCCCACAGATTTAAACTTTTTGATATATTTAGCACTTACTTTTCTCTTTTTTCTGTGGAAAACCTGCTTCACCCAGGCGCCATTAGAATAGGAACAATTCTCTCATGTTGATTCAGTTTGGCTGAAGACATCCTGCAATGAAATGCTTTTCTGTTTTACTTCCTTAAACCTGAATTGCTTGACCAGGAGGGGCAAAGGCTGTCTCTCCAGTTAATCAGAGGCTCCTATGTGGTTCCAAAGGCTTGTTTTCCAGATTTAGCATGATTCCAGCTCATTTCCTAATCCTCTGTTGCTGGTACCAAAAGCCTCTGCCAGGTTTGTCAGCCAGGACAAAATATGGACAGTGGACTCCAGACAATTTCATCCAAACTTTACAGGTAATTATAAAGCAATAAGTAAGCGACTTCCTCCATCCTTGGGGACTTGTGATTTTTACCATCATCATCCAAAGTGGCTAGTGTTGCTGACACAATGAAGTCTTGAAACAAAAATGAGTGTTCTCATCCTGAAGAGAGGAAAAGGGGCCTCTCAATCCAGTCTTAAGTGGTTAGCTGGTTACAGCAAATGCTCCTTATGCATCCCATCAGGCTATCTAAACTGAGCTTTTAACCAATTTTTGTGTACCTTAATGTGTCTTCAAGTCACCTGCCAACTTATGGTGGCCCCATTAATTTCATAGGGTTTTCTTAGGCAAGGAATACATGTAGTCAAGATTGTGGTATTATTGCCACAGTTGTAACTGCCCTCGCTAATCTACTTTACCAGGCATGCTGGAAATCTAGGTGTGGGCAGATGTTTCCTCTCCTATCCTATGTGCCAGTGAGGCTGCAAATGGTCAAAAGAAGGACTTGTGTTGTACTTCCTTATTGCAGCATCACTGGCTGGTGAGAGTGGGATGGAAATATCATTCACCCATACCCTGATCACCAACAGAACAGATTCCCATTTCTCCACATGGCTGATGCCCAGTAAAGTAGGTTTAGTTATTCTGTTTATTTATTACACTTATGTACAATTACACATACGTACAGCTTTCCTCCCAAAATGGAATCCAAGACATTCTCTGAAGATGCCAGCCACAGATGCTGGTGAAATGTCAGGAATAAACTCTTCTAAAACATGGCCACATAGCCCGAAAAACCCACAAAAAACTAGGAATCAAAGACAGTTTACTAGATGATTGGGCTGGAAGAGTTGGTACTAAGTAGTACATGTATATTTCAGCCCCATACTGTATTTTCAAAAATACATTGTCTAAGATGATTGCTGGAATCCTAGACTGGTTACTAAGTTAAGGAGATGCAACTAAGTAACATCTCCTGGTCAGCGCCCATCTTTCTTAAGAGCTAGCTGCTGAATCAGGTGAAGTAGAATCATAGAATAGAATCATAGAATCATAGAGCTGGAAGACACCTCAAGAACCATCAAGTAACTCCATTCAGCTTCTAATCAGGGCACAAGAAGGAAAATATTTTCATCCTCTCTCGCCAATATGTAAGGCTGCAACAAAGGATTGTGATGAGGTCCTGCTTCTGATCATCACAGCCTTGCTTACTAGTGGGAGGGGGATGGAAGCGTAACTTTTTTTGTGTCTAGGATTGCCATCTTAACAGACCTCCTTCACCTGATCCAGTGGCTGGCTCTTAAGGTGGAACTGGGGTGTCATTTACAAAGATTAACAGTAAAACAATATAGCTTAACTGAATACTGATCAGTTGCAGATCCAAAACTCTAGTTTACAAATGTGTAACTGTAATACTGAATATCAGCCAATGTCTATAACATTTGTGTCCATATGTAACTAAATCAATAAGATCTTCTAATTGTTGAATGATGAATAGTAAGTTATCTTCTCAACCTTGGAAGGTGAATCTGTTAGAAAAAGTAAAAGGATTCTGGAGCCAATCATGCTGGTCAACAGTTAAATTCCATGTCACAGAAATAACATGCTAACTGTGGAGTCTAGCAGTAGCCATTCCATCAAGTCAACTAAACCAGAGCTTGGGGAAAATCCATTTTTGTGCAAGGAAATGGCTTTTTAAAAAATTCCACTGCCCACAGTAGCTGGGGATTCCAGGAGCTGTGCTCTAAAAAAGTTTTCCAGACATTTCCAAGCTTTTTCCAAAGCCCATTTCCATCACAGTTGGTCATGATAAGAATGCTAATTTTAAGAACAGATGCCTGTGTATGTTTTTTCCCACCTTCTTGCCCTTTGCATGATAGCTTTTAAATCAGAGGAGCAGACTCTTTCAAATATTTTGGCCCACATTTCCCCTCTTCCCACTACAACTAATGGTAAGGGATTCAGAGAGATAAAGCCTGAAGTATCTGCAAAAACAGAGGTTCCCCACACTTTTTTTTTGATACTTAGACTGGCATCTTGTTAGTGAATTATTAATGTGTAGATTGGGCCTATGTTATCACAACTCACTTTCCGATTGTGCAGAGTTTGGAATTCTATTCCAACCACAGAATAACTGAAAAAAATCTCCCCCAAAACTCACCTTGTAATCAGCACAGTCCTCCCAACATGGCCATATCCATGTTGTCGGAGAGTTGGGAAGATAATTGCCATAGTCAAGACACAGTCTAGTTAATGCCAAGTTAAATTGATTCAAAAAATGTCAGGCAAATATCCCACTAGCCATCACTGCCACTTTAAGTCCAAGGTCAGAGAAAGGTTAAGGGACATTCCTATATTATAAACCTGATCTTTTAGGGGTAGCAATCCTGACTTGGCCATGTAAACCCATTGGGGAGACTTTGGGCAAGTCTCACTCTCAGCCTCAAGGGAAGGCAATGGCAAACCCCCTCTGAAGAAACTTGCCAAGCAAATCCCAAGATAGATTCGCCTTAGGTTCACCAAAATTGGAAATGGTTTGAAGGCATACAACAAAACAGCAACAGCAACAGCAGCAAAAAATCTTTTTCAACAATTTTATATCAATCACAGATACCGTACTTTACTGACCAGCAGCACCTCTGTCATATCAGGGTTTAACCTTCCTTTGATACATTGTCAATCATGGTACAGAGCTCTCCTTCCATCACAGATAGGTAGGGCAGGGGCAAAAATCCAAGCCCTCTTTCCCACATGCTGTTCTGGAAGGGCAAAGTACGTGACAAAGATCATGTTTAGTTAGACCCACAGACTGCAGTTTTTATCCAACTTGGTTCCTGAAGATTTCTAACTTCTTTCCCTGTTTTCAATTCCCAAGACCAATAAAAAGAAACAAAAATATGAATCCTGCCAGTTATGGCAGCCAATACAAAAAGGGGAGGGGGAGATCCATAGTAAGCAATGGATACCGGCCTTAAATCCATTTGCAGATAATTAGACACTAATAAGAAGGTGAATTTTCCAAACCTTGGAGAATTCATTACTGAGTAAATTCATTACTGGCTAGCATTGCTGGAAAAATATGCTTTCTTTATAGTCCAGTGTTAACTATCCAGTTTTAACCGTGAATATTTTAATTGTTTTGAAATTGAACTTAATTAATTGATTTCCTTCTTGAGCCAATATGGGTTCCACTTTGGGAGAAAGGTGGCACATAAATAAAAGTATTAATAACAATAACGAGAACCCCTCACTCCTGGAACCTTCTTCCCCCACGAACAAGAGCCATCACTTCTTTAACCAGCTTCAAAATGGAGTTGAAGACCATCCTGTTCAGAGAAGCGTTCCCAGGCCTTGCATAATTGTCGCTTGCCTCCCTGGATGAAGATTAACCATCCATTATGAAGCCAAGCTCTCCCTCCAGTCCATCTGCCTTGGTCCAGGAGGTAGAGAGGAACTGCTGGACCTCATCCCCTTCCCCACCACTACACCCTTCTCCTTTTGTGTGGTGTCTTTTTAGATTGTAAGCCTGAGGGCAAGGAACCGTCTAATTAAAAAGACTGTATGTACAGCGTTGTGTAAATTTACAGCGCTTTATAAATAAAGGATAATAATAATAATAATAATAATAATAATAATAATAATAATAATAATAAAGAAGAAGAAGAACAGAAAAGGCTGAGCACAGCTAGGATCACTTATCTCCTATAATGCCTGTTGTGTCACTTAGCAGGTGCAGGAGGTGCAGACTGCACCAGGTGAAATCCCACAGGAAAGGTGACACCCCGGTACGGTCCTCCTCCTTCTGCAGTGGAGGCCAAGCATACCCATTATGGCTCTGTCACCAGCCTGGCTTCCTCCTTGGGGCGGGAGCCAGGCTGGCAACAAAGCCATGAGGGGTGAGCAGTGAGTGGGGGGGAGCATACCAGGCCAGGCCACTGCTGCTCAGAAGCCATCCCCTGCACTGGGTATCACCAAACCTGATGATGCCACTGCTTGGCTTTGAGGAAGTACTTGTAAAAAGACTGTACTGTCTTTCTCTCACATACAAGAGCAGCTATAACATGCCTAGGTGCATCCTTGCAGCACCTTGGTGGCTGTGGAGACAGAGTTGCACTGCTGCTGTTGTGCACCCAGACAGCAAGATGAAAAGAAAGATTCCACTACCCTCCAGATGCTGAAGACATGGCTTCTGCCAGCATGCTTCCTGGTTCTCAGTCATTGCTCTAATTCAGTTAACATTTTTGTGTCATGTATCAATTTGGCAGTCTGGTGAAGCCTAGGGATATCTTCTCAGAATAATGTTTTTAATTACATACAATAAAATCCACAGAAGGATTCAAGGTGAAAATAACGATATACATTTGTTTGTGCACACCCTGAAATCTATCTATAGATACCTTGGAAGCCTGTTGACCCCAGGTTAAGAACCCCTGCTCGAACTGTATGATTGGCCACTATGCTTGATTTGTTATTCATGTTGTGTGCCTTACTGACATTTCCAACTTATGGCAACACTGAAGGTGAAGCTATCACAGTGTTTTCTTGGCAGGATTTATTCAAAGGAGGCTTTTATTTATGGTCCTCTGAGGCTGAGAGAGAACAACTTATCCAAGGTTGCCCAATGGGCTGAGCAGGGATTCATACACTGGTCTTCCAAAGTCCCATTTCAACATTCAAGCAACTATACCACACTGGCTCTCCATGCCTGGTATCTGCCACATTAACAATAAGACTAGGGGAGATTTCTCTCAGGAATGAAGTATGCAAGACACACAAGAGGTTTCACCCTGTCTCCCTGTTGTGATCCAAAAACATCTCTTCTACCTCACAGCAATTTAGTAACAGAAATAAAGCTCCCATTGCCACCTGGACAGCTAGATGTGAAACCTCCCGATTAACCATACAAGTAAAGTTAATATCTAGCTTGGCCCTAAATAATGACTAGCCCCATTGACTCGTAGACTGGAGTGCCACCAAGCGAGGAGTGTAATCCAGCAACTGACCATGAGCAACCAATAACTTTTATAACTCACATTGCATTGGTCAATTGAAATGATTGGGCACTCCTAGCAGGATTTATTTTCTTTTGTAGGAAATAAGTCTGCCGGCACATGGTTTTGGCAAAAAACAGTTTATTTACCATTTTATGGATTGAGCAGGCTTTAGACAGCCCAACAGACCAGCAGCATGCATCGCAATCCAAGCTCACTTCTGCTTCCAAAATCCAAAGCCAACTCTCCCTCCACTTGCTTCCTTAAATCAGCTCACACACTGAAAGTAGTTGCCTCTGGGTGCTTCTGGATGGATGGAGGGCATCTAGCACTAGAGCAGCTATTCTTACTTTCACATCATATTCTTATGTTTAAAAAGAAATTGAAGAAATGATGGATATCCTGAGAGCATTATAAAGTGGGTATGATAGCAAAAGTTCTATTAAAAAATTGTGGTTTAAGCAGGGGTATTGCATTCTGAAAAGCCTTGCCCAAAAGCAATCTTG
>NC_056523.1:51377591-51396649 GCF_019175285.1 Sceloporus undulatus
GCCACCCCTTTCTCCTCCAGATTGTTGCCGCAGCAACCACATGGGTGTGACAATGGTCCGCCCCCCCCCCCAAAGCTGCAAAATACAGCTCCTTCCGGTGACACTGCCAAGGCGCCATTAGCATCCTGGGGCATTGCAGTGACATCATGCATGTGATGCCCCATTTGGATGTGGTGCACACGCAATATCATTGATGTGTGTGCCATGTGGACAGCGCTATGTAAAGATGACACTGCTGTGATATGCTAGGGTTCAGGAGTATGTGGTTGCTCCACACTCCCGGACCCTAGAATTGGTGCCAGCACACCGCTTCCCACCCATGTGTACCAGGCCTTAGATCGTGCAAAGCCATTTCTATCTCTACATCTTTCTAATAGGTGTGGATTTTCAAAGTTTTTTCTGTGTGAGTGTTTAGTGATTAGTGTCCATTGTGTTCATCAACTGCCACCAGTTAGGAAAACTAGAACCTGAAAGATTATTTTTTTTGAATTACAAAACTCAGAATCCCCCAAACAGCATTCCCACTGAGCTGGCTGGTTGGGCAATTTGAGGAGTTGCAGTCCCTATAAGGTAACGTTTCCCAAGAAAATAGAGGATGCTCATAAAGTTTGGCCAGTGCACAATAGCCAATATTCTATCTGACCCTTGAAGACCATAAAACTCCCCCACTGTACTTTATGCTGGAAATGGCTACTCCTTCTTCCCTGACTGTGCAACAGCAACAGTTGTTACTGGAGGATACCCCATCAATCAACCAGTGGACAATTGTGAAGATGTGCCTGTCAATGTCCAGATGAATTGTGTGATGGGGAAGGCAAAAGCTGCCAAGGATTGGCTCTGGGTGTTTGTTTTCCTGCCATCTGGCTACTGTTGCACTGTTGGGAAAAATTGTTGTGCAAGGAGGTAGTATATACCTACTGGTGTGATACCCAAAAAGTACTTATGCTGGCATAATTCCACTACCTCAATTTGCATTGCCAAGACCATTCTAATGTATACCTTTACATTTGTTTCCACATACCTGCTATGATGAAATGTGACAAAATAACTTGATGTGAGTCTGAAAACATGTGTAACTCATAAAGCAGCAGGAATCTGGCCCCCTAGGTTTAAAATTACATCTCCCTGCACACTGAAGTGTTTTCTTCTGACAGACTAATAGAGGTAAATATGTAAAGGACTTTGACAAATCTTTCCCTAAGTCAAAAACTAGCCACTTCCTTTCCTAATTGCTTTCAGAGGCAAAATAAGAGTGTGTCAGCCAAATAAATTCTGGGATTGGAGAACTGGACCAGTAAACTTTCCTCACGAGCAATAGGTGGGAATAATTAATATGGATTAGATTAAGTGAGTGGCACAGCATAGATCTTCGTACCAATGTAGACATTTTTCCACCAACCATACAATGCTCAGCCCAATGTTATGCATGTTTATCTGAAAGTAAAACTTCAGTCCAACATCTTCCCAGGCTCCAAAAATGAGTTCAGTTATATGCCACAAGTCCCAAGATGCAAGAGCTGTTATATGCAGAATTCTCTTAGATTGCAATTGCAAACCAGGGGTCAGTTGTTTTGCAACATCTTTCTGAACTGCAAATCAAAGCTTACTTTGGTTAGCAGTAGCAACCTTAGCATGCCTATATTCACGTTTTCCAGAACTATGGTTTAAATAGCCTCTTATATCTGATAACTTATTGAGGATAAATGGTGGTTTTCTATGCTCTGTATACAACTGCAGGTTGGAAGCTCCTCATCTTCTTTACAGTGAGGAAGGTGGAAACTTGATGGTGTGGGGTCCATTTTGTTTTTATTTATGAGATCCATAAAATGGAGCCTGGTGCAAAAGGTGCATACTTAGAACTAGAGAATTTGAAGCTGAAGAATCTTTGAATGCCAGCACTGAACTGGAATCACAGTCATTTCTATGGTTGCTATGAAAGTTTTCAGTTTAGCAGTATAATTTATTTCACAGGTATGGGAATGGAAAAAGTTGTTGATATTTTTAAAAAACTGTGACTGTAACTTTGGCCAATATACTACAAATCAGCCTAAGATCTACCAGTGGAACTTTACCTCTCACTTGCCTTCTCCTGCTCAAAGGTATATGGATATTTAGCAATAAAGAGATCACACACAGCACATGGAATTGCTTCCTTGTCCTTGATAGGAGAGGAGCATTTTGCATTCAACAGCATTTGATATTGCTAGCCCTAATAAGTTTCTTGAGAAGCAACCACAAGTAAAGCAAAAGATACAGAAGTCTGGAACATCTGTATATTGTTGAAGAAAGAAAAGGAAATGCATAGTGATAGCTTTTTGGTATAACAGAACCAAGAGTGCCATCAGGATCGAGATGGCCAGTGGAGTGTCCAATAGCAAACCTACTCCCTCTTTTATTTGGTAGACTTGCAACAATGCTCTGCAGTGGAGAGTCAATAATGCCTTAGAGGGGACAGTAGAATCATAGAGCTAGAAAGAACTGCAAGGGCCTTCTTGTCCCACTCCCAGCCATGCAAAAATACACATTGTTAGCCATATTGCATTTTTCTGAATTTTGGTGTGTGTGGTATTCCAGATGGACCCTACTTTGCAGCCCGCCATAATCCCCAAAGTGATGGGACATGTGCACCATTGCACCCTAGTGAGGTCAGCCTCATGGGACCTCTTGAGAACAATACCCCTCAGACTGGCCCAACAGACAGTTTGGGAGTCGTTAATGGAATTGTTATCACCTGCATTAATCAGAAGAATGGGTGGTGATTGTCTAGATGTCTTACCTGATGAGCCAGCTATCAGCTTAAGTACCCTCCCATTTCCCTTGATTATTGACAGACCAGATTACCTCACCCAGACAACATCTTTACCCAGTGGCTAATTTTAGCCCTAAAAAACCCCTGGAAAACTCCCCTCAATGTGCTATTTTGGATTTCACAGGGACTCTATGTCACTGTGATCTCTAGTCTAGCTCCGGCACTTCCATTCAACCAGAGCTCTCAGAATGACTCACCCAATTGGATTCCGGAAGCAAGCCTCATCTGCAGTAAATATCACCCGTAGTTCTGCCTCAAACCTTTTCCAAGCTAACCCCTGATTTCTTGAGCCTTGAATAAATGTGTGTGTGATAGTGAATTGCTGTATGGTTTTCCCTTTTAATTACATATACTTAATTGGAGAAGTCTGCCTCTGCATCATTTCTTAGATCCACCAGTCTAGAATCATAGAATCGTAGAGTTGGAAGAAATCACAAGGGCCATCCAGTCCAACCCCCTGCCATGCAGGAACTCTCAATTAAAGCATCGCTGACAGATGGCCATCCAGCCTCTGCTTAAAGTCGTCCAAGGAAGGAGACTCCACTACATTCCGGAGGAGTGTATTCCACTGTCGAACAGTCCTTACTGTCAAGAAGTTCCTCCTAATGTTGAGGTAGAATCTCTTTTCCTATAGCTTGCATCCACTGTTCTGGGTCCTGTTCTCTGGAGCAGCAGAAAACAAGCTTGCTCCCTCCTCAATATGACATCCCTTCAAATATTTAAACAGGGCTATCATATCACCTCTTAACCTTCTTTTCTCCAGGCTAAACATCCCCAGCTCCCTAAGTCGTTCCTCATAGGACATGGTTTCCAGACTCTTCACCATTTTAGTCGCCCTCCTTTGGACACACTCCAGTTTCTCAATGTCCTTTTTGAATTCTGGTGCCCAGAACTGGACACAATATTCCAGGTGGGGCCTGACCAAAGCAGAATAGAGTGGCACTATTACTTCCCTTGATTTAGACACTATTCTTTTATTGATGCAACCTAAAATTGCATTGGCCTTTTTAGCTAATGGTCTCTTCGTAGGGCCCTTGTAGCCAACCCCCTCTCAATTTAAGCTAAGTAAAATCCCCCTAAATAGATTTTGGCTGTAACATGTAAAGCAATCCTGAAAGATAGCCATTCAATCTCTGTTGAAAAACATCTAAAGAAGGAGAGCCCACCTCCCAAAGCAATCTATTCCACTCTTGAACAAGACGTACAGCAAAGATATGCTTCCTAATTTTCTGGAGAAATCTCTTTTCTTGCAACTGAATCTATTGGTTAGTGCCTTTGTCCCTGAAACAGCAGAATGCAAGTTTGCTTTATCTTCTACAGAAGATCCCTTCAGGTATTTAAATATAGCTTTCAAATTTTCCTTCTCCAGGCTTTCTATACTTGGCTCCTTAGGCTTTCACCAATGTAAATAAATTAGCAAGTGTATCAGATTAGTACAGATGGAGCAGTTAGAATAACAACGACACTACCCGTGTTTTTTCAAGTCAAGAATGATCATTTATCTGCATGAGTAAAACTTTTTTTTAAGTTATCATAAAAATTTGCAAAGATGCGTAACTTCCCAAGAGAAACATAAATTACAAGCTAGAATGGTGTGGGCTGGAGCTTGCTCACTTTCTCCCCCCTCACTGCCTCAACTGGATGAAATTCTGGGGCACTGCCAAGAATGTTTTTCATTTTCCCTTTTCCTCAGCTGCTGTTCCTAACCTTGGTGCACTCAAGGTCCCCATTATATTCATTTGCCTAAAATGCTGGTTCCAGGCTTTGGCATTTATTAAAGTTGTTCTCCTTGTCTGTCCAGTTTCCTGTCAGCCCCACCCTGCGCCATCACTGGAATAAGATCAGGATAAAATTATATCAAGCTGAAAACTTGATAGATGAGAGAAGTAGTGTGTGTTGGAGCTATAACTCCAGGACTTTGTGCAATGCAGGACCAATGGGATAATCTGTCCAAGTACCAGGGCAGTTTATAAATGCCACTTGGACTGGCACATGAATGAGGCAATAACAAAAGTTTCATGTTTTACTGCTGACTTTAATATAGATTAACATAGAGCAATGGTGGACAAATACCCAAGGTAAGATCCAGATTGGTACAGTGGTCTGAACATAGCAATAACAATAGCAAATACATTTCTATACTGTTTATCAGTGCACTTAAATAGTCTCTAGGCTATTTGCTAGGTGTAAGCCAATTGCCCCGAACAAGTTGGGTACTTGTTTTAGTGTCCATGGAAGGATGCCAGGCTGAGACGACCCTGGAGCCCTGCCTGGGATCAAACTCACAACCTTGTGGCTGTGAATGGCTGCAATACTGTCATTTTACCACTGTGTCACCAAGGCTCCATTGGACTATGACTCTGGAGACCAGGTTTCAGATCTCCACTCAGCCATGTTGAGCAAGTCACACTCTCACAGCCTCAGAGGAAGGAAAAGGCAAAAATCATCTGAACAACCTTAGGGTTGCCATAAGTCAGAAATGACTTGAAGGCATGCGACATGTCAAGTAGGGCAGCTAATCCAGTTCAGAATTTCAGGCTTCAGTAGTTAAAACCCAGCAAACTTTTATTCAGCATTACTGGGGATGTTTATGCTCAGAAGTGAACAGTAAGTGTTAAGTTTGCCTAATTAAACTGCTTGTAATTTCAGACCCATGGCAAGTTCAGTTCCTAATTTTTGCATTTAATAAACACATTTCCCCCTCTCGTTTCCATACTACCTCATCTTTGTTCTTACAGCCAGAGTTTTCTCACAGGAACCACCTTAAACAGGCTTGCATCATGCCTGCCTCCTCTCCAGAGTTCTCACCACATGTGGCCAAAATCAACATGTCTATGCAACAGCTGTTCTACTGCTGTATAACCCATCACTTAACCTTCCCAGTACAGTAGGCCCTTGGTATCCTTAGGGGATCCATTCCAGATTCCCCCGTGGATACCAAAATCCATGGATGATCAAGTCCTATTGTCATCAATGGTGGCACGGACAGGTAGCAGGGGGCTGCCTCATTCATCCTCTATCTCCTCCCTCCACTGACTCCCTCCTCCTTCCTGCTCTTCCTAATGCTTGGATCTGCAGATGGCAAGTTTGCAGATAAGGAGCGCCTACTGTATTTTATGGTAGGACAATTGCATTTGCATCTCTTGACACAACAACATGCTCCTCACTGGATCTTTCAAGGACTACACCACACATCCCAATTTTTTAAAACTTTTTTTTAATTAAAAAAGCCCCTCAAAATGGCCCCTGCACTCTCCTTGTTGACGTAATCCAGAAACTCATAATAATAAAGTTTATTATTAGTATTAGTATTAGTATTATTACATCTCTAGGGAATACAGGGAGCATTTTACTATGCATTTCAAAAACTTCCAAAAACATTTGAAGAAGTTTTTGGTGACTTGCATGGCCTCATGGATACAGCACATCACAGAATTAAGAAAATAATGACATAGAGGCTTGATAGTCTCTGTGCATATGGCTATGTGTTGTTTCTATTTCACTTTAGCAGTATTATGAATTTGAAATCTCTAATGAAAAGCTTGCATTTCACTTGGTTGAAGATCTTTTGTTAAAATGCAAAGTAAATTACAAGTTAAATCTGTGATGTCAGAAAGAGTATCACTTCATTCAACAGAGCTTACTCTCAGGCAGAAATGTAAAAGTGGAAACCTTAGGAGAAAATGGTATTTTTCCAGGATGGAGCGAGGAGGGGGAAGAGATAGAAATTTTGAGGGGAAATGATGAATCTGATATTAGCAGCTTCTGTTTTAAGAACATAAGATGAATTATGTATAATTGTGTTAGGCATGCAATTATCATGTTTGGTACATTAAAAGTACAGTTTATTCAGACAATAATTACAACATGAAAGTTGATAGTTGATAGATGGAGGAGTCAAAGAAGAGTCAATGGGGAGTGAATGTGTACTGGTTGCCTGAATTGATTTAAAGCCAAGGCCTGACATAACTCAGGTTGAATATTGTTATATGTTTTGAATTAAGAACTGGAATTTGTTAAAAGTATTTACTATTCTACAGGATATATAAACCATATTAATTTTCTTGTAATTTTGTTAACTGAGTTAACTCTGACTCAGACTGTCTTCTTTCACCCTAATCTCGCTCCCGCTCATGCTTACCAGAAAGAACACTAGGCCACCTGGAGGACCAATCATCCTAAATCCAAGGAGGGAGTTGAAAGGGGACCATGTGGCAAGATGAGAGTGGCAGGCCTCCCTAGCGAAGAACCTACGGGAGAGGTGTGGGGCCAAACTGAGAGAAGGACTCTGTCATGCACTGGGACAGTGGGTTTCTTCCCCATGGCACCAGTGTAAAAGAGTTGCGTGCAGGGTCTGCCCATGCAGAGGCGATGAGATGGATGGTACGCTGGGGGTTCAATGCAGGCAAGTGCAAAAATTCAGTTGTCACTGCAAAGACAGACAAAGGGCCTGTATGGCTGTACAGTTTAACTCTATATACTTCAAAAGAAAATAACACTCTGGCCCAAACAACTCCAAACACAGGGAATTTTCTCAATGGTTTAACTCCTTCTCTCCCCCCCCCCCCCACTGAAAAACTCATCCCAAATATAGCAACAGGTAAAATGTATCCCCTGAGCTTAATGAAGGGGGGAAATGTAAGACAATACTTAGGCCACATAAGCATCTGGGCCTAAAGTTGTCTTGTGGAATTATACAAGAGCAAAACATTTCAGTTTTTAGAAAGCTTATTAGGTTGGAACACTATGTGCTTCAGAAACACCTCTGTTGACTTCACTATTTTGCAGGATAAGATCTGGCAAAGCTACTGAATTACTAACATGAACCAGGCTCTTTTGGGTGTGTTTCAAGACACTGAAAGCAAATAGATCAGAGTTCTTCTGTGTGATAATTAGCTACTGGACATGCACATCTTATTCTTTTTCAGTGGTGATTAGTCAGCGTGCTTTCCTTGTTCCCAAGAGCCTGGTGTTTTCCTGGAGCAGAGAGATTTATATGAGGTGCGTTTGAAGATGCTGTGAAATTAACATTCCAAAAGAACAGGGGTATTTATTGTTGATCAGATCTGGAACCATTTTTTAATACCAGTGTTTGTTTGTTTTTATCCCTAAAAGTTTCGACTGGTAAAAGCAAAGTGCAGAGCCAGTTCTGCCTTTAGGCATGGTGATGGAGCTGCCTCAGGCAGCAGCATTTTGACAACATGAGAGAACAGAAAATAGTTATTTAATGTGCTTTTCCTGCCAGGGATCAACAGAAGGGTTTGTGGTATTTTCTGCCCACTGTGCCAAAATAATTTGGCTGGCTTTGGGTACGATGCACCTTGATTTGTGGGGACAGCACCATTTCCTGTTGTGTTTCAGGCCAGTCATAGGCTGGTTTTGGAAGGTATAGCATTTTTAAAAAATGAAACATTTCCTTTTCTTTCAAAGAAAAATAATTGCTTATGGTTTTAAAAGTCAGAACCAGAACATGGTCCAAGTGCTATCAATTTAGAGCAGTGGTTCCATCTACACGCAGAAACTGTGTTGTCATCCCTCTCATGTAGTATTAATAAAATACATTTAGTTTGTTTAGCGTGCATGTTGTCATAATCTGCCCTCCATGTTAGTATATAGCTCTTGCTTTCTCTATTGGGTTTCTTCACTTCCATCCACCTCCACCCAAGAAAATGCTTTGTGATTGCTAAGGGGCCTGCACCTCCTGCGCCAATAATAGAAAGTTTGAAGAAGCTAAGCAGGAAAAGCATAAAAAATGGAAACTGTTTTTTGCGATGTCTGATGTTGCGGGGGGAGGGGAGGCATAATGGAGGCATAATGGGGGAAAGTGCAGAGGGGGGCCTTTTCAACAATATCTTCTTCCTCTTTCCTCCTCCCACAAGCCAGGCAGGCTGGACTAGGTACACCTCAAGCTGGGATGAGTTTTTGGACCATCCTCTCCCTCGCCATCAACACCACCCCCGGAAGCCTAACCTGGAGTGATCACTCTGTCTGGATGGTTTTCCAGGGAGTCCAAACAGTGACTAAAAAGACTCTCGCCTGTGCCGGCCTTTGCTACAAAACTGGCACAAGCAAGAAACCTCTCAATCGCTGCTCCCAAGATTACTTGGTTCAAAGGAAGCAGCAACTGAGATTGGCTGTTTTGAATTTGCAGTAGAACAGTAGACCTCACATTTAAAAATATGCCAGATGTGTGTGCTAGGGTTGTTGCCCAAGAGGAAAGGGGGTGGTAGCCTGGAAAAGTTTGGGGACCATTGCTGTAGGGTCTTCTAAGCAGCCTCTTCTTCCTCCTTCCTTCTTCCTGAGCCAGGCAGACTGGCCTCAGTGTGCTTTGCGGTCACTAAGGGACATATGCCTACTGCACCAATGACAGAGCGTCTGGAGAAGCTGAGAGCAAAATGTATTTAAAAGAGGGGGGCAATTTTTGTTATGTCTGAAGATAGAGGAAGGCACACTGGGAAAAGATGCTTAGCACCACTCTTTTGCAGGGACCAGTCAATCTTCAATTGTGTGCAAACATCACATACACAGAGAGAGAGGGGGGGGGGCTTTCCCTTCTTTCTCACATTTTTCTTATCCCCCTCTTGAACAGCTATCATGCCCCCCCAGGTCACACCCAGAGCTGAGAACCACTGATTTAGAGAAATATTCATATCAACGTTAACCTTGTCTCAGAGTCCAGTATTGATTCTCATTGTTCAATTGTTTCTCCCATGCCAATACATGTGCTTTAGTCAGCCAATAGTGGTGTGATCTCAAAGCAAGAGAACATATTTTGTATGCTGAAGATAATTTTATACTCCACTAACTTTCTAAGACCATAATTCTGTTGGTGCACTAAGCCAGCACTTGCACTTTTTCCTGGGTTGTGCAGCCATGGTGCGGGAAGACAGACACAATCTGCCACAGTCTGAATACCCTATTTCTCCAGTTTCTCTTTACTGTCTTGATGGTCATTGGACCTACAGCCCTTTTACCCTCTTCCTGCTACCATTGTCTAGGCTTGCATCTTTATACTGGCACCAACAGGACTGCAATCTGATACAGTTTGAAGTCTGGCAAGGCCGGGACTATCCCAGGTCTTCAGATTTCAGTTCCAAATCCCAAGAGCTAGGGATGACCATCTGTGATTTCGTGGTGGGGGGAAGCTGGGTATGTTATAAGGCACAACCTCTGAAAACATTGTTAACAACAATATGTTGTTGTGTCCCTTCGAGTTGTTTCTGACTTCTGGCAACTCTAAACTGACATTATCACGGGATTTTCTTGGCAAGATTTGTTCAGCGGGAAAGGATTGCCTTTGCCTTCCTATGAGGCTGCGAGAGTGTGACTTGGCCAGGGTTTTCATGATCGAGTGGGGCTTTGAATCCTAGTCTTCAACATCCTAATCCAGTGCTCAAATCACTACACTATGCTGGCTTTCATTATGATACATTAAATGACAACTGCAGTCATATGGCATATGCCATTCAAATTAAAAAAAATGGTCTAACCAATGAGGAAAATAAACACACACTTTTCAAGGCAATGCTCCCATCTTGAGATTCCTTCCTTCTCATCTTGAAACTAGAGAACAGGGCTGAGCTCCTGAAATCTGGAAATTCTATTGGTAATCCTGGGAACAATGTCTCTTTAATGTTGGTTTTCTATACCATCCACAGTGGAACCACATATACAAGAATGTGAAAAGGGTAGGGAACAAGGAGGTAGGCCCTGACCTAATTCATCCTCACATGCTAATGTAAATATTTTTTCTGCCAGGCTTCTTTCTGGATTGCACTTTCTCTCTTCTTTGTGCCACAGTATATTATGAATGGGGTTTTTCTACAGCAATCTGGTTAATAGTCTGAGGCTAGATTAGAGCCTCCTTGACACATGGAGGCTCTATATTTGAATGAACAACCCTAGGAAAATCCAAGTTCTGGCTGCTGTGGAGGGCCTCCATAAAGAAAGGAAACTCTCCACTTCAGAACCAACAGTGAGAGGCTGAGGCGAGTAGGACCCCTTCTTTACATATTGATTCATCCCAGAGAGAGAACACCTGACTAGGGCTTTGATCTGTTCTCTATAATGTGTACACCATCAAGCCATACACAGCTTGACATCATCCACTGGTTTTCTCCAGCTGTGTAATTTAGGAATGGACATACACACACATGCACATGGTGTGATCTATTTCTGGCTGCTGTAGCTCACCTTGTGATGTAAGTTATAATGTAATCTAAGTTGTTTCTGACCGAGAGAAATCACTCATAATGAAAACAAGTTCATTAGCAACATGGCTTGCAAAATGAAAAATGTTTCTTGTTCCGCTCTTTTGCCAAAACCTGAAATTTGGCTTTAAGCAAAACATGCTTGTCTCTTTGCCCTCTTACCTCCCCAATGACTAGACAGCTGTGTTTATGAATCTGCTATACATTCATCACTTCACACATGGCAGACTTATGCAAAAGTCTTTGAATGTTCTTACAGGTCTCATCTGAAGATATTTTGGATGATGAATTGCTAGGTATAACACTTACTCCAATAACAATTGCTTACAGTTTAAATGCCTCTTCATTGGTAGTGTTTATTCAACATGTCTTGCTTAATCTGTCTGATAATGGAAGACTTAATAACCTGGAGCAGTACAGAACAGGGAGATGTGCTTTCACTGAATTACAGGGAGCAAAGAATGACAATAAAATGACTATATGCCACCACTATAAGTAATAGTGCAAAACTGGTTAATAAAAATGTAAATATGCAGAGTACTCAGTCCATCTCCTGCTAAAGCTTGGCTCTGGAAGCAGGTTACTTTCAGGGGGTGCAGACTGAAGCATCCACATACCATCACTATTTCAGTTTGCACATCCATATGCCATAACTATTTCAGTTTGCACACCTGCAATAAGAACACAGCTTGATAATTCAAAAGACATGCACACACTACAGTGAGCCCTTGGTATTTATTGGGATTTGGTTCCAGGACCATCCCGTGGATACCAAAATCCATGGATGCTCAAGTCCCAATGTATACAATGGAATATAGTGTATCTGTGTGTATATACACACTACATGTTATATATTGTAAAATGGTGCCCTTTCTATAAAATGGCAAAATCAAGGTTTGCTTTCTGGAATGTATATTTTTTTGTTTTATTTTATATTTTTTTAGTATTTTCAAGCCGTGGGTAGTTGAATCTATGGATAAAGAATCCATGGATACAGAAGGCTGACTATTTCTTCTCACTCCTTCCATTAAATCTTGAAAATACTAAAAGCATGTGTCATAATATTTCTGTATCTTCTGTGTCTCCATTCCATTGCACCAACAGCTATTCACAGTGGTCCAGGATGTCTAAACACAAGAGGGTCACACATCACCACTTCTTTTTATTGCTCAGTCTTGCAAACCAAGAATCCTCCACTTATTGCTAGGTGGCACCTCCCATCATCCTTAGTCATTATGCTTGCTGTTGGGGGTAATGAGAGCTGTAGTCTCGAATGTTAAGAAGCCTCTCTTTGGAAATTTGCTCTACCTTATGGCAAGAAAGAAGTGGCAGCCATGTCTGGTGGCTGTAGCTGCATGTATTTCCTATGACTTTCTCACCTCCACTTTGCTTTTATAAGCAGACTAGCAGACTAGGAGAAACAACATGTTGGGCCAAATTGCCACATAAATCTAAAACTGAAAACCAACACATCCCACACCTTTCCTGGACAAGCCAAAGAAGCCAAAATCCCAATGCAACCACGCACACCATCTTCACAGGTCATGGGTTCATGTGCACAATAATAGAAACTGTCCACTCACTTGGCCTGACATAGATAGGTAACAGAGGTAACAGAGAAGAAAGCAAAATTGTGTTCATGCTACACAATTACAGTGCTATGATTCCACTTTAACTGCCATGGCAATATCCTGAGGAATCCTGGGACTTGCAGTTTAAGGAGGGATTTTAGAATTATCAGCCAAGGAAACCTCTCATAAGTGCTTTATTGGCATCCCATATTGGTCTAACTTCTGTTTCTTTATCCATATTATCTTCCAAAAATTTGTGTAATTTTTTCTTGGCTTTTTAAACAACTAAATCCATTTGTTTAGTCTCCAATTAATTTTTTGTTTTTGTGTTTAACACCACAGTTACAGGGTTGTGGTTAGGAAAAGTCTAAGGTAGAACCTCCATTTTAGAGATTAAACCTCCTAATGTTTTAGAAACCAAAAACGTATCGTTCTGGAGAAAGATTTATGTCTTTCTGAGAAAAAAATATATAATCCTATACCTTGCCATATTTAAATCTCCAGTCCTCCTTCAAACCTAAACTGTCCACAAAATCAAAAGAAATTTTTTTGCATGTTGTGCATTTTAGTTACATTTGTTTTCACTGCTGTAAGCTACATTGAGTCCCTAAATGAGGAAATGTTGGGCTGTAACAAAAAGAAGAGGAAGGGAGGAAGAGGAAGTGGCAGCAGCTAGTCCGCTGTCGATGTGCACTGTTCTAGATACTCTTGCAATGATGAAAAATGATTTAACTGCCAGCTAAAGATGAGAAGGCCTGGAAAAAAACCTGGAAAATTGAAAAAAAGGAAGAAAACTGATTATGGAATGTTTTATTTTAGCATGATGAATAAATTCTGTAAGACAAGGTGTTCATATATTCTCCAAATCATTTCTGAAAACTACATACAGAATCAGTGGCCTCATTCCCACTACTTTTTAAATCGGATTGTGAATCGGTTTGAACTGGTTCAAATAACCCTGGTTCTCACTTAATTCAAATCGCTGAAGCGATTCTGATAGGGGGCCCATGCGCTAGAACCATTTAACCTGCGTCTTTTTTGATAAATTGAACCTGCCCAAGTGAGAACCACAAGCGGATTGGAATCGATTTCAATTTCCCCTTCGGCCATCTGGAAGTGAATCATTTTGAATTGATTCATTCATGAATGGGAATCAGAAGTGGGTTATTTTAGAGGGAAAATTGTGATTGGGGCAAATGTACTGGGAGAAAATGCAATTGGGGCAAATATAGTGGGAACCACACTCCACTATCGAATCGATCCATCGATTTATTTGTAAGTGGGAATGGGGCCATATTTTTCTAATTTCTGTGCACTGGATGAGGACAAGCAAGTCCTACATTACAATCTGAACTCTCCAATGCAAGAGCAAGATGCATTTTTTCCTTTAGGGAGCATTGAAAGAATCTAATCTATGTTTGGAAACACTCACACTAATAATCAAGAAGTAAACTGACATGTGAAAGGATAGAGAAGCTTCTTTTAATCCGGGTACATCTTCGGTTTTTAGGAGTCCATGATAACTGTGATGATGACAAACACACAAAGCAGAAGCAGAGACTGAAACTGATAACCAAGATAGCCTCCACACTGCAGAGATAATGTAGTTTGACGCCACTTTAACTGGCATGGCTCATTGCTATTGAATTCTGGGATCTGTAGTTTTATGAAACATTTTGCCTTCTGTGTCAGAGAGTTCTGGTGCCACAACAAAATACAATTCCCAGGATTCCCTAGCATTGAGCCATGACAGTTAAAGTGGTGTCCGAATTGAATATTTCTGCAGTGCAGATGCAGCCCAGAGCTCAGAAAATGAATCTGATTAAATTTAATGACTATTAACTGCATTTTAGTCCATCCTCCCTTCCATACACTCCCTCCCACATTCTTTTTAAGGGAATGAGTGCTTTGTGTCTATTTGATACTGTGGAGAAGAAATACAAATAGATATTTTTGTTACTAATGTCTTCACATAAACTAGCAAAACCAAAGTTCAGGAGATTATTGCTCCACTTGTTGCAAATAAAAATTAAAAAAAATAAAAGTAAATTCTGTTTGTAATAATTGTTTGAATACACTGTATTTTAATATACCAATTGTGACAACTTTATGCCAAATCAAATTGTACATAGTCATATTTTATATTCCTAAAGTAACAGAGTGACTTTCAAGCTGTAAAAAGTGCTAGTGTTGCATTTTTTCAGTTTTTCCAAAAAATCCATTTTTTTCCTGAAAACCCCCAGAAAAAAAGATGTTTGGGTCCCCTCCCCCCGTGGCTTCAAAATTTTCTGAAATTTTACATCTCTACTGCCAGACCAGCCAGTTTTTGTATAGTGGGCTCTTGCTATCTGCTGGGATTTGGTTCCAGGAACCCCTGTGGATACCAAAATCCATGGGTGTGCAAGTCCCATTAAACACAATGGAGTAGTAAAATGGCATCCCTTAGATAAAATGGCAAAATCAAGGTTTGTTTTTTGGAATTTATAATTCTTTGGATATTTTCAAGCTCTGGATGGTTGAATCCATGGATGAAAAATCTGTGGATACAGAGGGCCAACTGTACATGGATTAGGCACCATCCTGGGCCTCATCTCAGAGACCAAAAATATTGGGTCAGTTCTTCTGGATGTATATGAATGTGTGCTCAGTGAAAGAGCACATGTAAGGTGCGGGGTTTCATTTCTGATATTCTCAGGTAAAGAAACCTGTCTGATATCCCAGGTTACATCTGCCAGTCAGTGGAGGCAAAACTGAACTAGGCAGACTCATGCTCTGACTTGGCATAAGACAGCTTCCTGTGATCCCATGTGTTCCATAAAGTGAAGCCCCTCACATGAGAGACAGCCAATTTTATTATGAAGTCAAGCCATTTGGAAGAGCACTTTGTTTAGCACATTATACTTCTGGCCTTGGAATAACTCATTAGAGAATCCAGATTGGCTTTGCCTACCCTATAACTCACTGCTTCTAGGGAAATAAATAATATGCCACTGTGGCTGCCTAGAAGCCATTTTTGATGAGCTTCTTTTCTGTGATTAAAAACAATGGCTGAAATCCTATTGTTTGGTTGTAAACAAGCATGCCCACTGACTCAGTGATTGAATGGTGAGTCAATACATATGATTTATTTGAAACCCATTAATCCCATAAGCCTACTTTTGCTGGGACTGCCAAGAAGATCCAGGCCAATCTTTTTCTCCTCTCCTCTGCCCAACTTTCTTTTTGAAAAAATCCATCATAGAGACAGGACATGTGAAAGTTTCTGCAGAACTGGCACCTACCAGGGCACCCATTTCATGAATACCTCTCCCGCAAGAAGCTGCGTGAAACAAGGCAAAGGTGAAAAGAGGACAGAACCAACTGCAATATAAAAACAACCAGGGAGACAAATTTTACAGTGTGCTAAAGAAGCCATGCAGTCAAGTCTGTTCCCTTTCATTATGGTGTCTTGAAACAGCCTCTCCCTGTTGTTTTTAAAGAAACAACAATGCATTGAAAATTTAATGGTATTGATGCTGTATCTTTAAAATAGGGGTGGGCTAAATTCAGCTCCAGGGCCACCCCCAAGTCCCCAAGTCGCCAACTGTTCCAGATTTATTTATGTTTCCTGACAATAAATGAGGATTCCCTTTCTTGGAAACCTTCCAGAACTTTCTGAAGTTCATCTTTTGAGTGAACCCTGGACTGTGTAATATCAGCACCATTCTTGTCTTCCATACTGTATATTGGTCCTAAAACCTGACAAGTCAAAACATAGATTAAGTTCCATTGATTCAAAGGGCTACATCAGTTAGTGCTCATATTAGGTTTAGACCAGTGCATTTGAGATGGTGCTCTGTGAGAACTGTATGGTATAGTATTAATTTACTGTCTTATTTCATCCAGAATGGGATATTTAGCCCCCTTTCTCCCACCTTGAGAGGGACCCAAGGCAGCTCAAAGAAGGAAAACAATTAACTATCACAATTAAAACAATATAAAATGATGAAAAAATGATGTACTACAGTTTAAAAAATAAATAAAATACTCCAATATAGAAGCTTCCCTGGCACAATTATATATTAAAATTCTGCTTGAATAAAAATATATTTTCCTGCCAGCAAAAAGAAACAAGGAGGAGACCAATCTAGCCTCCCATGGAAGGGACTTCAAAAGGATGGGAGCAGCCACCAAGAAGGCGCTCGCTCTCTCTCTCTCTCTCCTCACCAAGTGACCCCATGATAGTGGAGGACCATGATAAAGCCTTTCCATAAAGATCTTAGACTTCTTGAAGATTTGTACTCTAACTGAGGGTGGGTACACACCGCCAGGAAGCGGCATCCTGGCGGTGATAGTAGGGCTTGGGACTGTGCACCAACCACATGCTCCCAAATCCTATGATGTACTGGTGGGCTGGTGGCACCATTATAGAACGGCACCGCCCACACGGGGGCATGTAGATGACATGTGGACGTCTGAGCACCCACACGTCTCTTACAGCCAGGAAGCAGCATGATAAGGGCTGCAATGCATCCCTTATCACGCCACAAAAAAGAGCTGCTCTAGGCAGCTCCTTTTTTGCTGTGCAATGTTCCTGCATTGTTTGGTTGCTGCGACAATGCTGCGCAGCAAAGAGGGGCGGCACTTCCTCGCCTGTGTGTACAGCCCCTGAGATAGACTCTTCATGGGTGTATCCACACTGTCCAGCTAGAGCAGTTTAATACTACTTTACTGCTATGGCTCCTTCCTATGAAGTACTGGTATTTGTAGGCTGGTGAAGTACTTAGAATTTTTAGTGCACTCCCTGAACTACAATATCTACTATACCTCACCAAAGTCTATATACCTCACCAAACTAGAGATCCCAGGATTCCATAGTATGAACTGATTTCAGTTAAATTGTTAAGAAAGTGTTATCATTGCATAGTGTGGATACACCTCAGGTCTCAGGGGGAGAACTTTCCCATCACCTACTACCTTCAGGAAGACCTGATTTCTGTTCCATCCAATGCAGGAGTGCTGACACCATAACAGTAGCCTTTTGTCCTTGTTTACAGGGGACAGTCATCTATTTAAGTCATTTTCTCTCTGAACATCTGTCCATTCTAAGGAGATTATCACACTGAATTTAAAGTGACTTATCCCAATGGGATAAAGTCAAGTTTAATTTTAAAAGTGGTTGTTATTGCATGCAGCCATGACCAGGTGAGTGCAACCTGTATGCTGCCCAGATCTCAACCATGCTTATCCAGCAGCTTTTCAAAAACAGCAAGCTTCCATTTTTAAAAATCCACAGGATAAGCATGGCTGGGATCCAGGCTGCATACAGGTTGCACATGCCCAGCCGCAGCTGCATGCAATAACACCCTAAGTTTGTTTAAAGTTATAAGAGTAGAGACCTGAGGTTTTGAATACTGAGCAGGCATATCAGTGGATCATCTGCTAACACTCTTTCCCACTGTGGTTAAAGTGACGTCAGGTCTCTTGGTTTAAAATGTTGCCCAGATTTTCATCTCTTTATAGGAGATATACACCTCTCTACATGCACCTTTAATGCAAATCTGTGTAGTCTTTTACCCTCTTTGGGGTTGCTGAACTACTTCTTTGGTGATGCATAAGATGCCACCCTAGGAGAGCTTCCCTTCAGAATTGACTTTTACACCTTAACCTCAACAATATGGGGCTGGTCGACATGTCTGCTAATGGGGAAGGGGGGGATTCTCCATGTATCTGGACATAGTTCAATAAAATATTTAAAGATTTAAACAAAATAATACTAATTGAATGGGTCCAATGCACCCCAGTTTTAGTTTCGTAACCTCATACCTTCCAATTCTTCCAGTTTTACTGGGACAATCTCAATGAATACTCTGTCATTCCATGTTCTCTGCTGCTTTAAAAATGTTCCAGTTTCTCTCTCCTCCTCCCATCTTCCACCATTGTCCTCAGCTTACATCAGATGCTGCAAACTGAGTTTAAAGTGCAAAAGAAGTTTACACTCAATTAACTCAGCAGAGGGGAAAGAAGAGAACTGGACATAGTCTTGCCATCCCAGTAGGCTCAGGCAAAAGCAAACTACTGCAACCCCGCCTACTTTGTGTTGTCTTCCTCATTAATAACTTTTGCCATCTTGACTGCACTCTAATGTCATTTGGTGAGATATGATCATTTTTCATTTGCGAAATGTTGGAGGGTATGTAAGCCCTGGGAGCCAGCATGGCATAGTGGTTTGAGCATTGGACTATGGCTTTGGAGAAGAAGGTTCAAATACGAGCTCAGCAATGGAAACCCACTCAGTAGACCCTGTGATAGGTTTACCTTAGGGTCAGCAAAAGTTGTAAATTACTTGAAGGCACACAATAACAACAACGTAAAACCTCCATAAAGCCATAGTGCTCCTTTATCTTGAAGCATTTTAAATCATGTTCACTTGTAACTTACCTTTGAGCAAACTGCTGTTTTATGATCCACTATTACCAGGGACAAAAT
>NC_056523.1:51400415-51416100 GCF_019175285.1 Sceloporus undulatus
CGACCAAACTGTGGAACAACATTTGAGACCAAAACTGTAGGACAACTGCAGGACAAAACTCAGCCCAAAATGTAGGACATTTAAGAAACATGGAGGACCTTAAATGTTCTACATTTTGGGCTGAGTTTTGTCCGCAGTTGTCCTACAGTTTGGTCTCAAATTGTCCTACATTTTGTCCCTGGTAGTTGGACAATTATGGCAACCCTGTCACAGGTTAAATTAGGAGACAGACTGGAAAGAACTGGCCATGTTTTTCACCATCCCCATGGTCAATAACTCTGTCACGTAAACACCATTGTAAAACATTCTGATCTCTATTATCCCAAAAATTTCCGGAAAGGAAAAAAAGCCCTCTTGGTACCATCATGATTAAGCCAGACCTTGGCCTTGTGTACTTTTGTTAGTTTATTCACGGTATGCTTGCATTAAAAATTTCCCTTTTGGTTTTACGAACCATACTTTCCTCCTCATCATTTTTGTGGGGGGATCAGAGAAGTGTGTACTTCCTAAGCAAATATTTTTAAAAAATCTTTCTGGGCTTTCTTTCTCCAGTTCTAAACCTTCTCCCCTCTTCTTGGAGTACCTTCATTTCTACTTTGGAAAATAGTGCAGTACTGCTTTGGCTAAAGAAAGCCAAGCATTGGGTTAACATTTAGCACATTTGAGTAGCACAGTGATCTCTCTGCTGTGAAAGACAGGATTGTATTATGTAACAGCCACACTGCCAAATACTTACACTGGCATCACTCAGCTTTCTGTGCACCACTGACATGAAAAACCAGGCAGATTTGATCCAGAGACAGGACCTGAAAGAGGCCTATGGTGTTTTTCACCGCACTTTGGTTTTTACAAAAGAACTTCTTCATTTTTTTTTAAAAAAAGGTAAAGATACAGAGTCATGTTTGATAAACGGGGGGGAAATTAGTGTTTTCTCCCTAGTTTTGCCTGTTTATTTCTTTAAGAGCAATTGCGTAGAACAAATACTTTTTATTGACAGTGTTTATCGCATCATCTAATTTGCAGAAAGGAGAGAGCTCAGGGCAGAGTGAATGCCTGCGTGTGTTCTGACTTCAAGACACTCACCTTACCACAGAGAGATTCCACACATTCATAATCGTGGTTACATTTATGTTTCACAGTACAAACAGCAAATGTCTCATGCGATGTTGACTAGCTACTTTGTAAGAACATAAGAATCAGTGGATTTTCACTATTGAGTTCAGCAGGTCGCAGAACACATTTATTTGTCTTTTTAGCAGCCCACAGTATCCACATAACTTTTCTCCAGCACCACAGCTCAAATGAGTTGATTTTCCAGCAACATCTGGAAGACTGCGTATTGCCTACCTCAGCTGCTAAAACTAGAACTTCTTTCCATTTTACTCCTGAGTGATATTATACAGACTGGGTCAGACTAGATGTCCAAAACAGTAATGCTTGTTTGGTAACTTCATGACTGAACATCAGAGTTACAAGAACAGTTAATCCTTATGTTGGGTGCTATTGCAGTGACAGTTTTATTATAGCTTAGTGCCTTTTTCACACACATACACACAGAGTTTAAGAACGTATGCTGGATCAGAGCAAGGTCTATTGCATCTAGCATTATTTTTTCCAGCAATTTACTAAGCAAACAGCTATTTCCCGTAATCAGTGGGTATATTCCTTCAAAATATGAAACATAATGGTCACCCTTTTTCAACTTGATGTGTTGTTTTAGACTACAATTCCCATCATCCCCAACATTCCTCTCACTCCTCTCCAGAACCAAGGTTGATATATAGATTGAAGTGGAGGGAGGGGAAACAATCTGTTTGATTGATTGATTTTGTTTGTTTGATTTATATCCTGATCTTCCTCACAAGAGCACAAAGTGGCTAACTATTTTACAGTAAAAACACAGTTAAAATGCAACTGACCAAAGATACTTCAAATCATCAGTCTAAAAATCAGAACATTAAATATCCAAAATTGCAAACATGTAGATTAATACATCACAAATATTTACTATAAAGAAAAGGCTTAGAAAAAATACAAGTGGCAGGAGTCAGAAACATAACATTTGATTGCATTTTTCTTCCTAAACTGATATATTTTTACCTGAGGTCTGGAAGATAAAGGTTTGTGGGATAGCCAGATATCTAATGGAATGGAGTTCCATAATCAATGTGCCACTAATGTCTTCAAATTCATATTTTGGGTGTGCTCCTAAAGGGACATTAGTTGAGGGAGAGGTGAGAAAGTGTGGCCTGCAACGAAAAGCACATTGCCTAATATTCCTTATAGACTGCATCTGCACCACAGAGATAATACAGTTTGACACCATTATAACTGCCATGGATCCATGCTATGGAATTCTGGGATTTGTAGTTTGTTGTGGCACCGGAGTTCTCTGACAGAGAAGTTTAAATATCTCAGAAGACTACAAATCCCAGAATTCCATAGCATTGAGCTATGGCAGTTAAAATGGTGTCAAACTGCATTATTTCTGCAGTACAGATGCAGCCATAGTATGAGAAGTAATTCATTATTCATTGTAGTGTTTGAAAGATCACCCATTACATTGCTCATTACTTTTCTGGTACTTTGTATAACTATCTTTGAAAAAATACCTTAAAATTGGAAAGAAAATGGCATAAGACTTGAACGATTTCTGTTAAACTGCCTCTAAGAATGTCTTCAAATGGCATTCAGCTTTTAAAAATAACTATTATTATTATTGTTGTTTATATCTCACCCTTCTCCCAAGACTGGGACTCAGGGCATCTTACAATATTAAAAAAACAATACAATTAAAAACATACAAAAAGACCACATTAGAACAGAATTAAATTACTACAATAATTGAAATAAATTACATGTTAAAAGATCAAATGCTTTAAAAAGGGAAAAATGTTTAAAACACATAAAAATAATATAGCACCCCAGGCCATACTTTAAAAAGCTTTCTGTTCTGAATGCCTGTCTGAAGAGGAAGGGCTTCACCTGTTGGCAGAAAGTCATCAAGGCCATTCTGGTCTCCCTGCGAAGGGAGTTCCAAAGTCTAGGGGCAGCCATGGAAAAAGGCCCTCTCTTGTCTCCTCACCAATCGTGGTTGTGATGGTGGTGGGAAAAGGGCCTCCCCTAAGGACCTCAGGACCCGGGCCAGCTTGCATAGGGAGATACGGTTTGCCAAATAGCCTGGACCTGAGCCATATAGGGCTTTATAGGTCATAACCAGAACTTTGAATTGTGCTCAGAAACAATATGGCATCCGGTGGAGCTGTTTCAACAGGTGCATTGTATGATCTCTATAACCTGCCCCTGCTAGCGGCCTGGTTGCAGCTCTTTCAACTAGCTGAAGTTTCTGAACATTCTTCAAAGGCAGCCTCAAGTAGAGTACATGACAGTAGTCCAAATGGGATGTAACCCAGGCATGTACCACTGAGGCCAGATCCGGCGTCTCAAGGAATGGGCATAGTTGGTGCACAAGTTTGACCATTTCTTTTAGTAAATTGCCTTTTAAAAATGATAAAAACTTCCAAAATTTGTTGACCAGAAACAGATGGCAGATGAGTGTGTGCTTATACACCGCAAGTGGCATAAATCCCTTTTTCAAGCCAACTTCAAGTATAATAATAATAATAATAATAATAATAATAATAATAATAATAATAATAATATATTTTTTAAAAAACTGTTTCCAGCCTAGAATTTCCAAACAAGTCAGAAGTATAATGGATATCTATTTATACAGTGTATCAACAATCACAGTTGTTTGGTAATTCTATTCAGGCTGTTCTCTTGCATTTGGAAGAGACGCTTTGTACCTTCTTTTGCTATACGTGTGTGAGACATGGCCAAAAAAGAGAAAGGATGCTGAATGGAGATTTGTTTCAGTTCTGAGGCCCTTTCCTGATGGACTTAGGTTGCATGGTCTTTTTGAGCCTCCATATTTGGTCCAACAGCATGCCACATGTGTACACACACATATACACAATTGCATATGTGCATGCATACATAGGAAAAATAATGAGAAATGAGTGAGCCAGCATGGTCTAGAGGTCTGAGTATTGGACTAAGGACATTACCACACAAGCCCTGCTCTTGCAGTAATCATGTCAGTTTTTTAAAAATGGAAACATACTGATTTCAGAGAATCACCACACATTTTCTCAGTCTCATGACTGATGCTGCTGTTCCCTTTGTGCTTTCTTCCTGTCTCCCCCTTAATCCCACCTCCCTGCACTATGCCCTACTCAGCATGCCTTTTGGTTATATCATCATCATCATCATCATCATCATCATCATCATCATCATCATCATCATCACATTTTTCATGCAATTCCAGAGCGCTACTACTTTGAGTCATGTTTTTAAAAGAAGAAAAGAAGTAATAAATAAATAAATAAGTAAATAGATGGAATCGGCCTGCTTGAGTATAGGAGGGGAAACAAGAGGAGAGGAGGGAACACTTACATCGCATAACTGGCAATCTTGAAACTGCTCTTCTAAGGACCTTTCACACCTGGGGACTTAGGCAATTGGGAGGTCATTGACAGGCTTCCCCTATCAATGAAAAGGAACATAATATTTTTGAGTTGGAGATGTTGTCATACAATAAGTATACCATATATACTCAACTATAAGTCAACCTCATGTATAAACTGAGGACAGGTTTTGGGGTCAAAATTAGGGATTTTGATATGACCCGCAGATAAGTGAAAGGTGAAACATAGGGTCTCAGCACCCTTCCTTCCCTTTTTCAGTTCAGCTGTCCCTTCTGGAGGCAGCAAGCTGGGGAAGAGCTACTGTATTACCATATTAACCCATGTATAAGTTGATCCAGTTTTTGGGGGGTCAATTTGTAAAAAAAATTGACTTATACCCTAGTATATATGGTAGTCAAAACTGCCCCCCCCCCCCCAATCTAATCATAGTTTAAAAGCTGTGTGTAGTAATTGCTTAGGACTCAAGGATTCAAATTGTTGCTCAGCCATAGAAACCCACTGGGTGATCTTGGGCAACCACATTTAGCCTTAAGGGAAGGCAATGATAGACGTTTTCTGAATAAATCATGCCAAGAAAACTGAGAATAGGGTTGTCATAACTTGAAGTTGGCTAGGAGCTACAAAACAATAATAAAATGATAAAAGAATTTTGTGGCACCTTAAAAACTAACGCTTTTTCTTTGGCATGCCTTTTCCTGGCCCAGGAAAGACAGGGGATAGTCTTTTTAGTCTTTAAGGAGACACCAAACCCTTTGTTTCTGTTGCAATATACTCTATTAACACAGCTACTCTTCTGCAAAACCTTACTGGGGAACACCCAGCCTATTCACATACATGCTTTTGGGAGCATATGCATTTTGTGACTGACATTATGACCACTCTAAGTCCATTGTGCATCCCAAAAAAGCTGGTAGAGAATGGAAGGGGAGAGGGATAACCTAGCTAACCCTCTTCTCCATAAAGCACTTGTGATACTTTGGTATCAAATACTTTAAAATTTAGTTTATGTACTTAGCATACCTGTGACAGGGTTCTGCAGTTCTGGGTCACAGATGGCCAAACACTGGCAATTTGTGTGTGTATGTGTTTTAAAATACAAATATTATGATGGAGATGAAAGAGGCATTGATGTAAGGCTCTGGAAGCTATCAATCTTTCACTGTTCCCTCCCCCTCCAGGAACTGGACTGACAAGCCTCTGTTGGTCTCTCTTGAAAAGGAAAGCTATCTGCACTGGCAAGGCTGTACCAGCAGCCTGGTTTGGCTTGAAATAGTGACATATTGGCTTCAAACTGTGCCCATTTTCCAGGCCAGGTTGTTTGCCTGGGTCTCTGTTTTGTTCTGCCCCTCTCTTTGGACACTCTGAGTCTGTTCAGAAAGCCAAACCAAACACAGTGTTCATTTTTCACTGGGTTATGCTTGGCTGACATTTCCTGAAGGGAAGAACCCCTTTTTATTTATTGGGCAGGATGATAATAAAATTAAAACTCATTCAATTTGGTAATTAAAATTGCCCCGTATTTCCAAGATTGAATTGTGAGAAATGTGTTTTTCAGCATAAGAGCCCAGAGAAAGTGGGGTGGAGTTCTGAAAGGGATTAAGGTTCCTAATATCAAGTGGAATATTATGCCTTTATTTTTGGGAACAATTCTTATTTTTATTTCCATACACAAATGTTTTATTGTGTAATACATCAGCCGGAGAAGGGGAGAAACTTTCTTACAGTGTCATTTCATATATACAAGCCTTCAGGGTTGGGAGTATCATTTTAATGTAACCATGATATGTATGGTAAAGAAATTACATGTCATTCTGTGCCTTCAAGTAATGTCTGACTTATGGAAACCCTAAAGCAGACCTATCAAAGGGTTTCTTGGCAAGATTTGTCCAGAGAAAGTTTGCCATTGCCTTCTTCTTAAGCTGAGAGTGTGACATATTACCTAAGGTTGCCTAGGAAACATCTACACTGTAGAAATAATGCAGTTTGACACCACTTTAACTGTCATGGCTCCATCCTACAGAATCCTGGGATTTCTAGCTTTGTGTGGTACCAACACTCTGGCAGAGAAGGCTAAAGACCTCGTAAAACTACAAATCCAAGGATTCTACAGGATGGAGCTACAGCACTTAAGGTGGTATCAAACTCCATTATTTTACTGTGTATATGCACAGTGTATATGTAATAGGGAGGTTTCCAGGACTGAGTGGGAATTTGAACCCTGATCTCCCAGAGTCCCAATCCAACGCTCAAACCACTACATCACACTGTCTGCAAAAATCAACCTATTCTAAAACTAAACACTCTAAATGTGTGTATGGAAGTATCATAAAAACGGAACTGACTGTTGCTGCTGCCCATCTCCCCCCAGGTTGCACCCAGCATCTTGGTTAAAAAAAATGTTGTGCATGTTACTGCATGAAATACCAAGTCAGACTTTGATCTTAAACGCTTATCTCTTCCAAGCTTCAGACAAAGTGTATTTATTTAATTACTGCACATGTATTGATTTAAATATATATACATTTTTGCACATGCATACATGTACACACACTTTAAGGCAACTATGGCGGGATACAGACCGGCGAAAGCACTGGCCTGCATAGGTACTAGGGTTGCCTCGGGGCGTTGCTTATATACGCCCTGCAACCCTAGTATGTCCTACGTACGTCAAAATAGCAGCACCCTATCTACATGGGAGCCGCCATTTTGACACGATGGACGCTTAGTGTCTGCACATCGCATTGCAGCCGTGACATACTGGCACCGCTACAGGGCGCTTGTGGCACCCTTTCAGCGGCACTGAAAGGAGCTCCAAAATGGAGCTTCTTTCGCCATGCGTATCGCTGGCGTGGCCTTTACACGGCCGCGCCAGCAATACGGAAGAGAAAGGGGCTGAGTGGCCCCTTTCTCTCTCTCCCTGCCACTTTCGGGGTGTCCTTGGGGCATGAAGCTCCAAGGATACCCCTTTCCAGGCTGTGGGAAAGCAGCGTTTTGCTGCTTCCCTGAGGCCTGGAAAAGTGGCGGATCGGGGCCTCCAGGGATGCCGCTATGGCCGCTGAGGCCCTGATCCGTCGGGGAAAGGGGCGGGTGCAGGCCGCCCCAAAGGGGCGGTCTGTATCCCACCTAAGATAAGAAAATGGAATCCATTTGAACACACTGAAAGGAGCTAAAATAGTCACAAAGAGGGTACTTAAGTAATGACATTGGTTCTAGCGAGTGAGTGCTGTGTACAGCAAGCATCTACTAAAACCATACAGAACTCAGTGTAATTCCATGGCAGGCCCAATCATGTATACCTGTACTACAGAAGTGATGACCAGGGGAGCTCAAGAACAGGTTTTCCCCTCTAAACATGGGGGTGTTGAAATCCCCTCCCTCCCAAATCCTGTGTTATATATTGCTATAATATAATGTTTATATCATGGTTTTTAACATAATACACAATTCACATAAACAAATACATTAAAAATGCATAACATATACAACTAAAATTCTATCTCTCATCCCTTTAAAATACAACCATAATTTTTAAAAAGATTTTGTTTATATTTATTTTTGTTTTGTTTATGTTTGTTTTGTTTTTGTTTGTTTTTGTTTTGTTCATTTTTGTTTTTTATATATTGTTAAATGTAATTTTGTAAACCACCTTGATCCTTTGGAATGGCGGTATATAAATAAAATCTATTATTATTATTAACATCTTTGCCTGCTGAAGAAGCCAGTGGAGCTTCAAAAGCTTGCAACATGTATTTTGTGTAATTTTGGTTGGCCAGTAAAGGTATCACTGTTTTATGGATTTTGGATGTTACTGTATGATGTCGTGATGTTATCAGCCAGAGTGGTCAAAGCCCAAGGGCCTTCTAGGACAGAGCTGTGAAGTATGTATGGACCCAGGGAAAGCATAGTCTAAGGGAGTGCTCCTCAGTGGACCAGTACCTGTCCACAAGCTACTGGCAGCTGGTGCAAGGCAAATTTCTAGGAAAGAGTTGTAGTTGAAGGGCACAAAATTTGGTTCCAGACCCTTTCATATGTAGGGGTAGAGGTGGAGCTGCTGGAGCACTGTCCTGCGAAAACCATGCTGAATATCATAGGTAATGAAAGTCATGGACTACACAAAACAGAAAAGCTCCCCCCCCCCCAAATAATGTTTTGTAGCCTAAATACAATTTCTAGCTCCAGCTAGAATGGCCCTTTGAATCAAGAGGATTCACAAAAGTGATGACTTACCATTTAGCAATTGGCACAGTGGGTCTCTCTCATTGTAACTAGGAATGGAATTTAGTCCTTTGCTTCCACAAGGAATTCTGAATGAACATTGCATAGAATCCAACCAATCTGAAGGGACCTCCATGGGTAATTTAGATGGGAAGCCTGACTTTGGCACAGTACAGACAGCCAAGGTTAGGGAGCGCACACCATGTACACGCTCCCTAACCCTAATACCTGCCAGCAGCGCAATAATGGTGCCGCCCTGTGTACATGGGCGCTGCCATTATGATGTCATGCATGCACTGCGTCCAAACAGCTACGGGAAGGATGGCTGAGTGGCCCCTTTCTCCCATGGCTCTTGCTCCCGGGGTGTCCAGGATTTTGTTGCTTCTCTGTGGCCTGGAAAAGTGCCGGATTGGGGCCTCTGGGCTGCCAGTGAGGCTGCCCTGGCCCCAATCCTCCTCAGAAAGGGGCGGCTACGGACCGCCCCTTTTCCGCAGTCTGTACTGGGCCTTTACACTTCCTTACTCTATCATACTTAAAGAGTACAGCTGTACCTCAGTTAACAAAGCAGATGTATTCATGGGCATTATTACTGTACTTCTTTAACAGAAAATTTGGTACCAAAGGTGAAAGTTACATAAAAAGAATAGGGATAGGTTCTTGCACCAGAACAAAATAAAAGCATGATTCAACAAACTTTTTATTCTAAACAAGCAGTATGCACATATGAAATGAAAGAACCAGGCACGCCTTACTTAAGTGAACAAAAAAGGACTTTTGTCCTTTTTGCAGGTTCTCACACCCCCAGAGACGTTAGGCCTTTCAAGTATTGTCTTTTATCTCTCATCATATCAGCATGTTTGTTAATTCTGTTACCAAGGTATGGGAGAAAAAAAAATAGATGAGTATTAGCTTCAGGTACAGGGGGCTCTTGGTATGTACTTTGATTTTGTTCTAGGAACTGCCACCACCACCAAAATCCGTGGATGCTCAAGTCCCATTATATACAATGCATAGTAAAATGGTGTCTCTTATATAAAATGGCAAAATCAAGGCTTGCTTTTTAGGGCGGGGGATTGGAATATTTCCACACTGTGGATGGTTCAATTGATGGAAGCTGAATCCATGGATATGGAGGACCAACTGTAGATTCCTTTTTGCCCTGATTAACAGGGTGTGTTTTCAAAGAGCTCATGTTAAAGGAAATTATTCAGCTTGGTTAAAGGGCCATATGAACTAAATTTAACTAAATTGTATTCATATGTCCTAGAGTTACATTCCAGAAGCAGCCAGAGGAATGGAGATTGTCGTTCACTTGAAAGACATCATACTCAAACATGCTTGTAAAGATACACCCAACTATGTTTTAGGTGTCAGTTAATGGGGGAGCCTTTACAAGATTATGTACAGATGACAACAATGATTGTAATTTCTATTGAGAATTAAAGGGCTTGCCTCTATTGTCAAGCAACAGTTCATGTCAGTTACCTGAAATTTAGATATCCTACATGTTGATGACAAGATATGCTGTTAGTTAAAGTGTGGCAACGAACACATATAGTTCATGTTATTCAGCGGAGAAACTGTTATAGGAGAGAATGTATAAGCATTTTAAAAAGCCCTTTAAAATCTTATGAAATAGCTGATCAAATGCTCTTCAATGCTTGAAGGAAAGCTTCAAATGTATCCATACTGCACAGCTATTCAACTGGAATAGCTCTGTCCAATGGAATTATGGGATTTGCAGTTTGGTGAAGAACGTAGAGTTCTGTACTCTGCTCCACTGAACCTCAGCATTGGAGCTCTCTGGCAGACAATTCTAAGTAGCTCATGAGACTAAAAATAGCATAGGATGGGGCCAGAGCAATTAAAGTGGTATCAAACTTTTCTAATATGGATGTGAACAGAGACCTACTGGTTTTATCTTCAACCATCTTGAATATGAACTGACCAGGAAGGGATGTTTATTGGTTCTGTTGAAAAATACATACAATATTTTTATTTTTATTTTTTGTAGAATGAGACTGGGTTTTTTAAAGCTTAATTCTTTCATTAAGTCCAAAACACACTGCAGAAATAATCCAGTTTGAGTCCACTTTAATTGCCCTGGCTCAATGCTAGGAATTCTGAGAAATGTAGTTTTCAGAGACATTTGCCTTGTTAGCTGCTGCATCACACTGACTCATGTTCAGTTTGTGGTCTACTTGGAATCCCAGATCAATTAAATTAAATTACATTAAGCAATTAAATTAAGCAAAAAGATAAGTAAGTGAATGTTGGTGTTGCTGGTGCCAGTAATACATAAAACCTTCCAGTTTTTTGAGAATTCTAGATAAAGCTTTTATCACATCGTTGTCTAGCTCCTTCACTGAATTTTATAGATTTTTATTTGCTGCTTTTGATAGTATTTGTTTTAACTGGTTTTTAAAATGATTTAATTACTTTTTAAATTTTGTACGCTGTGAATATTTAGCAATGTTTGTTTTAATTGCTAACAACAGCAGCAGCAACAATCCTCATCCATCTTTTCCTCAGTTTATAACCCTGCCGTGTTTTCCCACTGGCTTTTCTATCCTATTCCTTACTTTGGAAAAATCATTAAAGAGGGAAAGATGGAATAGCTACACAGTATCTGCTAATTGCTAATATGAGGAGCCTTCCATCTGTAAACACTTGCTCTTTCCAGTTTCGTTTCGTTTCTCCTCGGGAGATGTTTTCTAATGTTGTCATTATAAACTGTAATTATCCCAGTTCTTTTTGCCTGATGCCTCATTGTATGATATGAGGGAGAGCTTCACAGATGCTGTACACAAGGATGATGGAGAATTTTGTTCGGCTAACATTTTTAAGCAAAACAACATAATTTAGACATCCTGGAATATTATGCAGATTGAAATGCCCATCTCCTGTGGACTGTGGGCCTCTCTGAATTCTGTGATGTAGTTCTTTTTTCAAAATATACAGTGTGGATGATGTGCACAGAAAAGCTTATAACCCACTTTAAAGTGATTGACTTTAGAGGGCTTCACTAATACAGTGGATCCTTGTTATACGCTGGGGTTTGGTTCCAAGATCCCCCGTGTATAACAAAATCCATTTATGCTCAAGTCCCATTAAGTATAATGACATAGCAAAATGGTGTCCCTAATAAAAAATGGAACATCAAGGTAAATTTATACTTTTTTGGAACATTTTCAAACCGTGTGTGCTTAAATCCGTGTATAAAAAATCTGTGTATAAGAAGGGCCGGCTGTACACCATTTTTCAATTGAATAACACAGCCCCATTTTGTTACCCACACTCAATCTGTTTACATTTGTTCACTTTGAGACTCAGTGCCATATTCTCCAGAAGGGAAATATTTATTCTTTTTACTTGTGCATCTTTCTTTAGGTATAGCCCTATTGCATGCTTAACAAATGATAGTCTAGACATATTTTTAGGTTTTTATATGCACTGGAAAGTGAAAAAAATATTGTAATTTGCTTTAAGGCAATGCTCACTTTACATCAGTGGTCTGGAACCTACGGAGATGATCACATGCCACTTTTAAACCTCAATTACTGTCATAAAATAGCACCCTTGGTGATAAATATCACATGACTTCACCTCCAATCGATAGCTGTTATGTCTCCCAAGTGTGGTTAAGGCATCCCTTTTCATTGAAAGGAAAAACCCATCAATAACATCCCAATTGCAATGCAGTCCCTTTAGTCCCCATGTGTGAAATGTTGCTGCTGCAGCAGTTGCAATACTGGAAGTCATGTGGTGTCACAGTCTCTTCCTCTCCTTTCTCTCGCTATACCCAAGCAGCCTGATTCCCTTTATTTTTGTCTGTTTGTTTTCTTTCATTTTAAAATCCTAAATCACATTAGCATAACTCCAGAATTGCATTTAAAAGTACAGTGAGCCCTTGTTATATGCTGGGGTTTGGTTCCAGGATCCCCTGTGGATAACAAAATCCGTGGATGCTCACGTCCCATTAAATACAGTGGTCCCTTCCCTTATGCAGGGGATCCATTCCAGACCCCCTTGCATAAGGGAAATTCCACATATGCTCGAGCCCCATTAAAGTCACTGCTTGCGGCGGTGTGGCGGCATGGCAGTGCACACACACGCCACAGGTGAACACCTCATTACTCTTTCCAGGGTGCAGTGCTGCTTCTTCCAGCGTAGGTTCCAGCATATGCTGGAAGCCGCATAAGGCACACCCGCATATGACACAGGTGCACTGTATAATAACAAAGCAAAATGGTATTCTTTATATAAAATGGAAAATCAAGGTTTGATATTTGGAATTTATACTTTTTTTTAACATTTTCAAACCATGAATCCTTAAATCCATGGATAAAAAATCCATGGATAAGAAGGGCTGACTGTACATAAAATAAACAAAGGGCACACAGGGTAGGACACAAAGCTGGGACGCAGGGCTAAGGGGAAATGTGAAAGAGAGCACAATGGCAGAAACAATGCCTTTGGTGCAATTGACAAGACATGCAATAATGGCTGGTCACAAACCTATGTTTCCATTGTCTTTAATAAGCATGATGGTGAGGAGAATGGGACTCACGTGATAATGTCCTAACCCACCATATTAGTAAGAAATGCCTGATTGTATCGAAAATGTGTAAAAAATTGTATATTTTACAGGGAAATGCTTAAATTAGAAGGGACTACAGCACAATTTAAATGTGATTTTTCAGTGTCACCTGGTATGGTGTGGGTGGGGCTTTGAGGCAGAGCTAAAAGTGCACTCCCTCACGAGTAAAGGCTTGCATGCCAGGGAAGAAGAAGGCCCTGTGCCATCCTCCCTACTGCGTGAGGCTTTACTTGAAAGTAAAGCTTCAGGTGGCAGGGAGGGACTGGGGAGGCGCTGGGCCCTCTCCTTCCCTACCATGTGCCACAGGTCACAGCAGGGAGGTGGGTTGCTCATCAGGTGCACCTCCTTTTCTGGTGTCACCCAGTGTGCATAATGACTGAACTTATGCAAAACTTACATGAATTGGAAAGAGAATGGTCCATTCATCCATCACTAAGAACAAGGCCCAGCAGAAATTGTACTTACAAAGGCAAAGCTCAGGGAGAAAACTGGACAGGATATTAATTTTCTGGATGCAATTTTTATGTCTAGTCCTCTAAAGTGCAAAGAGAAATTACAGAGAAGCGGGAGCACAAATTTACCCATGCATTCATCCAGTACAACAACATTTGGTTCCACTTGTTCCTGCACTGTCCTGGGTCTTTCCTGAAGGTCTAGATGATGCCCTTCCCATTCTGGTGCTTTGAGGCTGCCTTTGTGGATCCAACCATGACATTTCACACTCAGGGTAGGAGGAAGTTCTTTTGAATCTGCTGGGAGTTTCCAAGACAGCCAAATTGCAATACCCATCTAGCTTCTTTGTCTTGCTTCCTGACATACTCCTGGGTGACACTGATGGATGGCAACATGAATGAGAGATGTCTTTTCCCACCATCCCTCAGTAAACCTCTGAGAAGGGAAAGAAACCACACACACACACACACACACACACACACACACACTAGACATCAAACAGAACAACATACCCCCAGTATGTTGTGGTGATAAATTTAATAAAGTTTGTAATAACTTGCGGTGATAAATTTCATGAATATTGTAACTTTGGGGGAAAGATTAAACTCCCTATTCTACACATCTGTTTACCATGTTTCCAGTGCTACTCAGACTCAGCAACATCAGCTTTTTAATTTAATTTTTAAACTATGGATCAATTTCACTGCACGTAATTTGCACTCAACTGGCAGCACAGTACATGATGGATGTACTTTACCATATAAATGACTGCCAGAGTATATTATTTATTTGTTTTGAACAGTTATGCATCAACTTCTAGCCCTGCTTCCAGGGTGGTATTGATCCAAATAAAACAAAAGATAAATACATGTCCAAATTGTGTTTATGAATGAAAACCACAGTGGCCAAGTTAGCACTTTAGAAGCCTAGAAGAATTTAAAAAATCTTTATTTGGTATGGGAAAGATGGTGGGTTGCTTGGCACCTAGAGAGAGAATTCCACAGACTGGGTACCACTACTCAATGATACCATAAGACCATAAGAAGAAGCTTGTTGGATCATAGAATCATAGAATCACAGAATCGTAGAGTTGGAAGAGACCACGAGGGCCATCCAGTCCAATCCCCTGCCATGCAGGAAATCCCAAAGCATACCTGACAGATGGCCATCCAGCCTCTGCTTAAAGACCTCCAAAAAAGGAGACTCCACAACACTCTGAGGGAGTTTGTTCCACTGTCTAACAGCCCTTACTGTCAAGAAGTTCCTCCTAATGTTGAGGTGGAATCTCTTTTCCTGTAGCTTGCTTCCATTGCTCCGGGTCCTAGTCTCTGGAGCAGCTGAAAACAAGCTTGCTCCCTCCTCAATATGACATCCCTTCAAGTATTTAAACAGGGCTATCATATCACCTCTTAACCTTCTTTTCTCCAGGCTAAACATCCCCAGCTCCCTAAGTCATTCCTCATAGGACATGGTTTCCAGACCCTTCACCATTTTAGTTGCCCTCCTTTGGACATGCTCCAGTTTCTCAATGTCCTTTATTAATTGTGGTGCCCAGAACTGGACACAATATTCCAGGTGGGGCCTGACCAAAGCAGAATAGAGTGGTACTATTACTTCTCTTGATCTAGACACTACACTATTATTGATGCAGCCTAAAATTGCATTTTCTTTTTTGGCTGCTGAATCACACTGTTCACTCATGTTCAACTTGTAGTCTACTTGGACTCCTAGATCCCTTTCACATGTAGCTTCATTCAGCCAGGTGTCCCCCATCCTATATCTGTGCATTTTATTTTTCCGCCCCAAGTGCAGGACCTTACATTTCTCATGTTGAATTTCATTTTGTTAGCTTTGGCCCAGCTTTCTAGTCTATTCAGTTCATTTTGAATTTTGATCCTGTCCTCTGGAGTATTAGCTATTCCTCCTC
>NC_056523.1:51416125-51507735 GCF_019175285.1 Sceloporus undulatus
TTTGGTTTCATCTGCAAATTTGATGAGTAGGCCCCCAATTTTGTCCTCCAAGTCATTGATAAAGATGTCGAATAGCACTGGGTCCAGACAGAGCCTGTGGGACCCCACTGGTCACTTCTCTCCAGGATGAAAAGGAGCCATTGTTGAGCACCCTTTGGATTCGGCCGGTCAACCAATTACAGATCCATGTAACAGTTACCTTGTCTAGCCCACATTTTACAAGCTTGTTTGCAAGAATGTCAGGGGAAAATGTAGCTTCATTCAGCCAGGTGTCCCCCATCCTATATCTGTGCATTTTATTTTTCCACCCCAAGTGCAGGACCTTACATTTCTCATGTTGAATTTCATTTTGTTAGCTTTGGCCCAGCTTTCTAGTCTATTCAGTTCATTTTGAATTTTGATCCTGTCCTCTGGAGTATTAGCTATTCCTCCTAATTTGGTGTCATCTGCAAATTTGATGAGTATGCCCCCAATTCTGTCATCCAGGTCATTGATAAAGATGTTGAATAGCACTGGGCCCAGGACAGAGCCCTGTGGGACCCCACTGGTCACTTCTCTCCAGGATGAAAGGGAGCCATTGTTGAGCACCCTTTGCGTTCGGCCGGTCAACCAATTACAAATCCATGCAACAGTTGCCTTGTCTAGCCCACATTCTACAAGCTTCTTTACAAGAATATCATGGGGAACCCTGTCAAAATCCTACTGAAATCAAGATATACTATATCCACAGCATTCCCTTCATCTACGAAGCTAGTAATTTTATCAAAGAAAGAGATTAGATTTGTCTGGCATGACTTGTTTCTCTGAAACCCGTGTTGACTCTTTGTGATTATGGCATTGCTTTCTAGATGTTCACAGGCTCTCTGTATAATGATCTGCTTCAGAATCTTTCCTGGTATTGATGTCAGACTGACTGGACGATAATTGTTGGGATCCTCTTTTTTTCCCTTTTTGAAGATGGGGACAATGTTTGCCCTCCTCCAGTCTGCTGGGACTTCTGTTCGCCAGGAGTTCTCAAAGATTATTGCCAATGGCTCCGATTTGCCAGTTCTTTTAATACACTTGGATGTAGTTCATCTGGTCCTGGAGACTTCAATTCATTTAGGAGTTTATCACACAGGAGGAATTTCTCTTAATTTTGAATGAAAAGAAAGTGGGGCCAGAATGCATTCACGTGAATTCACTAGTTCAGCGAATTTACGTGAATTCGAATTGCGTTCGAACTGACTTCTCATTGCTCAAAAATAGCTTGTCATTGTCCGAAATTGCATGTCATAGTCTATCACACAATAACATGAAACCCTAGGATTGTGTTTGGATTGCCATTGGATTGTACTTCCAATTTCCCTTGTCTGGTAAACTCCTTAGATTAACAAGATATTCCTGTACTATCTCTTTACTTATTATGTGCTGAAATTCCCCTATTCTGTCTTCTGCTCCATTATCCTCAGGTTGAGCACCCTTTGCCTTTTCTGAGAAGACTGAGGCAAAGAAGGTGTTGAGTAATTCTGCCTTTTCTCTGTCCCCTGTTAGCATTTTGCCCTCTTCTCTACATAGCGGCCCTACCATTTCCTTCTTCCTTTTGCTATGGACATATCCAAAAAAGCCCTTTTTATTGTTTTTAACCTCTTTAGCAAGCCTGAGTTCATTTTGCACTTTAGCTTTTCTGACTTTACCCCTGCACATGCCTGCTATTTCTTTGAATTCCTTTTTTGTGATTTCCCCCTTTTTCCATTTCTTATACATGTTCTGTTTAAAACTTAGCTCAGTTGAAAGTTCCTTAGTCATCCATCCTGGTTTCTCGAGACACCTCCCATTTTTCTTTCTCACTGGAACTGTTTGAAATTGTGCCTTCAGTATCTCCCTTTTGAGAAACTCCCATCCTCCTGCACTCCCTTCTCTTTTAGTATTTCTGACCATGGGATCACCCTCAGTACTTCTCTAAGTTTACTGAAATCCGCTCTCCTAAAGTCTAGAATGTGTTTCTGACTATGCCTGGCTTCTCCTTTCCACTGAGCATGTAACTGTCAGAGCCTGGAAGAAAACATTTACAAGTTACCTTCAAAAATTACCTTTAAAGGGCATTTTACACTAGATCTAATGGTTTTAAGTTACAGGACAGTAGATTTCAGCTGGACATTAGAAGAAACCTCTTGACAGTAAGAATGCTTCAGCAATGGAACCAATCACCTAGGGAAATGGTGGGGTCCCCTTCTGTGGACATCTTCAAAAAGAGGCCGGACAACTACTTGCTGGGGATGTTTTAGCAGGAGATCCTGCATTGAGCAGGTTGGACTCAATGTCACATGAGTCCCAACTCTGTGATTCCAGAGGGAACTTTTGACATTTCATGTCATTTTCTTATCATAGGCACGGCACAGACCGCTGTCTGCAGCTGCCCCTTTTCTTGCTGGGTTGGAGGTGGGGCAGCCTCACCGGCAGTCCCTGTGGCCCCAACCTGGCGCTTTTCCAGGTCACAGAGAAGCAGCAAAATGCCGCTTCTCCATAGCCTGGACAGAGGTGTCCATGGGGCCTGGCCCCATTCTCCTTTTCATCACTGGCATGGTCATGTAGAGACGCACCAGCAATGCACACGACAGAAGGAGCTCCAGTTTGGAGCTCCTTCCCCCGAAACTGAAAGGGCACCCCAAGAGCCCTGCAGTGCCACACGCACGTGCTGGTCCATGTGGAAGTGGTGTGTGCTTGACACCATTTTTGTGTGCGCTGTATAGACAGCACACTTCCAAAATGGCGCCATCCATACGAACTAGGGCTGGGGAGCGTGCAGATGCTGCACGCTCCCCAACCCTAGTTTTGGCCCGAGGATGGCACTTTTGTGCCGTCTGTACTGGGCCATACCTAAGGAGTCTGAAGAGGTATCTCTCTGTGTCTAGAAAACAAAATGGAAAGTAACAGAAAAGTAAAGAGTCACTCAAGTAACTCAACCAGTAACTTTGTCAACATTGCAATGAATAATGTTAGTGGGTCACTTTTCAAACACTGTAACAAGCAACAGGGATTCATTACCATCACCATCACCATCACCATCAATTTTATTTGTATCCTGCCCTTTCCCCAAGAGTGGGACTCAGATTTTTAAAAAGTAACTTTCCCAACCTCTGATAGCAGCCACTGGACAAATGACATAGGGCACATAGTGGCGGCAGCTGGAGAAATGTTGATGGAATGGGATGATGTTCAGTTGCTTTTTATTGTTTCACCAAAATGCATATGAAAGGGCTTTTAGTTTGCTGTCTCCAGTGTACAAAAAAAGGGATCTCTTGACTGCTTTTCAAACTTGTCATCAATAATCTCTTAACACCCACATGAAACAGATGTATTCCATATGGCTAATCCTTTAAACTGCCAGAGTATGGGCTCACTGTGCCCATTGTAGCCCTGTGACTCCCGATATCACCACTGCAAGAGCCAGTAAATTGCAAACACTTGGCAAAAGCACAGCCTCTCTCCCCCTCCCCGCCCAAGATATTGCTGGCATATATATTCCCTGGCTAAGGATCATATCTAATGGAGTGCAGATGATGTGAACTAATCTTCTGAATAAGAGCTCCATTTGCTGGCCAAGTTTTGATTACTGTTTTTTAGTGGTAGTGGCGTTGGTGTTGGTGGTGCATCTCTGCATAGTATTCTCAAAATGAGCATTTTAAAAGATTACAAAATTTGTGAATGCAATCAGTCTCCTGGAAATGTTGGCAGTTGGTGCTGTTTTGATTTTTCTTGGTGTTAGGTAATTAAAAACACCGGGAGGATGAATCCTGGACATCCAACTGGGTCTCACCCAGATTAAATCTCAGAATGGGATCAGTATGCTGTGTAGCACCTTGTGACACTTGCCATGAATAAAGAGGAAAAGGACAGCATAATGACATTTCTGCTGAAAATTAAAACAGTTTCCCCGAAATGAGCCGTGTGGTTGGCCTCTTGCAAACAAACAGATGCAGCACCCTGACGTATGCTCTAATTAAATTAATCCCTCATTGTGGGAGTACCGGTTCTTATTAAGCACAAGAATGAGCAAAACCCAATAGCATATATCTGACAAATCTAAACCATTTCTAGGACATCCAAATGGCTCAGATTCATGGCTAATTGGTGGATTCATTTATTTTATTTTATTTTAAAAAAATACTTTTGTGAGGCAGTGTATCCTGTGACGGGAATCACGCTTTTCTGTTCAGTCCCAGTCTGGAACATTGTGCTGCTTTGCTTGTCTTTTGATATTTCACTCAGCGAAATGAAGAGCATTTAAAAATAGACAGCAACTAACTAGTTAAAGTGAATTAAGTTGTCAATTAAATTGGAAGTTTTTGAAGAAAAAGAGGCAAATGAATTACATTTATTTTCCCAATTAATCTATTAACTTTGGTTGGAAATTCAGCATTAATTTAATTTCAAACTTAAGTTATTAATTAAGTTATTATTAAATAAATTAGAGACAGTGCTAAAGAGTCAAGTTTTTTTTTCATTTCCCCGCTGCTGCTTCTCCCAAAGCGATTGGAGCTTTGCAAAACTACTACAGTACTTGTTGTTTGTTAGGTCTTCAGGGTTGCGGGATTACAATATTTAAATTACAAGAGTCAAAACATTTATTTAGTTCATGAACAGAGTATGATGATTTAATTAATTCCAAGGTTAAAAGATTTTTAAATAAACAATGTGGGAAAGAGGTGGTCCTCACAGCATCTAAATATTCCCGCTATGTTCTGCATCAGAACATCCCATAGAGGCTCATCATCTGTCCTAAAAAGTTCTTTAACCTGGGAATTTTGCTGGTATCCATGTGGGAATCAGAAAATCTAAGAGGTGATATAAGGAGGTGAAATTACAAGAGAGGGAGAAGGGGAAAGTAAAAGAAGAAGTTTTGGTGGGCTGGATGAAAAGTAGAGTTTTCAAAAATCCATTCAGATACTTCCTTCTCTCCCAAGCTAAAATCAGGATGAAATAGAGGATGAGGTGGAAGATAAATTGCCGATTACATTTTTCCCACCCTTAGTTGGATACGGGTTTTAGCGCAGGCACTTAATTTAAATTTACATTTAAAGTGTAATTTGTCATGGATTGCATAGATATGTGTTCTCACTTTCCAACATGCGGTAAATGCAGTTGTATTTTTTTAGCTGATCAATTATTAACTAAATGCATAAACATTTCCTACTAACCTTCCTATCACTGCTTAAAAGTGCCTAACTTTGGATGTCATTACACCCACGGGTTTTTGCCATCATTTAACAACATATGTGATAGTTTATTTACATAAAAAAGGGAGATATAATACATTATCCTTGGTATCGCTTCCAACCTTACAATTCAGTGACATGATTGAGGAAAATATTAATATGCTTGGGTTAACCTAAGGTTAAATCTCACGCAAAATATTTGCTGTTGAGATGGACTGGCATATGGTGTCCATCTACCCAAATCAAGCCATTATTTGAATGTATGGGACAGAAAATTGCATAGGCTTCTCTTCAGCTTTCTAAAAGTAAAACAACAACAACAACAACAACAACAACAACAACAATGTATAAAAAACAAAGATTTTGCTGTCCTTTTATAATACAGTCTGAGGTAATCGCTGCCCACTGGCCAATGGGAGACATGGGTTTATCTACAATGTGCAAAAATGTATGAAGCATTCGGGCACTGAGCAGGCTCAATGACTGCAAAAATCTTTATGCATACTTACCTAAGTAGCAGATGTGCTAAAAAGAAAAACTCTTGTTAGTCAATTGCAAAAATGCATATCATGACAACAGCAAGAGTGCATTGGCAGTGGATGCACAAAGAAACTGGTGTACATGGGTGCCCACTGTGCGGCAGTCACTTTGCTGGCTTTTCTAAGTAGTAATGTAGCAGCAGCCCTCTATTGAATATGGACATTACAAAATTGCCCAGCTCTAATTCCCACATATGTAAGTTTACTTACAACGATGTAATTTCTATACAGGATGCCCACCCACTACCTTGGAAAATAGATCATAAACAGTATAAAACACTTTTAAAAGCATGTAAAAGATAAAAATAAAGCATGTAACTGCTGTCCAGGGGCCAATTCCTGTCCCAGCCTCCCTCTGCAAGCTGTATATTCCTGTGCAAGTCCAAATAGAGAGGGGAAAGGGGAAAGCAAGAGAAGAAGTTTTGTTGGGCTGGATGAAAAGTAAGATTTTCAAAAACCCATTCTTCTACTTCCTTCTCTCCCAGGCTAAAAGCAGAGTTTTCCTCTGCTATCCATCTCAAAATGGCAACAAAATGCCACCATTTTGACAGGGATATCCTCAAATACCTCTATTTTCATCTACAATCCCTCTAAAACTGGTGACATTTTGTCACCATTTTGAGAGGGACTACAGGAGAAAATGGAAAAACTATGGGTTTGTGCTTTCTGTATGGGCAGCATTTGGGAAACTCAATGAGTGACCTTGGGCAAGTCACACTCTCTCAGTCTCAGAAAGCAAAAACATCCCACCCCCCTTTAGCAAATCTTGCCAAGGAAATGCTATGATAAGATCACTATAAGTCAGAGCCAATGTGAAGGCACAAAACAACATTAAATTATGTAACAGCCATTTACCCTGCAGGAAGACCAACTTGGAAGGTGGAGGTGACCAATCTGATGGCAATGGGAAGTGTTAAAGAATCAGCTTACAGAGTTACATTTTCTCTGTTGACCAAAAACTGCAATAATATTGTCTCCAGATGTTGGTGGAGTACAGCTCCCAATCCTGTTGGATTCTGCTCCTCACCATTGTCTATGTTGGCTAGGGCTACTGGCGTTTTCAGTCCCAGGCCATCTGATCCCTACCCCTACTATAGCCAAAGGACTCCCTAGCGATCACATAAGCTTCTGAATTAGTTTAGAGCAGAAGGATAGAGTAACACATTGCAAGTCTTAAATGTAATTGTTAAATGTAATTGTCAGTGCCAGATGTTAAATGTAATTGTCACACTAGAAGGGATAAATCAACTGAAGCCATTTGGAAGTTGTCTCTGGTAGTAACAGCTCCTCCTGTTTAGCCAGAATATTGCCAAATAAAAAATGTCTCTAACAATGGGGTGGGAAAAACCCACAAAATTGTACTTTAATCAGTGGTGACTATAGTTTCTAATAGGCTCTTATGTAAAATACACTTTAGAGTCCCCCTACTAATCTAGTTTGCGTATATCCAATTAGAAACCTTTTGGTCACTAAGGAAAACTTTCCAACTCTCCAACTCAAATTCAGTTTTTAAAAACCTTCTTATTCTGAGATGAATAAATACATCAGTGATTTTGAGAATATCAGGCTAACCTGGCGTGTATATTGACAGAACAGCTAGTACTGAAGGTCTGGAACTCACAGGTTTTGTTCCTGTACAAAATTATTTTATTTTAGAGATCCTTGTGACATTTTCCTCATCCAGAGTTATTATCTGGGAGCCTCTGGCATTAACAAGAATTTTTATTCCTAATCCCAGATTGGTTTAAATTAAGCCAGTACATGTACCACACAAGCCCCATTCTCGCTGGAGTTGTGTTTGTCAGTTAAGAAGAAATTACACCTGTTTGTACTCACCATATCACTGTACATCTTTTTATTTATTTATTTTTATTATTTTCCACGTATAAAGAACATTTTAACACCGTTGGACAATACAAAAATATTGATACTAACATATACATATACAGGACAGCACGCACACACGCACACACCCCCAACCAACCTAGTTACATTTCCTAAAACTACATATAACATATACTATACTTCCTACTACTTGAGCTCCTTTAATTATGGCTAATTTTTTGTATTTGTTTTATCTTAAGTGGTTTTCTAGTTGCTTTCTTCACATAAACGCCATAAGCAGCTTTATTATTTTATATTTATTGTTTTTATGTACAGCGCTGTGCAAATCTACAGCACTATATGAATAATAATAATAAATTGATTCTTTATTTTAAACACAAATTTGAGTCTTTATATCTCTCTTTCTCCACTTAACCTTCTTACCTAACACATTTTGAGTAAATCTTTATATTTTCTCTTTTACAACTCTTGTTTGCCTTAAATCCATAATTTCGGGACTTTTCCCATTCCTCATACATCTAACATCCCTTGCACTGTTATTTTTTGTCTTTTTCTACCTTATATTTGATATTTACAAACCAATCAAATTCATCTTTCCATTTTGACATATCAGTTATAACATTATAACATTGTTCCATCTTTTCCTTAAATAAACATAAAATAGTTCCCACTCTTGTCTAATACACTCTTTGGTTTTGTCTTTCATCCAGCTAGTCAGTCTGTCCATTTCAGCCACTTCGAATGCTTTAAAGAGCCATTGGTCCACCAATGGAGTTTGAGTACATTTCCAAAGTTTAGCGTATATAATTCTTGCACATGTAAATAGGTAAAACAGTAATTTCCCATGTTGTTTTTCTAAATTGCCATTAATCATTCCCAATAAGAAAGTTTCTGGAGAGATTGGTAGTTGTATTTTTAACTCCACTGTTAATATTCTACATATCTCCAACCAATATCTTTTCGCCTCCTTGCATGACCACCATATATGATAATATGAGCTCACAACTTCTGAACATTTCCAACAATTTGGTTTAGTTTTTTTTATACATATAGGAGTTTTTTTTGTGGCGATAAGTGTCATTTTGTAAACATTTTCTTTTAATTCTTGATTTACTGTATATTTTAGCCCCTTATTCCAAATTTTCTCCCATTGTTTGTACTCCAAGTTGTGACCTACATTCTGAGGTCATTCACTGCACATCTTCACAAACAGGTGACTGCTGCCATTGCGCTATCTTCCTGACTCCCCTTTGACTTTGCCTCTCTGTCCTATGTCCTACCCAGCATGCCTTCCATTTTTTAATTGTATATTTATTTTATTTTTATTTTTATTTTTATTTATTTGTATTTATTTACTTACTTACACTTTTTTCACACAATTCCAAGACTTTGCTAATTTTTTAAAATTCAAAACAGAGAAGATTTTTTAAAACAACAACAACGACCAGGTAACCAGGCTGCTTGGAAATAGTGAGTGGGAGGGTTGGGGGACAGGAGGGAACACTGATACCATGTGACTGCCAATAATGCAACTGCCCCAAGATCAATGTTTCACACCTGGGAACTTGCATTATTCAGAGCTCATTGATGGCTTTCCCCCATCAATGAAAAGGGATGTCCTAATTGTGATTGGGAGACACAACAGCAATGGATCGGAGGGGGTGGTATGCAACAAATATCTCTAAGGCCTTTTTTTCTGGATCTAATCATGGTTTAAAAGCCACATAATGTAATCTGCTGAAAGGTTTGAGTTACTTGCTATGTATTGCAGCTGTCCTGAGCACAGTAAAGATAGCTACCAAGTAAACACAGCTAATGTTTCCATAATACAAATTCAACAGAGATCAAGCAAGGGAAAAATAAAGTTAAACTCTAAAACAAAATGGTCTTAATATAATATTGCTAAAGTACTTTGGCTATATTTCCTGTTTTTTAAATAAAAAAACAAAGAAGTTCAGTCGAAATTGGTGAAAATTAATTTCTGAAATTTTGTATGAAACTGGATATGGCATGTGATTGAAGAAAGCAAGAAAAAGGATAGGAGAGCATATTCCAAGAAAGCAGAATGGATACAAACCCATGAATCATAGAACTGGATGTGGCCCCATGGGCCATTGAGTCCAACACCTTACTTAATGAAGAAGGCAGTCAGTATCAGAGTTTAAGGCCTACCATACATGATTATTGGGCTTAATACAAGCCCATGTATTCCTCTCTGAACACAACAGAGAATACAAATATGCCATTCAATTATGCAGCTATTCCTTTTTCTAAAGCTACTTTGGGGCCACTGTGTTACTTTATCGTAACATATGGTCCTCCAGCTATTGTTGCATTACAAGTCCCAGCATCCCCTAGGTGGTGTAGCCAATATGGAAAAGTCCTGGGAACTACAGTCAGCAACATCTGTATTATACAGCTTGCAATCTCTGCAGTCCCAGGAGCATATGATCTAAGATGGTCCTAAAAAGCATCAGGCAAGGTAGGCTACTGGAACTGAAATCCACTGGGTGCCTTTGGTCAAGTCACAGGCTCAGTGGAAGGCAAAGGCAAACCCCCTCTGAACAAATCTTGCCATGAAAGCCCTGCCTTAGGTTTGCCTTAGGGTTACCATAAGTCAGAAATGACTTGAAAGCATGCAGCAACAACAAAGGAGAGTGTGTGGATTGCACCCTCACTGCTTAAGTACTCAGCTTAGTACTGACACACCATAAAACCATTCGGAATGAATTTTAAATGGGCATTCTTGTTTCATCAGTTCATTTGCAAATGAACCATCTGAAGATTCTCATAACTGGACTAAGAAGGTGGCAAATTTCTTTGCTTGTCAATAAAAATTTGAAGGGAGTGAGAAAACAAAAGTCCATGTCTACCAAATTGCAACAACTGATTGTCACATCCCTACTCTTCACACAACTCCAAAAGCCTCTTTTTATGTGATTTTGCACTACAACAGTGGGAGTAAAGTGGGATGGATAGCAGAAGAAACTCTCAGAAGAAAGTGTTAAGAGCTGACAATCTTTCATTGCATATACTCACTAATTGCGAGTTTGCATGCTGCTCTCTATATATTTAGGAATTGGTTACCTTCTGTTTGTTGGTTGGTTTGTTTGTCTCATTTTGAACTGGCTATCATATTGTATGATTGTTGAGCTTTAGAAATGGGAGACATATGTTCTGTAGAACTGAAATAGTTTGTATATTTGTGTTGCATTGACACTGCTTGAATGTTCATACTCTGAAATTGTAACTGTCCAACTTTGAACATACACGTTTTGTTGCCTTAACTGGTGCCCTTTCTCTCTCCCCCCCTCCACCCCCAGTAAATTAGTGCAAACTACTTTGTAAGTTTGGACTCCGTTTGCAGCAAGTGAATCAACCTTAAGAAAAATGTGAAAAGTGGTGGGAGGGGAGAGAAACTGGGACATTTTAAAAGCAACTAAAAAAGTGGGCAACATAGTATTAGTCAGAACTATCCCTGCCAAACTGAGGCAGTTGGAGGGTGTGACTGAAATCAATGGGACCTACTTTGTATTAGACACACACTGAATTGTGATGTTAATTTCTGACCTCTCCCACTACATCCTCACCTCATAACATAAAACCATTTTAAACAATTGGGGTTGCTATTGAATACATTGTCTTTGGAATTTTCCTACAATATTTTTACAACAGCTATAATAGCAGCAGCAATCCCTTTTAAAATAGTTTTTTTTAGTAGCACTAAAAATAGTGTGGCATGGAATAGAATATGGGTAGCTCAAGCGCTGATTTCTCTTTAGAGCAGGAATGGGTAGCTGTTGGGAATGTGGAGTCACATGTAAGTGCAGTTGCCCTTGTAAGGCCATACCCTCAAAACACACACACACACAAATATATAAAAATATGTTGTGCTCAGACATCACCAATAACCTCCTAGGGTAGAGAGATTGTGTGGTACCTTTGAGACCAACTGAAAAAAAGAAATTGGCAGCATGGACCTTTGTAGACTACAGTCTACATTCTCTGATGCTTTTTGTGGAGTCAAAGGAAGAGATGATCTGAGGAAGTAGACTGAAATCTATGAAAGCTCATGCTCCCAAGTTCTTTCTTTCAGTTAGTCTCAAAGGTGCTACAAGATCTCTCTACATACTGATTCTACAGACTAACATAACTATATCTTTGAATTCTAGCATCATTGGGGGCGTAATAGCAATTTTGCCATGCTTTCAGCCCACTCTGGGCCATTTTAGGGCCAAGAGAGACTATTTTCCCAACAGCTTATGAACTGGAAATTATTCTCTAAGGTAATATGTAACACTGCAGTTCTCAAATAATTTATTGACGCTGTAAACATATGTGTGTTTCTGTAGATATTCAGCACTATAATGACAGCCTCATTCAATGACAAATGAGGCAGCCATTACTTGGAAGCAGTACAGACAAGAAGAAAGGGACAGCCAGGGGCCATCTGTTTCTTTTCCGGATCATTGCCGTAGCAACCACACGGCTGCGGCAATGATCCAGCTCAAAAAGGAGCTCCAAAACAGAGCTCCTTTTTAATAATAATAATAATAAATTTTATTTGTATACCGTTTTTCCCTAGATCAAAACGCTTTACAGACTATAAAACTATTAAAAACATCTCATAAAAATAGATAAAAACAAGTAATACAATTATACAAACACAATCATTCACAGGGTAAGGCAGAGAATGGATGGCATCAAGAGCGCTCAACTTCATTCCTCGGGGGGGGGGGGGGAAGGCTTGGCAAAAAAGAAAGGTTTTAAGCCTCTTTTTAAATGTTTCTAGGGGGTCATGAGATGGAGCTCCTCGGGGAGACTGTTCCAAATCTGTGGGGCCGCCACTGAAAAGGCCATCTGGGATGCGGAGACATATTTGGAAGATGGAATCTCCAACAGATTCTTCCCGGATGTTCTAAGTGTGCAGGGCGGATTGTATGGGGAGATGCAGTCCCTCAAGTAACTGGGGCCCAAGCCATGTAGGGCTTTATAGGTAATAACCAACACCTTGTATTGCGTTCAGAAGCGAATGGGCAGCCAGTGAAGATTTTTCAGAATAGGTGTTATGTGGTCAACCCTGGATGCGCCAGTGACAGTCTGGCTGCCATGTTTTGTACTAACTGAAGCTTCCGGGCTTGGTACAAGGGTAGCCCCATGTAGAGCGCATTACAGAAATCTAAGCAAGAGGTTACCAGAGCATGTACCACGGTTTCAAGGTCCCTTTGGCCCAGGTAGGGTCGCAGCTGGCATATCAACCGAAGCTGATAGCAAGCACTTCTGACCATGCACATTTACTTGAGATGTCAACTGCAGTGACGAGCCCAAAAGTATTCCTAAGCTGCGAGCTTCGTCCTTCAGGGGAAGTGTGACCCCATTCAGGACAGGTGGACAAATTTCCTTCCCCGGGCCTGGGGAACCTATCAACTGTACTTCTGTTTTCTCTGGATTCAGGCTGAGTTTGTTTTCCCTCATCCAGCCCATTACTGACTTCAGGCAGGCATTCAGAGAAGAGACGCCATCCTTAGTCACTGCATCAGTCGGGGACACAGAGAAGCATATTTGGGTGTCATCGGCGTACTGATAACACCGCGCCCCATGCCTCCGGATGATCTCTCCCAGCGGTTTCCTGTAAATGTTAAACAAAGTGGGGGACAAAATAGCTCCCTGAGGGACCCCAGATGTTAGTTCCCTCTTAGAGGAGCAAGTGTCCCCAAACTGCACCATCTGGAATCTTCCCGAGAGGTAGGAACGGAACCACTGGAGCGCTGTGCCCCCAATACCCAACTCCCTCAGGCGTTCCAGAAGGATACCTTGGCCGATGGTATCGAAAGCCGCTGAGATGTCCAAGAGCACCAACAAGGTCACACTTCCCCTGTTGATGCCCAGATGGAGATCATTGACTAAGGCAACCATGGCAGTCTCAACTCCATATCCCGATCTGAAGCCTGTTTGAAATGGGTCCAGATAATTGACTTCATCCAAGACTGCTTGGAGTTGGAAGGCAACCGCCCTCTCGATCACCTTACCTAAAAATGGCAATAATGAGACCAGTCTATAGTTATTTCTCACCAGGGGGTCCAGGGAGGGTTTTTTGAGCAACGGTTTAACTGTTGCTAATTTTAAACTAGATGGAAATTTACCCTCCCTGAATGATGCATTAATTATGCGTTGCAATAATGATGTTACAGCATCACCACCCTGGGTGGTCAGCCAGGAGGAGGGACAGGGATTGAGAGAGCATGTCGTCTTCCTAACATTTCCAAGAGGCTTGTCCACTCCATCGGTATCAACAAACTCAAAGTGATCCAGTTTAATGGAGTCCACGGAAGCTCTGGACACCTCTTCTATTGTCTCTGTTGAAATGCCAGCGTCGAGATCAGCCCTTATCCGAGAGATTTTATCTGCGAAAAAGTTGTTAAAATCATCACAGCAGGCCTTAGTTGGTTCTAAAATAGGGTTCAGGGCAGGAGGAAGCTGGATGCGACTCTGCAGATGCATTACGTGCAGCATAGAAGGAGTTCTTTGCTGCACCTATTGCCACTCCATAAGACTTCAAAAGAGCCTCATGGAGTGTCTTGTCAGATAAGTGCTGGTGTCTCCGTCAGCTGCGCTCTAGTCATTGCATGGCCCGCTTCATTTCCCGAAGATCTTCCATATACCAGGGTTTCTTATTAGAAGCGGGCCAGAAAGGATGCTTAGGAGCGATACTGTGTATAGCCCTGGAGAGATCATTATCCCAGATGTTAGTCAAGGCATCAACAGAATCGCAGTCAGATCCAACCATAAACCCCTCTAAGGCTTCTTGGAACCTTTTGGGTCCCATCAGCCTTCGAGGATGGACCATCCTAATAGGTCCTCCACCCCCGGGGGGGATTTGGATAGTTGCCTTAAGTCGAACCTCAACCAGGAAATGGTCCGTCCATGACAAGACAGAGGTACTACATACCTCTGCCCACGGATTATCCCAATCCGTACTAAAGACGACATCGAGCATGTTACCTGTGCAATGCGTTGGACCTGAGACTAACTGGGACAGGCCCATGCCCATCATGGAAGCCATGAACTCCCGAGCTGCACCTGTCAGATTTTGTGAGCCAGCCTCGAAAGGGATGTTGAGGTCCCCCAGAACTAAAAGTCTAGGGGACTTCAACAATATCATAGAACTGGAAAAGGTTTGCCGCTTTGATCATACTTTGGAAAAGCGGATTACAAATAAGCCTTATTATTATTATTATTATTATTATTATTATTATTATTATTATTATTGAAAGGACCAATGTACATGATCAAGGGACCTATGAGGAAAAATTACAATCTTTGTGATTTTGCAGTTTAGAAAACCAGTAAGGACAGATATGACAGAGGTGTGTAAGATTATTCATGGTGTGGCAAAAGCAAATATGGAAAAGCTTTCTCTTCATCTCTCATAGGTAACACAAGAATTCAGGTTTGCCCAATGAAATCAACAGGCAGGAGATTTAGGACAATTTTTAAAGTAGTTTTTTTTTAAAAACACAGAAAATATTGGCAAACAATTAACAAAAGCCATTGGTAAGACAGTTTTTAATTCATAGAAATCTGTGCCACTACAGACAGTAATGGCCATTATCTTAGACAACTCAAAAAAGGCAAAACCAAAGGACAGCCATTACCTTCCTGGGATTGGAGGGTAAAATGGGGATAAAATGAGGGAATTACCTCCTGTGAAGAGGGGGAGAGAGGGAGGGTTGAATGGGCAAAGGAGGAGGAAAGAGGGGGAAGAGGCAGATTGGGAAATGAGAAAGACACCACAGCTGAGTCCTGGGAGGAAAGAGTCGCAGCTGGCACCAGGAAGGCGGCTGGAGGCGGGCCCTGGGGAGGAGGCTGATATAAGGTCTAGAGAGGTAGAGGAGGGGAGGAGTGGAGCACGCAGAAGAGGGGCTCGAGGAGGCATCAGGGGACGCAGAGAGGGGAGTGGAGGCCCGACCCTTGAGGCGCCTAACACCCACCTTAACTCCCCCACAAGGGCTGGGAAGATAAGGGCAGGGCCCTGCCACCCATCCATTCCAGTCAGCCTGAGACGCCGCGGAACGGAGAAAGGTGAGCCGTTCAACCCGGAGACAGGTTGCGGTGCGGGAGCTGGAGAAAGGACAGACCCCACGTGGTGGGAGTGGCAGAGCCGGGGCCGCCCGGGAGTGAATGCAAGCCCCAGCCCCGGACCGGGGGAGGAACAGTTGCAGGCTGGACTAGCCTACTGCCCGTCTCGCCCCAGTGGGCCAGTACTTGAGTAAAGCGAGTCGGGTAGCCTGTTAAGAGGGAGAGCTGTGAGGCCAACAGCGACCCAAACCCAGTGCAGTAACTCGGGTGAGAGAAGAAGGCTCCTTGAAGAGTTTCGGCTAACCCTAGAACTGTTATAATAAAGTTGAATTGTTGTTGCAACTTCTTCAGGACTGCGTTGTGGATCATTAAGTAGAGACTAGCTTTGTTGCCATGGAACCTCAGAGGGTACTACCACCTATGGGACCCCCGACCCCGCCCACACCTCCCAATAAGAAATTTGTCCCTGCAAATATTCCCAAGTATCCAGGACTGCAGGGAGTGAGACATTAAAAATAATCAACACCTTGAACTCATATATTTACTGTGTTTGCATCCCCTTGGTAACGGTGCCTGTCCTTATTCCTGTATACATCTGAACTGTATTTATAAATGTTCATGTGAAATTTTAAGTTATTACAGTGCTAGAAAATTGTGGATTGAAGGGAAAAAATGATTGCAAGCAGGATTCTTATGGAGATCAATGACCTCATTTGCCCCCCTCTTTCCTCTTCCTGGTGCCAGATGGATGACAACTCCCAACATTCTCAGTCATCCTCAGCAGGACTTCAGGTTAGAACACTTCAGGTTGTCATAAGAGAAAAGACCCTCTGTTGCTGCTTCTCATAAGAGTCACATGCATCCCCTGTATTAAGAGATAGTGTGTTTCTGAGTACCAGCAGCTGGGGAATAAAACCAAGAGAGCTTGCCCACATGTCAGGCTTGCGTTTCAGAAAAAAAAAATGTTGGCCACTGTGGGAGCCAGAATATGGGATGAGATGGATTTTTTGTTTGATCCAGGAGGGCTCTTCTTACGTTTTTAATGTATCTGCATCTTATGAGTGAACTTCAAAACTTGAATACAGATAGACAGGGAATAACTGCAAATTGGATGAAAAGCACAGTGCCAAATAGCTGCAGTGTAGAAAGCGGAAATGTCTAAAACTACTTCAGTGTGTATTTAAGGTATTTGTCTCAGTTTAGGAACACACTGTATTTCAAATCACCGAATTATTTAATCGCAATTTTTTTTTAAAAAAAAATTAAATTAAATATTAACACTGTGTGGTGTTAAGAATGAATCATCCAGGATCTTATACTTTTTTGTCTTGTTTTCTGGCATGCCACAGAGATCTTTTTCATGCCTGCTTCAAAACTTTCATTTGGACTTCATAAAATCAAATCAAAACCAGCTTTTAACTCTTGGAACTAATATAAGTAGTCCCCTCATATATAGCATGTCATTTGATTCAAATTAATGGTGAAATTGAGTCCACAAGAACAAAAAAAGCTGCCAATTCAACATTTTGGCTATAATATGGACAGCAAGGGATGATAAATGGATGCTAGATTTTTTTTAAAAAAAAGCCTACTTGTAAGTGCCCTAATTTTTAGAAGTAGATGTAAGATGTTCACAGTTGACTTCCCTTATCCTAGATGAGAACTAGTTTGGTTTTAACTTTGAAACTAGATCGTCTGTTATCTTTATCTGCAGGTCTTCTATAATTAGGCACAACTTTGTATGCATAATAATAAACATTCCCATAAGGTCCCTTTGGATACTTGCTCAGATACTACTAATTCAGAGAAAAATCATTAATCAGCATGATTATTTATGTCTGATTAATTCATTGATCACAAATTAAAGTAGCTGAGGAGTTTTTCCCACCCCCACTCCTCCATAGGCTAGATGGTCTTGCCTATTCCTAGTTTTGAAGAATAAGATTTTTAATTAAAGATCTTCAAAAAGATGAACTGAACTGACATATGATCAGCTTACGTCTTGCTTAAGGCTTCCATCCTATCAACATAGTGGGATTTAATCCTAAGTGAATATATAAGGGGCTGCTGAAAAGTTTGCAGCCTGACCCACTTCTCAAAATCTGTATGTAATTTTGTCACTGTAGATTGAAAGAGTGTTATTTTGTATTGCAAACTGCCAATCTGCAGGATTGTAGCTCTAATTTCTGAATTTTTTCAGATCACTGATGGCAAATGATCAACGAAAAGTGTGGAATTTTTAAGTGCTGAACTCTGGACTATAATGAAGTTCTTTTTCCCACAGAAGAAAACAGCAAAAGAAATCCAGGAGTGTATGACACAAACATTGAGTGACAAGTGCCTGTCATAATCAACTGTGGAAAGTTTTTGTGACAACTTTGAGCATGGAGATTTGAGACCAAAGGTGCAGCAATGCCTGGGAAGCCTTCAAAAGTGTCAGCTACTGAAATCGTTGAGCCTGTTCTTAACCTGATTTTGGCAGATTGGTGAAGCTCATCAAAAACAATCGCTGAGACACTAGAGGTATCCAAGGAACACATTGTAGGATTCATAAACAGAATCCTTACAAGCCAAAATCTTGTAAGTATCAAAAGTATTTTTTATGACTGACTATCTTCAGAAAGACCAAAGAGTTATTGCAGAATGCTACCCTAACTTGCTGTGCTGATTAAAGGAGGAGACATAGAAGGGAAAATGGCTGGGAAGCTGCAGAAAGGTGCTCTCTTTTTGCAGAACAATACACCTGATCACAGGGCTGGCAAGACAATGGAAGCTTTGAAGAATGTGTGGTTTGAGTGATGCTTCTTGCTTCATCTGTCTATTTCCTGTTTCCAAACCTTAAAATGAGTTTGAATAGAAGGAAAATCTGAAATGATTCAGAGGTGATAGCAACAGCAGAACAGCATTTAATTGACTAGACTTTAGAGGGGGTATTTTATTTTATTTTATTGGAAGCACGATAAAAACTTGTGAAATAATGTGTCGGGTGCATTGAAATTTGGGGCAAATATGTTGAACAGCATGTAAATTTCACAGCTGTAGGTCATTCCCTTCTAGGTCAGGCCAAGACCTTTTAATCACCCACTTGATTGTGCTGTTATTTTACTGAAATGTACCAATTCCATGGATAAATCACTACAATTACTTTTGAAGAGGCTTCTTTTGCAAAAAGCAAAAACATCTTAGCATTGGGGAGATGGAAGAAGCCACAATCAGAATTCAGGGATGGTGAGAAAGAACTAGGTAAGGGGAATGACACATGACATTATAATAACAGAGAACATTGGTACAGAAATCACATGAGTCAAAAGGGCAAAATGGGATACAGTAGTCCAACTGGTGTGTCACAGTGTCATTTGATAATTATGTGACTGTGATGAAAGTTCTACCAATCAAAAGATGTGAGTTTGTAAGCAGAGATTTTTTAAAGACGACTGCTGAATAAGGAATGAAAGCAGGACAATATCCAACACTAAAAGAATCCAAACATCAATGACATGTCATGTCATTTTCATTTAGAATAATTATTCCCCAGTTGTTGTTGTGTGCCTTCCAACTGTTTCAGACTTATGGTGAATCTAAGGTGACGCTATCATGGCGTTTTCTTGACAAGATTTATTCAAAAAGAGGTTTGCCACCATTGTCTTTGCCTGCGGCTTAGAGAATGTGAGTCACCCAAGGTCACCCAGTGGGTTGAGAAGGGATTTTAATCCTGATCTCCAGAGTCATTGTCCAACACTCAAACCGCAACATCATGTTGGTTCCCATTCCCCAATTACCCTTACTAAAAGATTATGTTATGTAAAGAAGTTGGCATTCTGGTATAAACCAATGATGCACAGCTTCTTAAGGCAGGTCCAAAATTAGCTAGCTCTCAGTCATAAAATCATGAAGTCATCTTTGTCCAAATATGCACAGTCCATGCTGAGGCTGCTGGAATCTACTCAAGGTCTGTTGTTTACCTTTGAGTGACGTCTGTTTATAAAATGGTTTCAGCTGTTTCCACTGAGCATCAAATCTTCAATGCATGTGCATGTGTACGAGGAGAGGGTGGTGGGAACTGAATCAGGAAATAGTCCTAAATTGTTGTTGTTTTCTAAAAAACCCATACTGAAAATTCATGATCCTGAGCAAGTAGGCCCTCACACACAATCAGTGGATGGAGGAAGAAGGAAAAAGAGATGAGAAAGGTGTATTTCATGTGTGATTTAGATCCATTTTATTGTAATTTCCTGGGTTTTTTCATGTTCAGAAACAGTGGATACTACTGTTTCAGCACATCCTTGGCTTTGCCTGGATAAAAGCCAGGCTCCTGAAGGGATGACCATGTACTCGAAGCGAACGCTCTGTGACCGTCTTGCTTTTGCCAGCGCTCCATGTAATGAGCTCAAGCTGTGAGAGTTGTGCTTCATTTCTAGCATCATGCCATGGACTTCAAGCAGCCGCCTTCATGCAAAATGAATTTCAACATCTTCTGCTTCGGGTAATATGTTGTGTGAAGGATGGAGGCAATTAACTTTGTGCAAATGACACAAATCCTGCGATTGTTCCTGGAAAGCCTTATTCGCAGAGGGCCAACTGTAAAATCATAAAAATATTACAGCTAGAAGGGTCATTAAAACAACATCTGGCCCAGCCCTAGCCTCAAAGAAAGAACAATTGTGAGCAATTTTTTTGTGACAGATGCTTGTTTTTATGTTCATTATTCTTAAAATGTGGCTGAGCTGATGATCTCCTACCTGTACTGGTCCAGAGCCTACCAAAGCAGAGGCAAGTTTAGAAACTTGAAAGATCATGAGTGGGGAGACCCAGGCCTAACACAGAATTCATGGTCTAGATAGATGTCCTGTTTGACAGAAAGCAGTCCTCTATTTGAAGATGTCCTCCATGTAAAGAGCTGTGCAGTCTAATTGAAAGATAAAGAACCAGAAGGAGGGCAGGCAGGTCCCTGTATTTGCCCATCAACAGTTAGCACTTGGACAGTACGCTGAGTAGTAAGGATGTAATTTTTTTGCCAATTTTCATCTTGAAGGAACAAGTTGTGATAGTGATTTTCTTCTTCCCATGACACAGTCTTTCAAAACTGTGCAGTTTTTGAAGACTATTCACAGTTGCAGACTAATTCATTGCATATATATATGTATATATATATATATATATATATATCTCACATACTTGTTTTGTACAGAAAATGGATTTTCTTTACAAGAAACAGCACTTTCTTTGTAGTAGATGTTACACAGATCACATTATATTACTGTACATGAAATAATATTTCTAGGCAAGAATGTTACTTTCCTTGCAGAAATATGCTTTTCTTTCCTCTCGACAGAAATATGCTTGTTTGCGCTCAAAACAACCACGTGCAGATTTTCTCCAAAATGATTTCCAAATTGCAAAACTTCTTCCAGGATTCTCATCAGAATTTCTCAGCATGCCAGCAACATATTTTTGGCTGCTGTTTTTAAATATTGTCAAATAGTCTTCAGTCCTGGGCCCACAGACATAACCTTGCCTTCTATAGTGATTTGCATTGCAATTCAGCTTAACAGCAGTTATTTCTTTTTAAAATTTATTTCTTGTATTAAAATTACAATCTTTCTTTGATTATGGATCTGTAGATAAACAAAATGGCTTGGAATAATTAAATAAGGAACAGCATACAAATGTGATACTATTAATAGAATCATACCATCCTAGAGTTGGACGAGACTCCAAGAGCCATCCAGTCCAACCTCCTGCCATGCGGGAATATACAATCAATGCATCCCCAAAAGATAGCCATCCATCCTCTGTTTACAAACCTCCAAAGAAGGAGACTCCACCACACTCTGAGGGAGTGTGTTCCACTGTCAAACAGCTCTGACCATCAAGAAGTTCCTCCTAAGATTTCCCTGTAGTTTGAATCCATTGCTCCTTGTCCTAGAACTTTATCGCACTCATTTTTCGGAGCATTAAGGGCACTGGAAGAGGACACTCATGTGCAACCACGACAGGCCAGAAGCGGATTTTACCGCACGTCAAAGTGTCCCCCAAAAGGCCCTGTTCTGTTCCGTTGCACCTAGCTGTCCTCCTTCAGTGCTGAGACGTGTGAAATGTTCTGGTCGGAAGTATTTCGATCGAGTAAAATGCCGCCCGTCAGCATTGAAGGAGGACGGCTAGGTGCAACGGAACGGGGCCTTTTGGGGGACACTTTGACGTGTGGTAAAATACGTTTCTGACCTGTCACACGTGCACACGAGCGTCCTCTTCCAGTGCCCTTAACACTCCGAAAAATGAGTGCGATAAAGTTAATCTCTGGAGCTGTAGAAAACAAGCCTCTTCCCTCTTTGATACAACATCCTTTTCAATATTTAAATATGACTATCATGTCCCCTCTTAACCTTCTTTTCATGGGCTAAACATTCCCAGCTCCATAAGGCACTCCTCATAGGGCATGGCTTCCAGACCTTTCACCATTTTGGTCGCCCTCCTGTAGACATGCTCCATCTTGTCAACATCCTTTTTAAATTGAGATGCCCAGAACTGGACACAGTATTCCAGGCAAGGCCTGACCAAAGCAGAATACAGGGATACTATTATTTCCCTTGAACTAGACACTATGGGCCTATTACAAACAGGCAGGAAAGTACGCGCAGAGCACGTACTACAGTTAGAAAGGGGTGGTGCTTCCGCACCCCCCTAACCCTAGTGCACGCTCTGCGCGCACAAAATGGTGGCGGCCGTTCCACACGGCCGCCGCCATGAGGACGTCACAACCGTGCCGCCTCTATACGGGGCGACACGGACGTGACATTCTCACTCCATGCCAGGGCGCTTAGTGCGCCCTTAGCGCAGAGCAGGAAGGAGCTCCATTTCAGTGCCTTCACACGGCTGCGCCCAGCGGACCAAAGGAGCGGCCCCTTTCTCCTCCTCCCTGCCACCGCAGCGTGTCCTTGGGGCTTGAAGCCCCAGGGACACCCCTTTTCAGGCTGCGGGGAAGCGGCCTTTTGCCGCTTCCCCGCAGCCTGGAAAGAGGCGGATCGGGGCCTCAGTGGCTGCCGGTCTAGCCACTGAAGCCCTGATACAGTGGGGAAAGGGGCGGGTGCAGCCCGCCCCAAACAGGCGGTCTGTAACCCGCCTATATGTCTGTTGATGCAACCAAGAGTTGCATTGGTTTTCTTGGCTGCTGCATCACACTGCTGATTCATGTTCAGGTTGGGGTCTACTAAAACTCCTAGATTACTTTCACATGAACTGTTGTCTAGCCAGATGTCTCCCATCCTATATCTGTGCATTTCATTTTTTTTCTGCCTGGATGTAGGACCTTACATTTCTCCCTCTTCAAATTCATCTTGTTAGTTTTAGCCCAGGCCTCTAATCTGTCAAAGTCATTTTGAATTTTAATCCTGTCCTCTGGGGAATTAGCAACTCCTCCTAGTTTGATATTATCTGCAAATTTAATCAGCATGCTCTCTATTCCTTCATGCAAGTAATTGATAAAGATGTTGAATAGCACAGGGCCCAGTGCCTGAGGCACTCCAGTAATCACCTCTCTCCAGGATGAAGAGAAGCCCTTTGGTTTTGGTCAGTCGGCCAATTACAAATTCATTGTCTAGGCCAGGGGTAGGCAACCTGCGGCCCGCGGGCCGGATGCGGCCCGGCGAGGCCTTGGGACCGGCCCTTGCCCGGTCCTGCCGCCGATTGCCGCCGGGGCCTTTGGTATCTTGTGCGAGGGGCATGGTGGGGCAATTGTCTATAGAAGCCTCAGAAACATGCATTTATCTTAACTTTTTTTTAAAAAAGCAGCAAATTTTTTCACGTGTCCTCCATTTTTTATTTTAAAAGTGCCCTCCATTTGAAAATTTTGTCCTACTTTTGTCCCAGTTTATTTATTTATTTAATTTTTTTAAAAAAAAAAATTAATTATTTATTTTTTGGCTTCGGCCCCCCAGTTGTCTGAGGGACAGCAACCCAGCCCCCAGCTCAAAAGGGTTGCCTACCCCTGGTCTAGGCCACATTTTACAAGAATATCATGGGGAACTTTGTCAAAAACCTTACTGAAATCAAAATATGCTACATCCACAGCATTCCCTTCATCTATCAAGTCTGTGACTCTATCAAAAAAAGATCAGATTATTCAAGCATCATTTGTTTTTGAGAAATCCGTGTTGACTCTTAGTGACGAGACCATTGTTTTTGGGGTAATTACAAACTGTCCATTTAATGTTCTGCTCTAGACTCTTTCTGGGTATTGATGTCACGCTGACTGGACATTATTTGGGTCCTCTTTTTACCCCTTGTTAAAGATGGGGATACTATTTGCTCTTCTCCAAACTGTGGGGATTTCTCCTGTTCTCCAACAATTCTCAAAGAGTACAGTGCACCCACATTATATGTGGGTGCATTTTATATGGTTTCCAGCATACTATGGAAGCCGCACCAGAAGGAAGGGAGGCGCATGCCGGAAGAAAGCAATGGCGCATGTTCCCATGGCATGCACCGTGCGCTGCCGCCACACCGCCGCAGGCACGAGCCCCATTCATTTCAAAGGGGCTTGAGCATCCGTGTTTTTTCCCTAACGTGGGGGGTCCGGAACAGATCCACCGTGTTTTTCCCTTACATGGGGGGGGGGGGGGGTCCGGAACGGATCCCCCGCATAAGGGAAGGGAGTACTATATTGTCAGTGGTTCCTGTACTACTTCTTTACCTATTCTGTGCTTCATTTCCTCCACTACGCCACCTGATCCATGCTCCTCAAGTTGTGCACTATTTTACTTTTTAGAGAAAACAGAAGCAAAGAAGGTGTTGATTAGATCTGCCTTTTCACTATCTCAGTTAGTACTTGGCCATCTTCTCCATGCAGTGACCCTTTTGCTGCAGACATACTGTAACTTTAAAATAATTTTTTATTGTTTTTAATCTGTTTGGCAAGCTCAAGTTCATTATGTGCTTTAGCTTTTCTTACCTTCCACCTCATTTTTCTCAATGTGCTTTCCTCATTTTTCCTTTCTTGTGCATGTTTTTTTTTAAATGCTTAGCTTAGTTGAAAGTTTTAGGTCCAAAACACACAGCAAAAATAATCCAGTCTGAGACCTGTTTAACTGCCCTGGCTCAATACTAGTAAATTCTGATAAGTGTTGTTTTTCTGAGATATTTAGCCTTCTCTATCAGAGTCGTCTAGTGTCACAATAAACTACAGTTCCCAGGATACCCTAGCACTGACCCAGGGCAGTTAAAGTGATCTCAAACTGGATTATTTCTGCAGTGTATTTTGGGCCTAAATTAACCATTCTGGTTTCTTTAGATACTTCCCATTTTTCCTTCTAATTGGAAAAGATTTAGTTTGTGCCTTTAGTATCTCACTTTTAAGAAACTCCCATCCATCCTGAACTCTCCTCTCTTTTAATATCCTTGTCCATGGAATTACAGTCAGTAACTCCCTAAGTTTACACAAATCGGGTTTTTTAAAGTCTAGAATGCATGTCTGGCTATACTTGGCTTCCCCTTTTCATTGTATAACAGATTCAAGAAAGTATGGTTACTCCCACCTAAGAATCCCATCATTTATTAACAAGATCATCCCTGCTGGTTAGGATCCGATCTAAAACAGCTAATACCGTTGTTGCCTGCAAGATGTTGTCTGCATGACAGATAAGAAATTTGTTGGACCTGATGTTCCTGGCAGAAGTTGACTGCCAACGTATACGTATCAGGATAGTTGAAATCTCCCATTACCTCTAACTCTCTCCTTTTTTAATGTAATCTCCTCCAGGAAGGCATCATCCATACTTTCAGTCTGGCTTGGGAGTCTAGTATACACCCACAATAACATCCCTTTTGTTTCTTTCCCCCTTAATTCTTACCTAGCCTCCTGGATTTAAGTCATAGATTGTGCTGTGTTTATGGATTTTATTGTCTGTATGTACAGCGCTGTGTAAATCTACAACACTATATAAATAAAGTATAATAATAATCTCTTCACAAGTATAAACATCCTTAACATATAAAACTACTCCCTCTCCTTGCTTGCTAGGTGTATTTCTCTGAAATAGTTTATACCCACCCCCCAATTAATACATTCCAGTAATGAGAGTCATCCCACCAGGTTTCAGTGATATCTACTATATCATATTTATTATGCTGTATTAAGAGTTCCAGTTCATCTTGTTTATTTCCTATTCTCTGTGCATTAGCATAGAAACATTTAAGCCCATGGGTGTATTTTCCCTGCACTGTTTTCCCCACACTACTTGCCCTACTCCTTCTCTAGCACTTGGTCTTTTCTCCCCAGCAATTGCTGAATTTTTGCCCTCCAAAATACTGCCTCCCTCCCCACCAGAACTCAGTTTAACGCTCTCCTGATCAGACTTGTGAGGCTCTTAGCAAAAACCTTCTTGCTAACAACTGTGAGGTGCACCCCTAGCCAAAAGACCATCTTTGTGAAAAAGCAGACCGTGATCCAATAATCCAAACTGTTCTCAGCAGCCTCATTTGCAGAGCCAGTTGTTCATCACTGCTACTTTTCTCTCCCCTCTTGGTCCATGTCCTTCAACAGGGAGAGACGAAATTACAACTTGTGCATCAAGGTTCGTCAGCTTCCTACCCATATCCTCATAACCCACAGTTCTGAAAGCTGTGCCTCACAGAGTCATTGGTTCCCACATGAACCAAAAAGAAGGGGTACCAGTCAGTGGGCTTGACTATTCTTGTCAACCTCTCTGTTACATCACAAATTATGGCTCCAGGGAGACAGCACACCTCACAATTCATCTTGTCAGGCTTGCAGATTGTTGCTTCAGTTCCTCTGAGCAAGGAGTCCACAACCACCACAATACGTCTCCTCTTAAGACAGAGGATACTCAATGTGCAGATTCCTCCTAGGTCATCTGGATATGTTCCACAGGCTTACACTGTAGCTCTTGCAGCTGTTCTGTTTCTTCATTAATAAAGGAGAGAGCTTGAAATCGATTCTGTAGCTCCAAGCTCTCTGTTATGTTCTTGGGCCTTCTACTTCTGTGTGTAACATTCCTCCAAGCATCTGTTTGGGAACTGACTTCTTCCTCAGTGACATTTTCCATGTGTTCAGTGCTCAGGATAGTCCCAACAGCCCCATCCAAGAAAAACTCATAGTCCCTAATGATCCGAAAATTAGAAATACGGGCCTCCAGTTGTCAGATCTTGCCTTCCAACAGGGTCACCAACTTGCACTTGCTACCGAACATGACACAGCTGTTGGAGGTGACTGCAAAAATTCCATCAATATTCATCCTGAACAATTTGACAGTCAGTTAAAAAGCAGAAAGGAAAAGAACTCTGTTGTTCACCCTCAAACCTCTCTGCTAAACAATCATGTAACTCCCCTGTTTACGTTGCCAAGCTCCAATTGTCTTTCTCGACTATTAGTGAAACTTTGTGTACCTCAGTCACTCAGAGAAGCCCCACCCCCTCAGACCATGTGAGCACATGGTTAGAAACAAACCTATTCACCCAAGCTTGAAATCATACCTAGTCAAGGATGTTCTCTGAGACACAGCTCTCTTTCTGATCCCTGTTCAGGGACTGAGCTTGAAAGCCTCTGACAGCAGTTATATAGAGCTAGGCTGCTTGCTCTTGTGGTCTCTTCCTACTCTATGATTCTATGATTCCACACTCAGTGTCTCACAGAAGCCCCACTCCCTCACACCATGTGCTTAGGGAGGGCACACAGTCAGAAACAAACACACTCGCCCAAATCTGAAAACACACCCAGTCAAGGATGTCCTCCCAGACACAACTCTCCTTCTGCTCCCTGTGCAAGGACTGAGAAACACTTCTGTCCATGTTGTGGCCACATCCCCACTATGATCTAAAGTGAATTGCTGATCGGGTTATATGACCGTCATTCCCATTTGAAACTGGTTCTGATCCTGATCAGTTTCAATTGTGATGAAGCAAGGCAAACCAAAAAAAACCTGCTCTTTTCTGACACTAGTTTTTTTGGTGGTTCTTTTGGGGGGAGGGAATGGATTCCGAAGCATGTTCAACAAATGGGAACAATGGAACTGAATCACATCATTCTGGAGGGGAGGGACTGATGGCAGAGAGGTGTTTACCATCCCTCCTCAGTTTTTGGTAGATCCACCATTCCCCCCTCCCAGCGCTGCCTTTGTGCTTGTGGTGTGACCTATGGGCGCATGGGGTTTTTTTAAAAAAAAATGATTGAAGATTTGATTCACTGATTTTGCAACTACTTTCAATCAGTGAGGCAAGTAGTTGCAAAACCAATGAATCAAATGTTCTGTTAAATTTTTTTCAAAAAATTGATAGAAGATTTGATTGATTGGTTTTACAACTACTTGTAATTACCTGGGAGATCCAATGGCAGCTCATAGTGAAGCAAATAGTTGCAAAACCAATGAATCAAATCTTCTATCAGTATATATATAGATATATAGTTCCCAAGCCAGGCTACCTGGACTGTCACTTACGTCACTGATGACGCACAGATGATTGACATGCATTTTGAAGCAGCACAAGCTAGTAGGGATGACAATCGTGCCAAAAAAGAAGTGATTACAAGGGGTTAATGAAAAAAACTGCTTTCATAGTGGGAACGATGGACCTTTTGGAATCCATTTACCAACCTGGAGCAAAGACAAATTGCAAACTGGTTTAAATGTACGTGGAAATGAGCCCTGTGTCAGAGACAGACAGTGCTCTGGGAAATGACGGCATGCTGGAGCTTGAGACAAAGAGTAATGGACTGTTTCCTTTAATTCTGCAGCCTCCCCATTAGAGACAGGGTTCAAACCCATTGACTATTTTGTCATCTGATAATTATAATACCTTAGAGTAACTACAGTAAGAATTTGCTGCCCCCTGGGGGGTTGTGGCTGGTGGCTCCTGTATCAGTAGGGTGGTAAATCTATTCTGCCCCCCCCCCCCAGCCAAAATTTAATAGAGCTGTCCAAAAGGATAGAGTTTGATGCCTGGGGCAGTCCAAATCAGGGACGAAAGCAGCAGGAGAATTTGAAGTCTTAGCTAAACTGGACATCTTCACCACCCAGTTCTCTGACCTCAGATATATGTACACACATATGTACTCAGCCCCAGTTTTCAGCACTATTTCAGAATCTCTTTAAAAAAATAGGACAAAGTTCCCTTTATGAATAGTGAAGTCTGTTTTGGGTTTAGCAACACACACATTTATCTTGTTGATCTATCAAGTGATTAAATAAAGGCTTTTTGGTTGATTAATTACCTACCTTTTAACTAAGTGGTGTTTTTGTAAACATAAGTATTGCCAAAATCTTAATGTCCTTTTGAGATACTGAAGAAGGGTAACATGACTGCAATATAATTAGCAAAGCTATCATTCACTTTAGAATGAAAGCCATTGTTACCACTGGCATCTTCATTCCACATTACTGCAGAGCCAAATAGCCATAAATAAATAAGTTAACTTAAAAACAAATAAAAAGGAACACTTTCAATCAACATGAATTAAGGGGGTGGGTTTGTTGACTGCAATTGAAATTGTTCATCTTTCCCCCATTGATATCTTCTAATATGCAGGGCAGCTGGAGCTAGAAGCAAAATCTAATCTATCAGGTTTCACTCCTCTTTCATTCAGAATTTCACTTTCTTTTTGCAACTAAAATTCCTCCTACCAGCCATATGCTTCATGAGAAATTGTAATTTTCACTGTGTTAGATTGTATGTAGGACAAACCATGTTTAAACCTATGTTTGCATCTGCACTTCAGAAATAATGCAGTGTAACACTGCTTTAACTGCCATGACTCAATGCTATGGAATTCTGGGATATCTAGTTTTGTGAGAAATTTAGCCTTCTTTGTCAGAGCTATGATGCCACAACAAACTACAAATCCCATTGCATTATTTCTGCAGTGCATATGCAGCTTAAGAAATAATGCTGTGGCTGTAATCTTGCCAAATAAGAATCACTTTCTCCTGCAGTGTTTTTTTTTTTAAGTGGGTTTTCTGCATCCTGCCAGTGACATATGGCAACCTCATAAGTGGCAGCACAGGAGAGATCTGCAAACCTCAGTTTACATGTCAGTAAAACCACAAGTGAAAGTGACTCCCTGCTCAGCTTTCTCTATTTTATTGTAATGTTTGGAACTGTTCTGTCACTCAGTCATCCATCATCACAAGAGTGAGCTATCACAGCACACTGCTTCATCGCAACACGCCTCATCCAGCAGATGGGGCCAAATTTAGAGGTATTTGTACGCTGATGCTTGGGTCCACTCTTCAGCCAGATGACATGTTTTGGCTGACGGTATATGAATGAAAAACAACTATGCATGATGTGGTATGTGGCACACTCTAGAAAAGAAAATTTTACTATTTTTAAAATTAGTATTACTGCCTGTTATCTTTATTGAGGAGAAAACACCCTCCAACATAAATACCAGGTCTGTGCAACCAATTCAGCTGGATCCTGAATACTGAAGCAAATCAGTTTACTCTAGGCTGCTCCCAGAGTATTCTGGCTTTGGAGCTGCCCTGAATCTCTCCCCCATTACTTCCACATTCTGGAGTGACACCAGGAGGCTGTCTACACACATATCCCACTGTGTTGCCTGGTGCCAGCACCACTGGCATAAGTTACTCCCTCTGAGGTTGGGAATGAGGCACCCATCTGTATGAACACTTCTCAAAACACAACAGACAATAGATTGAAAACTCTTGCTATTCTATGTCCTACTACCCTTTCTGTGGCGGGCCTGCTATGACTTGACACAATGACATGGGCCATTGGGAAATAATGGGTGTGTTTTTGAAGGAAGGTGACTCTGATGAAGTATACAACACAAAATTTCAGTAGTCAGTAGAGTGATAAGAGTGTTCAATGAGCATAGTCTGTACTGTACAGTAGAAATTGCTGACATAAGAGTATGCTTGAGCCAAAAAGATAAAGAGTAAGCTGTGTAACTGTGTGTATAATGATCCTCAAAAAGGAAACCCAAGATACGAATAAACAAAAGTCAAAACTGGAGTGAAGATTTAGTTCATTAAGTTTCTTTGAGTCCACAAGTTCAAAGAAGCAATGCAAACAGTCTGGAACAAACCCAACCTTCAGTGTTCATGCTGTGTCTTTACTTTTATTATTATATTATTTTATATTTAAAATAAAAAATAAATAAAAAATTGGCATTCTGCCTATATCACTGCAGCATCTCTTTGTGAATCAGATCTCCCTACTCAACAGTGGCAGCATTTTTATTTTTAATGTTTATCTTTGCTTGAGAATGCAGAGCTAAGCAATCAAGAGGAAAATATACACTGAAAAGCATTGAAAAGCAAAGGAGTCAAGGATCTGACGTTACCCACAATATTAATGACAACCCAGTGGCTATACCTTGGCAACAGAGGGAAGGTACTCAGTATGGAAGGCATGAGAGTTGTTGGGCTTTGAGAGAACACAACAGGGAAATGAATGGAAATAACATGATGTTCTAACTCTTCTCTTCTGGGACAGACCTGTGCTGCTTAATCCCTAGTGGCTGAGGTCCCAGGATTTCCAATAAAAGTCCTGCAGAAATTGGCGGGAAAAGAAAATTGCAATAGCTATTGCAGTCTGAAAGTGAGCAGGCTAGGAAGCAAGGCTGGGGGTGGGAAATTCAATTTGCAAGTCACTTAATACAAACTTTCCTAATTTTGCATTTTCAAACCAATACATGAACCAAAATTAAGTTCTGCTTCAATGTTACCCTTTTTTTCTGTAGAGTTCTCCAACCCATAAATGAAGACAAAAAGAAAAAAGGGAAAAAAAGATATATATTAGGGGAATGTCCACCCAAAACATATGGATGAGTAAAAGCAGCATTCAGAATGCATTACATTTAGAATATTGCTTTTCAAAATATGTATATGACACAAAATTGCATGCAAAAAGGCACATACTTTGAGAAATACACACACATACTTCCTTTTGAACTTAAAAAACCCCATGAAGTTTGGGATTAAGTGAATATATAATTTGAAAAATGAGAAACCAGATGGGTGCAAAAGAGCAGCCCGAGTCTGCTCTGGCCAGAAGTGGGTTCAAACTCTGCCGATTTCATGGTTCACTCCAAAAGTGGGCTGCGCTCAGTAGGGCTGACTGGTGCTTCCAGGAGTCAGGTTTTCCCAGCTCCTTTTGCTCCAGTCTTAAAGACCAGAGCATGGCCTGAGCAGAGCTTCCATCCACTTTGGAGGCGTGTGTCATTTAAATGTCATGCCTACAAAGCAGTTGGAAGCAGCTTCGTTTGGCCCGTCTGTTCTGGGCCCAAGAAAAACAAAAACTGACAGATTTGCTCAACCCTACAATAACCTGATTGTGACCTTTTATTCTCCTATGAGATAGCCTCTGGGATAAAGAATGAGAAGAATAAAGAGAAGGGAGGAGTGGAAGCAGCACACCTGATCTGAGTAGTTTCCAAACAAGAATCTTCACTCCTTTGCTAGAAGTGAGATTCTCTCTAAGCCAAAAAAAAAAATTTGTTAGTTCTCATGAGACAAAAGAATTAATTTCAGGAACCTTACTACTTTGTCTGCTAACATTCCAGTTATGACTCGTTTTTGCAGAGGGTTAAAAGCATGCATGTTAATACATTTTAAAACTTGGAATTGAAATCTAACCAAAATGTAGCTAAAATACAATACTGTACTGAAAGAAAGTTGGTATCTTAAGTTACAGTAGAAAATTCAAGGGCAGTATTAGAATACACAGTAGATAGACCTTCCTTCTTTTCCTGGCAGCTGGCAAACCACAGAAGTGGATGCTGCTACTGCTGTTTCTGTTTATTAGTCAGGGGAGGTGATTCAAACCATGAAATAGCAACTGAGCCCAGTTCTTTGGGTGTGGAGAAATGAGGGTATGCTCATGGATGGAGTGCACCCTCCTTTTCCTCCTCCCTTGAGCCTGAGCAGCTGTATTTTCATGGTCTGTATTGCCTTCAGCTTCTTCCCCCTCCCCACTGATAAAAAGCTGCTGCAGCAGTCCTTCCTGGGGTTTGACAGCCATCTGGAGGGGAGGTTTTGGTATGGAGAACAAGGTCAAGGTAAACCTTCCTGTTGGATGTCCCTTTTTTTGGATGGACAACAGGAGGCTTACACATGTTCATAGTTTGCTGATCTTCGCAATGATCAGATCTCTATTTGAAAATGTCTTCTGTTTAATTAAATAGAGGGTGCCTTTTAGTGGAAGACTGACTTCTGTAAAGTAGGACACATGGCCACACTACTGGAAAGTGATGCAGATGGGCAACTATATTTCTGACACTTTCTAGCTGCCAGGATGCTAATAGAAATTCAGAACAAGCTGCCCTAAGCAGGTGAGATAATAATCTGTCATACACTGAAGTCCCCACAGTCCTGGAGCTCTGTTCCTAGGAGTCTGACATGAGCAAGGGACTTTTTAGAACAACTCATCAGAAAAGCAAAATCACAGAACCCTGGTTTAATAGAAATAATAGAAATACAGAAGGCAGAAAACCTGGTTTGTTTATAGTGCTGAAGCCCAAAGACAATATACAGATATGATGTATGGATGTAAATATGGACATAGAGGTATGGATCTTGACCACTTGGGTCCAAAGCACACAGCAGAAATAATGATACCTTTATTGGACCAACCAAAATACACAATTGCATGTTGCAAGTTTGCAAAGTCACACTGGCTTCTTCATCAGGCAAACAAGAGAAAAAAACAAGTGTCACTTGGACACTATCTCCCCCCCCCCCCATGGTAAGTTGCAGTGTATTTATATTTCTGTTATGTCAATTGTATATATGTTTTACACATAAGTTAGGACATTAAATTTTCTGCCAGTCTGTATCCTATGTGTGTGAGAGGGGAGGGGAGAGATTGAGAGAGGCAGCGTGAAAGAGAGACTGACCTGCATGCAGAAGCTCCCTATGCAAAATTTGCAGATTTATAGTATTTAAAAATCAAGGGGTATAGGCTTTTCCAGTTCTTACAAGCTAATAATAGTAGTTGCTAGAACTAAATAACATTTGAAAGATGCACTCACAGAGGATCAGCAATATCACATAGGTCAAATTCTGCAAACACTGTCATAAATCCTCTTCGGCTGTTTACACTAAAGTATGCTTTTGGTTCACGGTCAAGAAAATATCACTACATGGAGATAAAGTTTCTTTACCTTTGTGACACATTGCATGCTGAATAAGCAAAACATCTCTACCTAGTACATTGCTTTTATAGCTCTAGTTATGATTCTTACTATAATTACAGATAATGCCTGAACCCATGTGGGAGACAAATCAGACATTATCCATCCCACAGATCAACAAAGCGGAGTAGTGGCAACCAATATGGGAGAACTAGAAATGAAGGAGAGGGGACTTGCCCTAGCAGGCAGTGCCCAAACTGCTTTCCTTTGATGCCTTCTCACCAAGGCTCTAGCCTCCAGCTTGATAGAGACTCATGTTGCTCAAATTAGAAATGTTTAAGAATTTTGATCTTTGCAGATCTGAATACAAAATAACTTGATTTTGCTTGTGTGCTTGCTCTCTCTTGGTCACTCTGACACCCTCCTCCCTTTCCCCCTTTTCCTTCCTTCAACTCTGTTGGTAAACCAGTTCCTAGGATCCTTATCTGTCAAGGTGCCATAGTTCTTTCTCTCCTGGAAGGAAACCATCAGCCCAGAATTTTGCATCAAGCAAAATCTTAGTGATAGTCCATAATTCAGAAGCCTATACCAAAACCAGATGCTTTTAAAAATTACATCCAAAAGAATTCAGGCACTTGCATTTCACAGTGCTTGAGTCCTGTTCCCCATTGCTGGAAATAGTAATTACTACCGATAATTTATACTTGTAATCCCAAGGATGAGGGTGCTCTTTTTCAAATCACCTTGCATTTTAGTCATCGTCTACAATAATTTCCTGCTATGCTTGTCTTAAGCCACATGATTTGTTTAAGTGTATGAAAAGAATGATGAGTCATTAAATGAGTACAACAGAAAATGCCGTCCTGTTTGCCTGCCATATCATTTCCCAGAGGCAACTGTCCAAAATGCCTGATGCCAAAAATATACCATGGCAAGCGTTATCTGTTTCCATTCATGGAGGGAATAACTGTTTTATGTAACAGGCAGGATTAAACTGTTTCAGAGACTGAGTCTAAACACTGTTGTGTTGCAGAATTCACTGGGTGGCATAGTTTATATTTTTTTAGGTAGATGAAAAGTCAAAGTACATTTGTAGCCATGAGATTTAGTGAGTATTACTTAGAGGCCCTTGAGCAAGGCATGACGTCTTTGCTCTATTTTTACAGGGACCCTTTTAAAGACCGTGGGTTCTTGCAACTTGTTACAAAGTTTTAAAGATGCCAAAATGGGGAATTTTATCAAGATATGCATTTCGCCATTCAGCTGACTTGAGTTTGCCCTCAGACACCCCAGTACTACAGTTAGGCAAAAAGAAGAGCAGCCTTAGGGAAAACATTTTGGATGTCACAAAAAGAAAGAAAATAGTTTTTTATATAATTAATTAATAATGGACTGCCAGTGACAGATAGAGGTGCTTGTGGGGTTGTCTGTATCATGTTGCCAAAATAATTTAGTCAGGTTTAGGTACTATATGCCTGTTTATCTGGATGGATGGGCCTGAGGCAGCAAAATGTCTTGGGCTGATCCTATCTTGAGCTTCCCGTAACTGGAGAGGAAGGTAGAGATTGGCTATGGCTGCTGCTTTAAGTCTTAGGTTTTTTGAAGAAAAGTAGGATACAAATAAAGTATATAAATAAATGTCTAGTTTTGCAAAGCCCAAGCAATCATGAGAAGCAGGAATTCAACCTTGAGGGATAAGGTCATTATAAGCTAGTAGAAATGCACAAAGTAGTCACTGTTGGTCTCTCACAATTTGTTGTTTGTTGTTATTTGCCATCAGCTCAGCTTTGATGTGCAAAGGCCCAATGAATGAGTGACCTTCCTGAGCCCTGGACATCAAGAACCCTGCTCAGGATTTGTAAACTTGGGGCTGTGGCTCCCTCGATTGAATTAACCTCTCTGTAGTGCAGCCATCCTCTTTACCTATAGCCATCCATTTTATCAAGTATTATCATCTTTTCCAATGAGTTGTTCATTTTATGATGTGTCCAAACTACAGTCAGCCCTCTCCATCCACAAATTCTGCATCTACCATCCACGGCTTGAAAATACATATTAAAAAATAATCCAAAAAGCAAACCTATTTTATATAAGGGCCACCATTTTATTATGCCATTGTGTTTAATAAGACTTGAGCATTCACAAATATTGGTATCCATGAGGGTCCTGGAACCAACCCCAAGTAGATACCAAGGGCTCAGTGTACAATAGCCTCATTCTACCAGTACCAAGGAGAGAACAGGAAAGGCAATAACTATAAAGACGGGTTCACAATGCACATGCTCAAGGACGATATCTGTTGTTTTTGTGGATTAAAAGGGAGAGGGAAACCACATAAAGTGGACATCTACATTTTTAGTGCAGTACAAATAAAAGAAAATAATAATAACATTAACATTTTGCCATGCAAAACTTGGTCTGATTTCCTTCAGAGATACAGAATAAATATTTTATTATAAATAGAAAACAGTCTAACTGACTTTGGCCTGTTTGACTTTTCATCAGAATGTACAAGCAAAACATCTTATCTATGTTAGGATGTATGTGCTTCCACCCAATTATAGTTTGTTAGTGCCAGCTAAGGGGATGATGAATGTTTGTACTTACTGCATTTTGATTCCCTCTCACCTTACAAATTGAATCCTCCCATCCCCAAAATGCATTTAAATACCTGCCAAGTCAGGCAACATTCCATTCTTCTGATGAAGTGGGGCTTACGCCAAATTAAACTTTCTAAATTTTAATGGTACATAGCATTGGGTAGATAGATAGACACTAAATCCTGTTGTTTTGCTGCAAAAGACCAACACCATCTTTGTTTTTACAACTATTTTAATTGGCATACTCTTAATAGCTTTTGTATCTATTGATCATTTAATTATATTTTATCTTTTGCACGATGTGTACGTTTATCTATATCTAGTTTAACTTTTGTAATCTTCCTTGTGTACCAAGGCTGGGGAAAAGGTGGGAGACGAATAAAATAAAATAAGCATTCCTGTTTCAGACAGTGCCAAACATTTTTGGTTCTGGCATGCGTCCTTTCAAGAAAGGTTGCACCAAGTTATGTCTGTGCTCTCCTGACACCTAATTTCCTCTGAAAACAACCTGAAATTATCATAGGAATAATGATTTATCATCCTTCTCCCCTCACCCCACCCTGTTGCCCTCCTAGCTTTGCTTATGATCTCAGGCATAATTGACATGCTACCCATCCTGTGCTGAATTCATCCACTGAATGTGCATTCAGATCCCCTCTGCTGTTGCCAAGTACAGCGTGTTCCTTGCGGACTACAGTGGGACCAAACAGTAGCTCTGTTAACTGTTCAGGTCACAGTATAATGATGGGAGAGCTTAGGATCCAGCTGAAAAGCAGCTGCTGCAGGAGCTGAAAAGTGGTTTCATGCTCCAGCTGTGGAGCTGTGCACCCCCATTGGAGGGCAGTGACGTTCATGGTGACCACAGCTATGGGTTCTGAATTCCAGCACTTCCACCAACCCTTCAGGGCTTTCTGGACACACCAGCTATATTGGCAGAAGCCAGCAGCCCTTCTGCTGCCTTGTTTTCAACAGCATTACTTCTTTTAAGTTGACTGCATAGCTATGGATTATTGTGGAAACTTGGCATTTAGGGCAAAAAGCTGCATTTCATACTGACCCCTGCACCCACCAGCTTCATTCCTTTCTCATTGTTTTTTTCACTGGTGGTGAACAGCTATGGCTAGGGACAGAGCACATGCTTGACATGCAGAATCTCCTCTGTGATACCTCCAGCTGAAAAGATTGAATAATGCAGAGTGCTGCCATTCAAAATAGACTATGCTGAACTGGATGATAAGTAGTATGACCCAAATAAAAGCATGCTTCCTACATTCCTCTTTGCCCTACCCTGAGCACAGCATATAATGATGTAGGATGCATGTTAAAAAGGAAGGAGGGGCCATCCTGGCAATAGCTTCTTCTGAACCCTAATTGCCAGGGTGGGAACTGTATAGCCCTCCAGAGGTTGCTAGACCATAGCTCCTGGCATTCTTCACCATTGGCTATGCTGGCTAGAGCTCATGGGAGGTGAGGTTCACCAACCTCCGGAGGACCACATATCATCAACATTTCATATATGAAAAGTGGGACTTGTGTGGACAAACAACCTGACAGCATGGTCATGATGACAAAAAATCATTAATGAGGATGGACACACAAGCTAGGAATAGTTACAGCAGTTACATTGTCCCATGCCTTCTGGGAAGGGCAAGATTGTGGCCCCACGTCTCCTTCATGTCTACTGAGTTAATTCAGATATGTAATCATGATGTCATGGCTACAATCTATCTCCCTGAAACTCACTTTAAAATCTAGGGAACAGCGACTAGCAATAAGGGTCCCTGCTTCTGTTTGTCACAACACAGTTAACTGGTGGGAGGAGGCTGTATGCATCATACTTCAGCACTCTTATCTCAAGCACCACAGAACTCCATCCCTTTGCACAACTATCTGGATTTTAAGGCGGGTTTGGAGGCATTTATGATTATGGCAATGGTGCCATGATCATACACATGAATACCAAACAGTTACAAGTCATAAGCTTAACTTACAACATTATATCTGCCTGATAGGATACAAGCCACAGTGTTTGCTGTACCAGGAACGGTAATTGTTATCATATCTGAAAACTGTAATTGTTAACTTACAATGTCTCTGGGAGAGTTTAGGTATAGTATCTGTTTATGCCATTCCCACTTTGTTGATCTACCCAATTTCTACCTATTGAATCTTATAGGGGCTATGTAGGTCAGACCAAAAACAAAAATAATAAGAGTGAGCAAAAAATTATTATAAAAACAAAAGTCTCCTGATTGTGAAAAAACGTGTAAATTAAATACTATGGAAGGATCCCTTGTCTTGTTTTAAAAGGAACTCACTGCTCTGGGAGGCTTTCAGGAGAGAAAATTCACCCTATTTGTGCCAGGAAAAAAGGCAATAAGGAGAGGGGGTCAGGGTCTGAAAAGACCACCTGGGGGTGTCACATGCTGCCACTCTTTGTCCACCCCTGTTTTTAAAGAATTCACATTGATAATCTTGAGAAATATTTTCCCCTGTCTCAGAGAGAACAGATGGGCAAGAAATCCTGCTAATGGAAAATCACACCCAGATTTTCCATGCACAGAATCTCAAAAGATTCCTTGCACAATTCTTCTTTCTATATGACAGCCTCCAAAAAATTATTTGGGATGATTTTAAAGTCATGATCCTTGCATGTGTATTATTAGTGCACCGATCACAAGATGTAACATGCTACTGCTATTCCAGATGCCTGAGGCTCCAAACAGCTCCAGCGAGCGACGTGACACAAATATGGAAAGCAGAAGAGCTGCATGCCTATTAAGGTTTGTGTTACTCCCCAATGTGAGCTGCCAGAGTTTCTAGCAGAGAAGTAGCTTCCATTCACAGGCATTTCATTCACTTAGGCTGAATGCGCAGTCCTTCTCTTTGAGCACATTATTTTCCCTACTTTGGCGCCTCCATCTCAGATCTATCGATGTCCAAATGTGGAAGCAAGATTTTTGCTGTCATTTTGAAGGCCCTTGGCTCCCCACAGAAATGTATTCATAGATCTTTGTTTATAAAAAGCTATTTTTGACTGTTCTTTGCAGCTGAAAGATAGCACTACTGAGGAAGCATGCACACAAAATGTAGTATCTTTTTCCTGATGCACCAGATTCCTGGGATGTTTTCTATGGCAGGGATAAAATATGCTTTAAAGCCAATAAAGATATTTTGGGGAAACAGTATGGTTTGTGGTTTATTCCCCTTTTAAAGATGAAAAAACTGAGGACCAAGAATGGAAGCAGCTTCAATATTCTATTTCAGGGTGTGGGTCTGGACTGAGCAAGGTATGAAGGTCTACTTTTTAGAGTCTAATGTTAAAGAGAGATGTCTCTTTCTTTTTCTGGCTGGCAAAAGCAGGGAAACGAACAGTGTGATGACATCTCAAGATGCATTATTTATTATTTATGAGGTGGAGCAGTAAGAGACATTCCTATGACTGTTATAGGAATAGATGTAAGTTCTTATTACTTCTTTAGTGACAAAAGTATGCAGAGGTAGTACTACTACTTCCTTTGAGGAGCTGGCACAGAAGGCTTCTCTCCTTTATTTACAGATGCAAGGGGAGCATCAATTCAATGACATACAGTAGCTGGTCAAAATGAGGGCATTGCCACCCCAACAGGAATTCTGTCACCCCATTAAAATTTCCATCAGTGCACAAGTGTTTTCGGTCCCATTCTGAAGGAAAGGTGGCATATAAATGAAATAAATAAACTAAATAAAATGGATGTCTAGTGTTTCAGTAACTTGAAACTTCAGTTGAACATTTAGAAATAGGCATCCAAAGAAAAAGAGCATGCAAAGATTACCAGGGGAATGTGAACACTGCAGCTGTAAGAGTTCTAGGTGTGAATGATTTTCAGTGGCTCATTCTCTGCAATGCTAGATATTTTGGGGACTGAGGGAAAATTTAATTGGGGAGGCAGAATTCTTATAAGAGGGGGCAATACCTCTAGTGTACATCGTGTATTTGAGGCAGCAGTATTGCTTACCCCACATCAGATCTCAGAGACAGAAACCTTCAACTACAAGATGCTTTCGGATTCAAAACTTTCATTTTGTTGATTTCTTCAAAGGTACATATAAATAAATAGAGTTGGAAATTTGTAGCCTTTGCATTTTGATCAAGTTTATTTAGCAAGAATGCTGATGTGGCAGCGAGTGGATTCCAGCCAGAGATGGTAGTCAATCCGTTCCAGGCTGTACTGTAGTTTGAATTTTAATGGAGCTATCCAATGTGCTGAATCTGTGGGAGGATGAAGTTCAACACTTTGGAGATGGGCATACCTTATGGCCTCCTTAGAAGTGGAAGAGGAAAGCCAGAGGCCCCAGCTGCAGAAGACTGAGAGGGTGCCCAAGTCCCAACTGCAATGCCCCCTTCTAAGGCCATTAAAGGCAGATGCAGACGGTTCTATCCCAATCCCTAAAGAGCAGGAAGAGGAATTCAGACGCTAAGCTGCCTCCCCCATGGAAAGGATGGAAGCAGAATAGCATCTGGAAGTGACAGGATTTAAGAAAACCTAACAAAGCAAAAGCTGGCCCAGTGAGAATTAACCTGCAGTCCCTCAGATGGCTGGATATAAAACACTCATGTTGGAGATATCATCACGTTGATTTCCATGTCATTCTTTGGACTTTATCACAGCAGGTTGCTAAGATGTATTACTGCAGGAAATGCAAACATGCCAGTTTGGGAACACTAATTTCCCACAGGTCTTCAGAAGAGCCATAATGTGTGATCATAGAATCGTAGAGTTGGAAAAAACCGCAAAGGGCCATCCAGTCCAACCCCCTGCCATGCAGGAAATCTCAATCAAAGCATCCCCAACAGATGGCCATCCGGCCTCTGTTTAAAGACCTCCAAGGAAGGATATTCCACTACACTCCGAGGGAGTTTGTTGCACTCTCAAACAGCACTTACTGTCAGGAAGTTCCTCCTAATGTTGAGGTGGAATCTCTTTTTCTGGCTCTGTCTTTACATGCCAGCCTTCATAACCACGCCTACCTGCCATAGGTCAATGCTATGGAATTCAGGGATTTGTAGTTTTGAAAGATATTTGACCTTCTCTGTCAGAACATTCTAGTGCCATAACAAACTACAAATCCCAGTATTTCATAGCATTGAGCCATGGCTGTTAAAGTGGTGTCAAACTGGATAGTTTGTGCAGCCTCAGTTTGAACAACTTGGTGCCAGGAAGAACTTCTCTCCTATACCAAATAGCAGCTGGAGGGATTTTTCATTAGGTTAATCCTAAATAGCACACCCCATAGGCCTGGACACGGTCAGCACTTGTTCCCTGCCCTTCCCTCCAGGACTGCAATTAGTTGTGTAAACAATACAGGCAGCTCCAAAAATAAAAAAAGAGCCTTGTGGCACCTTGAGGACTAACAACTTTATTATAACCTCTTGTTTTAAAGAATATAGGCCACTTCATTACCGGCATGTAGTTCTATCCAGAATTTTTTGTATATGCAGATATCAGAACTTCAGGGAGAAGGTGTGGGGCTGGTAGGCAATAGTTTACAGGCCAGTGGCATATTGCATGTACATTCATCTGATGTACATTGACTGTGGGTGCAACATTTGTGACAATTACTGGGCTGGCTAGAACATTTTGACCCACTCCATGACTTCCTTTTTGTGGGCAGATGTATTATAGTGGCGAGCAAATTACATTGTATTCATGTATAGATAGTATACTGAAAGGCAGATTAATTCCTTGATATATCAGTAATTGAGGGAGAGCCTTCATTTATATATCAGCCCACAAACTGAGGTCTTCAGGAAGGGGGTCCTTCTCTGTGTTCCACCAGTGGGAGTAATAGGAAGTGGAAGATAATAGGGGAGATTCTTCTTGGTTGTAGTGCTCCAACTATGGATTGTCCTCCCCTTGGAGGTCTGACTAGCACCAACATTGGTTTCTTTTCTTAAAGCCTTCATGGAGTAGTGTAGTGTTTTAAAAACTACTGTAGCTTTTACAATTGTTTTACAGTTAGTTTTGTTTAATTTGTTTGATCGTGTTTAGATTATTTATGGTTTTAATCTGGAAGTGTTTTTAAATCGTTTAACACTATACAGTTTGACACCACTTTACCTGCCATGGCTCAGTGCTAGGAAATCCTGGGATTTGATGTTTGTTGTAGCACCAGAGCACTCTGACAGAGAAGGCTAAATATCTCTCAAAACTACAAATCCCAGAATATGTGGCTAGAAGCCCAAATATGCAAAAGAACACATCGTCCCTGTGCATTAAAGGTTTTCAAAGGAGGCTCTTTTCCTACTACACTACACTACACTACTCCATGAAGGCTTTAAGAAAAGAAACCAATGTTGGTGCCAGTCAGACCTCCAAGGGGAGGACAATCCATATACTATGCAGTTAGGAAAGAAGATCTTCTTTGTGGTTGCACAAAAACATCTGAATGCTCACCTGGGGGGCAAAGACATAAAATCTGTTTTTCCCCCCCAGCGGCAAATAAAAAACAATGTCATCATCAAGTCTCTGAAATCACATGCTGCTAGCTTTTATCTTTCAGTTAGTCTCAAAGGTGTTATTACAAGATCTCTTTACATACTGATTTTCCAAACTAACATGACTATGTCTTTGAATTCTATCATCATTATCATTATACTCAGTCAATCAATTAACAATTTGTAAGCCGCTCTGATAGCCTTTTGGCTGAAGAGCGGGGTATAAGTAAATTATTATTATTATTATTATTATTATTATTATTATTATTATTATTATTATTAATTATTATTATTATTATTATGGCCTGTGACTGGCACGATAAAAAGAAAGCACATAGGAAAGCACTTATTTACAAGACTGTTTAAAAGAAAGAAAGAAAGAAAGGGGGGAAAGAACAAAACAGAGAATAAAGAGATTACACTTCCAAACTGGAGCATGCGTAGGACAACAACAAGACACCAGTCATTGCAATACAAGCACATCTTGCATCTTATCAGCAGACAGATTATACCAGAGATTTTCTTTATTGCTCAGATTCTGGCTGGCATCTCATTCAGTAGTTATGAAACTTTGAACCAGAATTAGAATCTCATAATTTGAGGGATTCAAATTTCTGGTTGTTAACTATGGAACATGACCCCAAAAACCTACTTTTGGGGGTAATGCAATGTCCCAGCTAAAGAATTTCTAAAGCACTGAGAAATACTGCCTGCAGCACTCTCTCCTAATTGAGGGGCATTCTGAAAAAAGCAGTTGTAGCAGGACCCTGAGGGGTCTCTCCAGCGGCCTATTCTCAGTGTATACCACGACCAGAAAAGCACTGCAGACATCATTTACTGGTGTCCTGATCTACAGTGCCTTGGGAACACTTTAGTTATTAACTCATGGGGTCTTGTTTGGTTGGTTGGGGTGCTGGCTGGCAGAAAAGATAGGTTGAGGGGTGCATCATCTGAGAGCCAGTGTGGTGCAGTGGTTTGAGCAATGGACTACAAATCTGTAGATCAGGGAATGATTCCCCACTCCACCATGGAAACCTACTGAGTTACCTTGAGTAAGTTAAACAAACTCATCCCCAGAAAACCTTGTGATAGGTTTGGCTTAGGTTACCACAAGTTGGTAATGTCTTGAAGGTGTGCAACAATAATGATCAGACATACCTATGGCGACAGAACTCCAATGTCACAGTTATGTCTGACAATTCAGGATCTTGGCATCTGTTTTCTAATATTGCCCCCCTAGTCTACTCTTTACTCTGACAATATCTGAAAGAAGACAGTCTACGTAGCAATCTACGTATCCAAAATTGAAAGTCTGAGAAATGGAAATCCACATTAAAAAAAAGCTTTGGGGGCCAGGGAGAAACTAGCATGGACTTCAATGGAAGTTTATCGGGTAGCAAACAAACAGAACTGCAAATGAATTAAATGCAATGGGATGTGACAATATGGATCAGCTAAATAGTTGCCTTGGAGTGAAAAGGGGTGAAAGGGAAGGTGATGAGATTATTTTGGAATTCTCACATTTTGTGTCGTTAATGAAAACATTTTAATACTATATTGCCACAGGGAATAAACTGTTGAGATTGGATTCCTGTTAAGTCAGAGCCTTTTAATGTGTCAGGAAGAGTTGGATGGCAGTTTTATTTCTGTTATGTAGGAGAAACAGATACATTTGTAAATATATTTAGTGGTGTCCAATTTGCCAAAGGGAAGTAGCAATGAAGTCTGAATAAGTTATCACAGAGGAAATGTGGAGGCAGCTGAAGCATTTTTCTTCTTGCTGTATGTTTGCTCAAAACTGACCTTTTCTCCCACAAATAAGGAAGCAACCAAGGGATCAGTCAATTTTGCCCATACCAAGTGAGGAAGCAGAACTTGGACAAACTCTCTTTTTTGGACTACAACCCCCCAAATTTTCAAACTCCACCAATGGCCATGCTAGCTGGATATTTCAGAGTTGTCCAAAAACTCACCTCTGACTCTGCTCTTCTTATGCAGGGTCCCAGTGCATAGGCTAGCACCTCTTCAGTGACTCATGAAACTGAATTTCAGCGTTGGTGGGAAAACATATCAAAAATATTTATTTTATTTATTTTCAATTATTTTATTTCCATGCTGCCTTTTTCCCAGAAAAGGACCCAAGGAAGCCCACAAATAATTTTTTTAAAAAAATGTGTTACAATAAAACAATTAAAGCATCACATAAAAACAATATAAAATTACAAACATTAAAACCACAATAAAACCACAATAAAGGTAAAGGTAAAGGCATTCGCTTGACATGAATGTCTAGTCTTAACCAACTGTAGAGGGTGGTGCTCATCTCCATTTCTAAGCTGAAGAGCCAGCATTGTCCGAAGACTGCTCTGGTGGTCATGTGGCCAGCATGACTGACTGAATGCTGTTACCTTCCTACTGAAGTGGTACCTTTTTATCTACTTGCATGTGCATGCTTTCAAACTGCTAGGATGGCAGAAGCTAAGACTAGTGATGGGAACTCACCCCACCATGCGGCACTCAGGCCTCAAACTGCCAACCTGCTGATCTTGCAATCAACAGAGTCAGCATCTTAACCACTTGAGCCACTGCATCCCCCAAAAAACACGATACCCACCCCATATAACAAACATCCCATATAAAAAGCCATCCCATGATTATTCATTAAATGTTTGTGTGAATAAAACCATTTTTGCTTGCCGACGGAAGGCAAGGAGGGAGTTGGGTCAGTCTAGCCTTCCACAGAAGGGAGTTCCAGAAGGTGAAAGCAGCCACCAAGAAGGGTCTCTCTTTTGTCATCACCAGGCAAGCCTGTGATGGTGGTAGGAACAAGAAAAAGCCTGCTCCTGAAGATCTTAAGGCTCTAGTAGGTTCGTATGGGGTAATACAGCCTGGATCTAAGCCATGTATGGCTTTATAGGTCATGACCAACACTTTGGATTGTGCCCGGAAATGAATGGGTAGCCAGTGAAATTGTTTCAGCAAGGGAGTTACATGCTCCCTGTAAATGGCCCCGATCAGCATTCTGGCAGCGACAATTTGAACCCACTGAAGTTTCCAGGCAGTTTCCAAAGGCAGCCCCATGTGGAGTGCATTACAGTTGTCCAAAAGGATGTAATCAAGGCATGTGTCACTTTAGCCAGATTTGATATCTCAAGGAAACAATTAACTTCCACAACTGCATCCTTTGGAATCTTGGGGTTTGTAGTTTGATGAGCCTCTAGAGCTCCCTGGCTGAGAATTATTGCTGCTGAGAATTATCACTGCTCAAATTAAGGGTGGGGGAGCTTACAGGAAAATTGTTCTCCGGCCTCCATTCTACAAAATGTAGACGAAAGAGAGCATTCCCATTCCCAGGCTGAACTGCACAGAACGGAAAGTTTTGCAAAGAGGACTTTTTGTTGTTGCAAAGTTTTGCAATATAGAAGGATTGTTAAACAGAAGAGAAGCTATAGTGACCACCATGAAAGTTTTTGCAGGCATGAAATCAGGTGCAGTTACTCTAAACTATTGGGGGGGAGGACCAGTGTTATGAACAATGGATTAGATTGTATTAAAATTCTATAATATTCATCTCCTTTCTATGTCAGAGAATTCTAATGGTGTACATTATTATTATTATTATTATTATTATTATTATTATTATTATTAACATGTATTTATGGAGCACTGTAAAGTTTGCACAGAACTTTACATAATAAAGATCAAATAAAATAGGGGGGGGGGGATAAAAACCTGCCAAGCGGTGTACAGTCTAAAACAACAACATTACATGATTAAAATATCTCTAAAATAATACTAACTAGTGTACAATAAAGACAAAGTAAGCAGCAGATTAACATCATCATGGGATTAGGTTATTTGAAATTATCCTTGATATGAGGAAGTAGTTAAGCCTTCCTATTTGTAACTACTGAGTGAACACACACAATAAAGGTCCTTAGAGAAATTCCTTTAAACAGCAATTACCGTATATACTCATGTTAAAGTTGACTTCATGTATAAGTCGAGGACAGTTTTTGCGGCCAAAATATTGGATTTTTATACGACTCATGGATAAATCAAGGGTCAAACACTGGGGAAACAAAGCACCACTTCCTTCCCTACTTCTCCCTCTTTGGACCTCTCCCAAGGCTCACAGTCTTGGCATGGAAAATGGGGATACAAACCTTGGCACAGAAACTCTCTCTCTCGTTCCCTCTCATTCTCTCTCCTCCTCCTCCCTTTAACACTAGGATTTCCAAGGCTCATGGCTTGCAAAATGAGGTTCAAACCCTCCTCTCTCTCTCTTCCCTTCACCCCCAGGATTTCCAAGGTTCGTGGCTTGCAAAACGGTGTACAAGCCTCTCTCTCTGTCCCTTGCCTCAGCAGCTGTTTGTTAGCTTTGACTGCGAGCAAAGGATGAAGGATAACAGAGAGTGGGGGGGAGACTCAAATGGGGAGCTGTTTAAAGATCCCTGACTACAGAGGAAGGTGTGCACTTCTTTTAGGAACTTTATAAGCAGTATTAACATATTGTCCCGTATATAAGTCAACCCATGATTTTGGAGTCCATTTTGGGGCATAAATTTCTCGACTTATAGTTGAGTATATACGGTAGATGACCACCTCTCAAGGGTGCTTTAACCTGTAGATTCTTGTACTGGGAGGAGATGGGGTTAAATTGTCTCTGGGGTCTCTTCTAACTCTGCAATGCTACATATATCCTTAAGAACACTAGAATGTGCTACCTAGCATTCTACATAAAATCTTCTACCTTTTGTCACTCTGGAGAGAAGGAGTGATAAATAGTATTCTGAGTGGCTTCCTGACAACGGCTTTGGCAAGGAGGTGAGAAGCTGCATCCAGTCCACAAGTATTGCTGTTTCAAGACCTGTCAGACCTTTCAAGGCTAACAGGTTCATCTGTTGTTGGAACACTGTGGCAACTATTTGAGAACAGAACATTTTCTGAGTACTCCATTTATAGATATTGATACAAGTAAGACTAAAACCACTAATGGACATTTTTGACCAGGGTTAAAACACAGCTACATTCTGCTCAGTGTTAGTATTTATTATCAAATCACATTTGCTGATATTGTTGTTGTGTACCTTCAGGTAAATTCCAATTTATGACGAGTCTAAGATTAACCTATCATAATGTTGTCCTGTCAAGATTTGCTTGGAGGGGGGTTGTCATTGCCTTCTTCTGAGACTGAGAAAGTGTGACTTGCCCAAAATCACCCAATGGGGTCTCATGGCCAAAGGGGGATTCAAACCCTTTTCTCCAGAATCATAGTCCAATGCTCAGACCAATACACTAGTCTTCCTCTCATTGAATCAGATAGAGGATGTTATTTAGATGGCTGATTATTATGATTGCCATCTTGTTCATACTTTCCTAGGAGTACATCTCTCTCTTTTATTGCATCTTCCATAGGATTGCATAGTGTGTTATAATGATCAAAGATATTGATCCAAATCACACTGCAGAAATAATCCAGTTTGAGAGTGCTTTAACTGCCCTGGTTCAATGCTAGGGAATTCTGGGGACTGTAGTTTTGTGAGACATTTAGCCTTCTCCATCACAGAGCTCTAGTGACATAATAAACTACAGTTCTCAGGATTCTCTATCACTGAACCAGGGCAGTTAAAGAGGTCTCAAACTGGATTATTTCTGCAATGTATTTTGGACCATTATTATTATGACCAAAGGCAAGGAATAGGTAGTTACATTAAAGGAGTGGTGAAGAAAAAATACATTTCATATCAGAAATCTCAGCAGCATTATGAAAATCATAGACTCAAAATTAGTTGCTTTACAAGTTAAATCTAGCTTTTTAATGTTAGTAGCTTTGTAATGGTCAGATGTGTTAATGATTCTGGACTTCAATTCAACAAACTTTAATATGCTTGTAATTCAAACTCATTATCACAAGTCAGTTTATATTTTCTGTACCTAGACATTCTGCATGACTCCAGACTCTGCCTTTAAAAACACCGTTTCCAGTGCATATGTTCATGTAAATGCTCTTGTTCCCAAAGCACATGTTCATGGGTATGATCTTATTTTAACCCTTGAGTTGTTGTTGCTGAAGGAACCATATGACTGTGTTAAAAATACACACATGAAAAGCGTCAGAGAAGAGTACCTGATAATTTTTGGTGTCATGACACACAGCCCTAAGAAACAATGGCATACTGTGCACACACCATATTCCTCTTTGGTCATGCACATGTGCAAAAATTCAGAGAATGCTTCAACCATTTGGATCAACAGAAGACTTTTATGCAATTATCCAATGTCGCACTGAGAACTTGGTGAGGTAATTACAATTTCTGATAAGGTAAATCTGTACACCATTAGTTATGCCTACAGGAGGGGAAACGAAGCAGTTGATGTTCTATAGGTTTATACTCAAATAGCTAACAAGAAAGAAAGAAAAATCAAACTGTCTGTGTGTAAAACAGCCTTGTAAAATAGTGTAAAATAGGCCTCTAAACAAAAGGGGTCCTCCATGGGACAAACAAGAGTGGAGCACTGTTACCTTCATTACTTGTCTTTAAATTTGCAAGAAATTATCTATCTGGCATTGGTTAGAAAGAGAAAGCTCAGCCATGCCTTCAGGACTGGACCTTGGGGTACACATCCAGGTCCCCACTCAGTGGGATGAGCAGGAGTGCCCCCAATCAGCTTGTCATATTTATGCCATATGTAAAATAACATACGTTGCCAAAACAGCCTGGGGCTCAGGGTTGACTCAGCCTTGCATCCTTCCAAGGTCACTAAAATGAGAACTCAGCTTGTTGGAGGCAATTGGCTTACACATTGTAAACTGCTTAGGGAGTGTTTAAGTGCATTGATAAGTGGTATAGAAATGTACTTGCTATTGCTATTTTAGATGGACTAGATCAGGACTGGACAACTTTGGTGGGTCTGAGGGACAGTGTCCCTTCAGACCTGCCAAGGCCACAGCTCCCATACACTCACACACACACACACACACACAACCTGGAAATAACCACAAAATCACTTGCTTTTTTTAAAAAAATACACTTTTAAAATCTACCTTTCATAAAAGCATGCTTTGCTTTAGAGGTGAATTGTCACTCATCCTGGGGGCTTCCTAGAGTAGCAAATTCCTAGCATGGCAAATTCTTTTTTGACCAAACTCTTTGATGAAGGCTTAAAGAATATGCTCTCATATTCTTTAAAACATTATCTGGACCTCACTGATAGACGTGTGTGTGTGTGTGTGTGAGAGAGAGAGAGAGAGAGAGAGAGAGAGAGAGAGAGAGAGAGAATGTGATGAAGAGTTGGCACCATAAAACGCCAGCTCTTTCTTGAACTGAAAATGTTCTCGTGTTCTTAAGGGCTGTTTCCTGGAAGTTCTTTGCAGATACAGACTGGCACCCTTACATGCATGCATATGCCTCCTTTGGTAAATACGAAGGAGAGCAAAGGGAGAAGCCATCTGAAAACAGGGATCATTGTTATGCATGGAGGGCACCCTGTTCCTTAAGCACTTCATTTCCAAGTAAACAAGCTGGGGAGGTAACTTTGCAAAAGAGGCTGATTCATTAGCAGCAAGGCAAACCAGTGAACTGGAGGCCTGCCCAAGTGCCCCAGAGGGATTCCTGTAGCTGGTTGAGCTGTATGCTTTTCACTACTATAACAGAGGGAGCTGTGTGACAGACACAATCTTGAACTGTACCAGAGAGTCATATGCTTTCTGGGCACATTGCTTATCTTGTGGGTTCTTTTCTGGCCTTTCCTCATCCCCCTCCTGGCTCCCCGCAAGTCCTTCATATTGTTATTATTGGCAGGGCACTTTAGGTGTTTGGCATCCATCCATGTTATATTTCTGATGCTCTTTGTGGTGACAATAAACTGGGAATGTAAATCACTTTGTTTACAAGCGCTATTTAAAAATTATTCTGAGAACAATTTAAATCACACATGTACCCATGACCATATGGAGAAAATAGACCAAGACACATACCACACCACCTCGATGCAATTTTCACTTTACTTTCACACAGTACCATCCATTTGCATGGCAAGCTGTGGGATCAGGTTGGTTTGGGGTTTTCCTGTTTTGTCTCTTTTAACAGTCTGTGAGCTAGAGCACATCAAAAATTAGCATGGAGGGCTAATTCTAGAGCTGTCAGGCAGACTGGGATCTCTGAAGATGCCTGCCACAGATGCAGGCAAAATGTCAGCAATAAATTCTTCCAGATCATGGCCACATCGCGCAAAAAACCCACAAATGACAACATTGTGTGTCCCTTATCCAAAATCCAGAAGTGTTTTGGATTTCAGAGTTTTTAGGATTTTGGAATATTTGTATATACATAATGAGATATCTTAGAGATGCAACCTAAGTCTAAACATGAAACAAAGGTGTCACTACCTCAGCCACTTGTATGGGCAATTTTGGAATTATCATTATTAATATTATTATTTGAATATTTCAGATTTCAGAATTCTGAATAAGGGAGTCTCAACCTGTACTACTATTAGGGGACATATTGAAGAAAAATTGATAGGGCGCATGCAGAAGCACCCATTGACAGGCCCATTGTATACATAATAACCCACTGACATTTATTTGCAAGATAATCTTACCAAATTCTCCAGAAATCAGGGGGACAAGAGGGGCATGAGAGTAAGGGAGGAATACCACAATAGATTTAGTAGGAGGGGGCAGAGATCCAAAAGAGCTGAGAAACATCAAAATAAAAATAAAACAAAGCACACAAAGCATATTCCTCCATCATAGGTACATTTCATGAGGATGTTGGAGAGTCTTCTCAATGGTTACTCCCAAGCTCAGAAGCTCCCTCCTATGGCAGTTTTGGTTGCTCTCCCTCTCTTTCTCCTGGCAGTTGAAGGCCTTTTTATTTAGGCAGGCCTTTGCCTCATAGCTCAAGCCTTGGGGAGAGGTAGGTAAGAAATAAAAATTTATATATACACACTGATATATATATATATATATACACACACACACACACACACACACACACATAGCATTTTTAATAAGATGTACAGGAATGTTCTCTTTCTGCTACATTTTAAATATGGTTTATGCTGTTATAACTGAACATTTTTAATAGAATTGTTTATTCATTTAAATTTTTTGCATTACAAAGGTTTTTAGCAGTACTTCATTTTAATTTCATGTAAGCCACCTTGGGTCATGTGCTGGGAGAATGATGGGATATTAGATTAGATAGATAGATAGATAGATAGATAGATAGATAGATAGATAGATAGATAGATAGATAGATAGATAGATAGACAGGCTTTCTGCTAAATTATGCATAAATGTCTTAAATGTGATTAAAATGTGGTTGTTTGGGTCTCACCCTTTTTACCTTTGTTGTTGATGTATACCTTCAAGTTGTTTCTGACTTATGGCGGCCCAAAGGTGGACATATCATGGAGTTTTCTTGGCAAGATTAATTCAGAGGTGGTTTGCCATGTCCTTCCCCTGAGGCTGAGACAGTGTGACTTGCCCAAGGTCACATAGGGGCTGTACAGATAGCCTTGAAGGGGCAGCCGCCAGCCACCCCTTCTTCAGCCAGATCAAGGTCATGGCCACCTCATGCCATGGGCCCCATCCGGCCTTCTGAGGGCACAAAAAAGAGCCACAAAAAGCAGCTCCTTTTTGCATCCTCGAAAAGATGTCATAGCCATAGTAGTGCAGCTATATGGCACCCCTTCCACACTGCATCATCTGGATGCAGTGCCGGAGATGCACCATGATGCCAGCACCATCTGGAGTGCTGTGCAGCATCAGAGTGCCCTTGGGGGGCAGAGTTGGGCATGCATCATCAAGACGCTGCACAACGACTCTGCCCCTAGGCTGGCCTTTCAGGCCGGTCTGGACAGCCCCACAGTGGGATTCATGGCTGATCTGGGGATCAAACCCTGGTCTCCTGAGTTGTAGTCCAATCCTCAAACCATTATGCCATGCTTGCTCCCCCTTTTAACTTTAGCACCCCACAAAGATAAAACCCCTTGAGCAATTCTCTGCAATTGAATCCAGCATTTGCACTGAAGAAAGCTCTTGATTCTTGCTCTAAGAGAAGAGCTTGGAGATGAACATGCTGACACTTCACCTCATCTGGGAGAAACAGAACCATGTGGAAAACCCCTTTGCATGACCTTTCTGTAAAGATTCTGAGGAGGGAAAGGGGGAATTAGGGAATGGGAAGAGAGATACATATATGGAGCTGTGAAGTGGGCCTGTTTAAAAAAGGTGGATTGCCACCTCACTCTTACTCTCTTGTACAACATGCACAAAAGACATCTTGACTTCAATGAGACTTATCTGTGCCTAGATCTGCACAGATCAAGGGGATGATAGTTGTACATATTTAGAAGACACCAGGTTGGGGAAGGCCAGTTTGGGGATAGAACATGGAGAAAGAATTGAAAATAACTACAGGTTGAGTCTTCCTTATCCAAAATGCTTGGGACCAGAAGTGTTTTAGATCCTGGAGTTTTTTGCATTTTGGAATATTTGCACATACATAATGAGATATCTTGGAAATGGGACCCGGATCTAAACATGAAAATCATTTATGTTCCATATGCATAACCTGAAGCTGATTTTATACAATATTTTAAATATTTTTGTGCATGAAACAAAGTTTGTGTACACTGTACCATCAGAAAGCAAAGATATCACTATCTTAGTCACCCATGAAAAAAGTTTTGGATTTTGGAGCATTATGGATTTTGGATAAGGAATACTTTACCTGTACATGCTGGGGTAAAACTATACAGTGTCCTTCTGCAAATATATAATGCTATCACATTAAGTGCTCCTCTGCTGATTCCAGCCCAGTAAACAGTGTATAAAACTACTACATTTTAAAGTAAATCAATACATACCAAACCTATCAATATATACTAAACCTATAAACATGAAATATCAGTGTTAGGAATTTGAAGCACAATCCATCAAGGCCTCATGTGGAAGTCCTGTTGAAATCTATGGCAACAAAACAAGGAAAACTTCCCAGGGGAATTTTTAACTTCTTGTGTAGAAGGTAAAGGTGCAGAAAAGACATTACACAAAGGTGCTACACTTGTAGCAGCTTTCAGATCAACTGAAAGACATTTGTAGCATAAGCTATTGGAGATGATCCGCTGTATGAGATGCAAGAGACATTTATATTTATATTCCTTTAGAGTTGATGAGGAGTATATTTTACAGTATATGCTTCTGCTGCCACCTATAGTTCCAGTGCAGGTCTCTGCATCTCTTGAAAAGTTAGTGCTGGATAAAAGTCAGAGAAGAAAATAAAAATGCTTACAAACAACAGGAGAGAAAGAAAATCTGGTGCCTCGAAGATACATTTGGTGTGCATTGTGACCTTGGAAGAGATAGATGTTATTCATTGTTCAGTGTTGTTCATGAAAGTCACTGCTTCTCAAGTGTTGCTCTCTTAGCCTTTCTAAATTATCTTGATGTCATGCAAAAACATTTACCATAAATTATATGTGGGCAACTTGTGGCCCACTATGGGTTCTGGGACTCTGATTACCTCTCATGATGGGCCATGCTAATTAGAGAGAATGGACAATGGTAGTCCAGTATCATCTGAAGGTCCTCAAGTTGTCCACCACTCATGGGATCAAACAAGAATGAAGGGGACTTCTTTAGGGAGACTACAAGCTTCTTTCACATCCTTCTTACAAAAAGGATCTCAAAGATAGTAGCTTTTTGTCTTGCTAATGGAATTTAAAGTTAATTTCCTTGACTGAATCTCCCAGTACCCACATGTCCAGAAGGAGGAAGGGCCCACTTTCATGAATAACCTTCCATACCATTTGAACTGAGGAAAACAATCACAACATCTTGGCCAAATGCAGGACTATGATTAACATGGACAATCTTTCTTTCTTTCTTTCCTTCTTTCTTTCTCCTGTATGATTTTTAATACCTTTGCCTGATGAAGAAGCCAGTGGAGCTTCCTAAGCTTGTAACATGTATCACGTGCATTTTGGTTGGCCCTATAAAAGTATCAATTTTTGTGGATTTTGGATGATCCTTCTTCACTGTTCATCTTCACAGAGCCAGAAGAAATTCTGGCAAACTTTCTTCCATCTTGCTGACCTGTTGTTTCCCCTACAGTGTGCAGTGTTGATCTTCTTGCTAAGCAAAGGTGAGCTCTGCCAGGGGACTTTTTGTATGTCAATCCCTACCTCAATACAGACTTCTGTCTTCTTTCCAACTCTTTTACTTTAAACAGTCAGTATTTAAAGCAGGGATAGGCATCTTCCAGGAGACTGAACCCCTGGTTGCATTCCCTCACACACCCCAAAAATTTCACAGAGGAAGGACCAGTCCCATCCTTAGAAGACTCTGAAGGGGGCAACTGGGGCCATCCTCCTCTTCTGCCTGGACCAGGGAATGCTTTTTTTGGGGAGGGAAGCTAAAAAAGGTCAGACAGGCTAAAAAAATGGCCCACTGCACCACCAGAGGCTTCTGAGGGACCAATTTGAGGGCCAAAGAACTTGGGCCTGGGAGCTAGAGTTCATCATACATCCCTGAGACCACATATAGCCTGCATGCTACAATTGCTCACCCTGATTGTAGGTAACAGAGGTGCACAGCAATTATTCTTTCCCTGTAGGGTGTACTCTGGGTCCAAATAATGCACTATTAACGACTTATAAGAGAAGTATGGACATTTCTTTTTTAATGCATTTGTAATAAGTTACGGTAATCAGGCAACTTGTGCTTGAAAGAAATGTGTTCTAGGTAGGGAAGACATAGGAGCTTATCGCTTGGTGTTTTAAATCAGCTCCAGCCTCCCCTGGGACATGGGATGGAGGTGGGGATTATCAAATCACCAGCTGCCATCAGCTCAGGTCCCAGACAGGTCTGAGCTGCACTCTGCCAGCACCTTTTAGAAGTCGGAAAGCTTTCCAACTTCTAAAAAGTGCTGGCAGAGTGTGGCTTGGACCCAGGGTGATGGTGGCCAGAGATTCAGAGGTGATTTAGTGTGCAATAATACCTGCCTCCATCCCGCGTCTGGGCTGCAGCCCAGAAGGCTGGACCCAATTTAAAACGGCAAGCGATAAGCTCCTTATTAGTTAAGTACAAATATCCTTCTATTCCAGGGTAGGCAATCCGTGGCCCTCCAGATGTTGTTTTACAGCATATCCCATCTGCTTAGCTAGAATAGCCTGTGGTAAAGGAAGATGGGAGCTGCAGTCTAACAACATTTGGCAAGCCACTGGTTGCCTACCTACTGTTCTTTTGGGTGATGGACAAGATCATTAATGTGGACCAAATAATATCTGCACTCCATTTCAGTATTGTACAGCTTTTCTGAAGTGCTGGTAAGATATCCAAATCTTCAGGATGTCTTCCAGCCCTTACAGATAATCAGTGAGGACCAAGAACTGCTAACAGTAATTGCACAGTCCCCAGATCTCTGGTATGCTAGCAATTATGGAGAAATTGTGTTATTTGTGATGTTTTCTCAGGAAGAGGTTCGTATCATTTGAAATTATTTTCATTTCTGGCAGGTTTCAGGGGTTGTTTTTTAAAAACAAACAATGTAAATAGAGTCTGACTTGAAGGGCAATTGTTGTTGTGTGCCTTCAAAAGTCCTTTCTGACTTATATCAACTCTAAGATGCTACAATGATATTTTCTTGGCATAATTTGTGAAGAAGAGGTTTGTCAAGAAATGTATTCTGCATACAAAAACACATGCAATTTTTGCACAGAAATTGTAAATTTGGGGCAGAAAAACTCCCACATTTTACACTAAAAATAGTGTTAAAGCCCAGAACAGGAGCAGTTTGGGAGGACACACCTACCACCCTCCTCCTCTTGTCCTGGGGTTTTTGTCCCTCCTAACAGGAGGGGGGAAAGTCAAACCCAGGACCGGAGCAGTTAGGAAAGATGTGTGCACACCTCCTCCTCTCTTCTGGGCTTTTCCCGTATTCACATTTTTCACGTTCATGAGGGTCTTGCACTGTAACCCCCATGAATGTCAACTGCAAACCTGTATTCAAAAAATATATAAATTCCAAAAAAACAAATCTTGATTTTGACATTTCATGTAAGGGACTTCATTTTACTACGCCATTTAATGGGATCTGAGCATCCATGGATTTTGGTATTCATGGAGGGGGGGGTGTCCTAGAAGAGGGCCTAATGTATAGATTTTCTGGTAAGTCCAGCAGATTTGCAAATGTCCTGCAATGTTTAGCAATATTGTGACCTTAATCAGAAAAACAGAAGCAGAACCTGATATGAGAAAAACTGACAAGCAAATGCTTCTGAAGTAGATGTGTTTTCCTAGAGTCCAATACTCAATTCCATATCAAACTCTGTCGCATCTGTTATCTGTCCATTAGCATCTTACCAACTCCAAAGTGAGATTGCTTACTCCTTTTATTACACTGCAGAGGTTGGGAAAGTCACAGTATAGTGAGACCTTTTGTCCAATTTGCCATAGAAAATGCTGGCCTTTCCTGAGGATGAGCAGAAGCTGATGACCGCTGTAAAAGTATCTGGAGAAAGAGGATGACTTGTTATCAATAGCTACGCGTAAATAAATTTTTAAAAGAACACGAAGTAAGAAATAGTTCTGCTTAATGGAAACCTTCTCTGGACATACTCTGTACTATGTTGCTCCTGCTCAGTAATTTTTTTGGCTTCCTTTCTCAAAGCCATGTCAGCAGCTGGATGGCAATTCTGCAGGAATGCAGCGAACCTACAGTATTCATAATGCACACCAGTACATTCCTCCTCTTCCCCCTTTGATATCACATATACATGCACACTCAAGTCAAACATAGCCCACCAGCTGTATCCACTCTCAGCAAGCAGATTCAAGACAGCTGAAAGACAAACGAAATCACTGTCCTCTCTGTACTGGGGGGCTTACCCAGAACTATGCTACAGTAGTAAACCACATGTGTGTCCAGAACAGAGGAGAAATGTTGGGGGGGGGGGGGGGCTACAGCCCACAGAATCTCCCAAACCTAAGGACTTGAGAGATTGTAGTCCAAAAAAGTAATGTTTCTAAGCTCTGGTCTCCAGTGTGGGAAATAATTTAGTCTGAGGGCAGAGTGAAGGAATATACCACACGTTTCAACAGCCCAATTTGGCAGGGAGAGTCCTGGTTAAATCTCTGTCCTCTCACTTTTTCAGCTCTTCTAAAATGACCATGTTTCTCTCTCCTCTCCTGCATTCCTAGGCCCCATTCCCGCATAAACCAGTGTGTGATCTCAACCAATGGATCAATTCGACAGCAGAGCATGGTCCCATTACATTTGCCCCGATCACATTTTTTTATTTAAATATAATTGTGTTATAATATCACCGTTTAAATATTAAAACTTATAGCTGTTTTATTTGCATTTAATCAGATTGTGATGGTTAAAACTCCTTAGCTCCTGGCTGGGAAGAAAGGTGGAAAAAATGCAGTGAGTCAATAAATAAAAAGTACTTTGGGTTCAGACCCATGGAAATGCAGTCGGATGGGTTGGTGAATTCCAATTCTGTTTGACTTGTTTTCTTGTCCTCAGAGAAAGCCAGAACAAGACTAGACTCCACTTGACAATTTGTATTTCCACAGCCATGTTGAAGTATTTCAGATGGGAGCTGTGCCACTACTTTTCTCTATCCTCGTGTATTTAAGCAGAGGCTGGATGGCTATTTGTCAAGCACACTGCAAATGATTCCTGTACATACTGCAAACCCTACATTGAAGGGTGTGTGATAGATTTTGTAACTGATCACCTTATTTCTATTAGGTTTCTTTTTTATAAAAAAAATTACAGAGAAGGGAATTGGGTTGGCCTAGTACTCAAAATATTTGAAGCAAAACGACTGTGTAATATATCAGTGTGTTTCATATATGACAGAATAATGGGGGATGTTATAGTAAACTTGATGCTCTTGAGGTAGTTTTTAATAACTAGCATGGGGATTTTTCTCTTGCCTTGTTTTATAACCATGTTCCATGACCACACTGCTGAGAACAAAAACCAGCCAGTTTTCAAAATCTACTAGAACTTTAAATCTTACTGCTGTCTGTGTTGGTTAAAGGTCACCTACAGGGATCCAAAGAGAATTGTGAGAACTGTTGCCATGATGAGGCATGTCAAAAGGAATAAAATTTTTGCTTCATATCTCCAGGATGTGCTCCATTTCTCAAGCCCATTGTCCAATGTGTTTTCTGTTCCCCTCCAAGAAACCCTCCACACACTCATTGGGGAAGGAGTTGAGGTCTATTCAGCCTGTCGCTGCTGCACAACAAAAAAGCCCTCTAAATTTTTTTCTAGGAGCAGCAGACGTGAGACTTGACTTGAAAGTATCTTGCTAGGACTCGAGACTTGACTTGGGACTTTGGTAGGCTTGCCATATCCCGCCTGGGGGCGGAACTTTCCCGGTTTGGGGCAGGTTCGCACGGTCCCGCCCCAGTTTGGCCCGACCCCCAGGATTATTGCTTGTTTTTATTTAATGTTATTAATTTTTATTATTGCTTGTTTTATTTTATTTTATTAATTTTTATTATTACTTGTTTTTATTTTATTAATTTTTATTATTGCTTGTTTTTATTTTATTTCATTAATTTTTATTATTGCTTGTTTTATTTTATTTCATTAATTTTTATTATTGCTTGTTTTATTTTATTTCATTAATTTTTATTATTAAATATATGCACCCCTGCCTTTATTATTTTTTTTCATTATTTTTTATTATTAAATATATGCAAGTGCATTTTCTGTGTATTTATGGCGCTTTGAATGCTAACAAGTCTGCCTTTCTTGGACAATTATAGTGATGATGATGATGATGATGATGATGATGATGATGATGATGATGATGATGATGATGGTGATATTGATATCAACAAGCCAACAAGCACGGCCAATGTAACTTGCTGTGATTTTTACAAACTCATGCACAGTGAAGAAAAACCACAGTCCCTTCCTTGCCCAAGTACACACTTCTGAGAAGTACAGCTGAACCCGAGGGCAAGTACATTTCTGCCATCTGTCTAGGAATAATGCCAAAATGTCCTCCATTTTGATCATGCCTAAAAAACATGCATTTATATTAACATTTTTAAAATACCCTCATTTTTTGCATGTCCTCCATTTTTAAAAAATGTGTCCTACATTTGAAAATGTTGCCCTACATTTGTCCTACATTTGTCCCGGTTTGGAGGTCCTGGCTTATGGCAACCCTAGACTTGGGGTAAAAGATTTGAAAACATCACTAGATCTGGCTGCTATTTATGAATTTCCAGGAGGGGAGCTGTGTTAGTAAAGACAACAAAGAAGCCTGTGAGACCTTAATGACTAACAAGTTTTATTTAGGATAATTTTTGTGGGTTACAGCCTATTTAGATACATCAGTCCACTTAAAGGAATGGCCATGAAAACGTATTTTAAAAAACCCTGGTTAATTATTTATACAATACTAGCTAGGGTCCAGAAAACGTGTGTGCTGTCTCTTTCCCCTTCTTTCTCTGAATTTCTTAAGGTATTTTTTAATGCTCAGCTGAAATGAGCACACAAGGGGATATCAAGGCTAAATATGTCATGGTGAGGCTGCTAATTTTAACACGGACAGCCCCTTCTCTTGCTCCACCCTAGTTATTCCACCTAAGTCTTTCTGATAATAACTGGTGTAAGCAAGATGGAAATACATATAACTATTGGGGATCCAGTGATTTTTCTAAGAGGGGCGAGGAGACCTTCTCATGCCACAGGCTGTGCAATGGGAAACATCACTTGTGAAGATACACAATCATGCCGAACAAGCTGAAATTTAAGCCTGGCTGGTTTTAAAATGACACCTGAAATGATGCAAGCTCTGGAACACAGCAGCTGCAGGTTTTAATTACTGTCACTTGCAAGATGTTGCAACTCTTTGGGGGCAGCCTTAATCTTCTGGGACTGAATAAGACAAGTCTAAAGAATCTTTTCGACTAGCAACTCTTTTCCTGAAATGGGCTGCTTTTAGAGCACACAGTTATTCTGGCACTGATCTAGAGGTAACAATTCAAAATCTGAAAATATTTAAAGAACATAAACAGCATGGTTCCAATTCATTGTGCAGATGTTTGGTTAACAGAATGTTGTTTCTTTATAAAGGTTTTGTTGTACTTTGCTAGTTGGGTGTGTATGATTAGCAATAGCAATAATGACAGGGCACATTATACCCATTTTGTAACCAAGGAGACAGAAATGTTTTAGCATCATATTTATTTACAATTTCAGTTTGTCATAGAAAATTCTGTTCCTAAATATAACCTCCATTTACTCAGATGAGTGCGATATATTTTCTTGTGCGTAAATGTTGCAGACTCTAAAATTCTGAGATTTAAAATACTTATCCGTTTTACTCAGACCACCTTCTAGGGCCTAATGTATCAGAATGTTCCATGTAGTATTTAAACATACTTTATGAAATATTATTTTATCATTTAAATATACAATGTGCCCTAGCTAGATTATAGTAACAAAGACCGAAGCTATTAAACACTACACTCACATGAACAGGACTATATATATATATATATGCAACATGTACTATGCGTACACACATAGTTGAGCAGCACTGCTATTTTGGGAAATATGTCTCACACATCTTGACCCTAGAATCCCCATTTTGTCCCAGCAGGCAATGGATAAGCAATTATTTTGATTCACCCAGGACAACCAATCTGTAATTTACTAATTTATAATCTTACTACATATCCAGGAACAACTGGTCTAGGTGTAGGAAATCTTGATCCTGAAAATATTTCTCTCACCAAGTTACTCAAAGGTAAATTCTAAATTGGCTGACCCAAAGCTATGGCAGGAAAGATGCTCCATTCTGAAGCATAATCAATACTGGTTTCATTCATTCATTCATTCATTCAAGCCATTTATTGGCTCTTAACCTACTAGGGCCACCAAGGCTATACATAATCAATAAAAACACTTCAAAATATTAAGTAAATAGTTAAAAATCAGTTAAAATCCTTCAGACTTCTCTTTAAAAATAGCTCTAAAACCAGACAAGTAGTCTGAAAAAGTTTAAAGAACAGCCACAGCAGGCAATCTCTTTAGTGGTAAACACATTAGCAGTATGATGCAGCCCCTTAAGGCTAAGTATTGCCATCTAATGGGTACATAATGGTCTCCATTACAACTTAGAACCCTAATACCATTTCTCACATTGATTCCAACACATCAGTGGTAAAGGGCCAAGTTAGCACAGCTTCCATTTTGCATATCAGATTCATACAGTGGACCCTTGTTATACGCTGTGGTTTGGTTATAAGATCCCCCGTGTATAACAAAATCCATGTATGCTCAAGTCCCATTACATATAATGACATAGCAAAATGGTGTCCCTTATAAAAAATGGAAAATCAAAGTAAATTTATACTTTTTTGGAACATTTTCAAACCGTGTAGACTTAAATCCGTGTATAAAAAATCCATGTATAAGAAGGGCCGACTGTAATAAAGATCAGTCTAGAACACTTTCTGTTATTTTGTCCTTAGGAAAAAATTCTTTTGAGTTGCCTAATAAAGAATGGAGTACGTTGCCTGCCTTCTTCCATAGCAATTCATCTTTTGGCAAAGTATCAAATCTCTTCTATCTTTAAATGAGAGGATCCATGTTTTTGTTTTGTTGCCACACCACAATGGATAAGCAATTATTTTGATTCACCCAGGGCAAACAATCTGTAATTTACTAATTTCTAATCTTACTACAAGAGAACCCTCCTACTGGGCAGAGTGCAGAGACAGTCTCAAGCAGCAGATTTTGGGTGTCATGAAAGGCTAACAACATTGTTAGCAATGTGCTGCTTTAGTACTTGTATTTTTAAAGCCAGGGATGGCGGTGCCTGTGATATTTTCTTCCTCAAGCACAAATAACATGACTAGCTTCAAGTACTATGTGACTGACTTGAGAGTGTGGATGGCACCATTTGATGCCCATCTACAGACAGTAAAATAGAATCATAGAATCGTAGAGTTGGAAGAGGCCACAAGGCCCATCCAGTCCAACCCCCTGCCATGCAGGAACTCTCGATCAAAGCATCTCCGACAGATGGCCATCTAGCTTCTGTTTGAAGACCTCTACGGAAGGAGACTCCACTATACTCCAAAGGAGTTTGTTCCACTGTCGAACAGCCCTTAATGTCAGGACGTTCCTCCTAATGTTGAGGTGGAATCTCTTTTCCTGTAGTTTGCATCCATTGTTCCGCGTTCTGGAGCAGCAGAAAACAAGCTTGCTCTCTCCTCAATATGACATCCCTTCATATATTTAAACAGGACTATCATATAATCTCTTAACCTTCTTTTCTCCAGCTAAACATCCCCAGCTCCCTAAGTCATTCCTCATAGGACATGGTTTCCAGACCCTTCACTATTTTAGTCGCCCTCCTTTGGACACACTCCAGTTTCTCAATATCCTTTTTTAATTGTGGTGCCCAGAATTGGACACAATATTCTAGGTGGGGCCTGACCAAACAGAATAGAGTGGCACTATTACTTCCCTTGATTTAGACACTATACGTCTATTGATGCAGCCTAAAATCCCATTGGCCTTGTTAGCTGCCGTATCGCAATAGTTTGGGTCATTGCTGGGATGAACTAATAATGTACATCGCCATACCTTTTTATGAAAACAATAGGGTTTTCATAGATCTAAGGTAACTCATTGCCAACATGAATTTATGAACTACAAACCCTGCTGCAAATCCCAGCAGATCTAGCCAACGTAACTAATGCTGAAGAATACGGCAAGCCAATAACCTTTGGAGAGCCACATGATTCCGCATCCTAATATACAACTACAATAAAATTGATATTAAAAATACATTTAATCTAGACAATTAGGAAATCAACATAATAAGCGAGTTCTTGTACCTTGGATCAAACACTGACCAAAAAGATTATAGTCAAGAAATCAGAAGAAAACTAGGTATGGGAAGATCAGTTATGAAAGTCAACAGATCCTAAAAGAGTAAAGATATACAACTGAGCACAGAGGGAAGCAGAAAGAGATGAAGACTGCATAGTAGGTGGTTGGGGTCAATTAAGGAGGTAACAGGTATGAATTTGTAGGAGCTAAGCAGAGCAGTGGAGGACAGGGGGGTCTTGGAGATGTCTCATTCACAGGATGGATCCCCCATGAGTGAGGGTTGATTTGAAGACAGTTAACAACAACAATAAGATGTGTAAAGAATGAAAGCATTTTAAAACTACTATGCAAATACATAGGTATAAATTTCCCCTTGTCACCCACCTCTTGCAGGCCTCCTTTTTAGCTAATAATTCCCCCCTCAAATACCACACTGGCATTGTCAGTGTGGACCCCAAGTTTCCCCCCTCTTCACATTTTTGGGTAACAGCCCTGATTTAGAGGGTTGGTTTTTAGCCTGCATTTGGTCCTTTTCTTCCTTTTACTGTCTGAGAATGGTCCTCTCGATTTATCTAATTGGATTTGGAGCTAGGTCTACCAATTCTTGTCTATCATCTGATCCACTATTCCTTACTGGCTCTTTATCTAGAAGCTCAATTAACCCTTAATGACATGTCTGTAATCACCTTATGATTATTCAGCGATGAATGAAAAATACTGTTCATGATTTGAGAGCCGGTAGTTCCTTTTTCTTTACTTCACAGAGGCTCCGCGTTTATATGCTACTGTATAGCTGATTGCTTCCTTTCAGAACCAGGTCAAGAAATACTGCTGCTGTTAATGATGCAGACCAGGGGATCCTGGAAGTTATAGTCCAAAAAAGGCAGCAATATTTCAAAGCTTTGCCCATGGTCCAGCGGCCCCCAACACGAGGAGGTTCACAGGGGGTACTTTGCTAAATCATCCATTGGCACAGTTAGCCCTGATTAAATTGCTTGTTTGGCCTACCACGTTTCAAGCAGAGGTGTTTTGTTTTGGGGGGGTTGTGCCAAGAATATGTTAGAAGCAAAATTATTCTGTTCCCCTACTCTAGAAGATCTGCAAACATTTAGAGGAACCACATGAATGAATGAGTTGAACACATACTACTGTAGAAAAGAAATGGTTTATCAGGCATATCCAGCATTTCAAAAGGCTTATTAAATATAAACTGAAGAACAGAAATTATTAATAAAGTGGGAGTTAAGGGTCTGGTCAAGCAGGCTCTTTTAAACAAAATATACATATATGATTTCTGCCTTCCTTCTTGGCACATTAATTTTTTTAAGCTTCTAAACTTTGTGCTAGCTCACATGGAACATGATGTTCGCAATTCAGAAATGATGAAGCTTCACCACATCAGACTTCTCAAATCCATTATTCTTCTGTTTATTAATCCCATAAGGTTCACAGTACTGGGTTTAGTTGAAAATTCCACTCTTTCCCAACCCAAAGCCAAAAACATCAAGAAATAAACATGCAAATATGTTTTTAAAGGAAAAGTTATTATTTTAGAATGCATATATTATTTCAAAAAGATAGATCACAAACTAATGTTGCGGCCAAGATTCTTCCTCCGCCCCCATCAGATGATACATTTATAATTTAAACATTAAGTTCTGCATTTGGCAAATTATTCATTATTGGCTACCATCCAAAATCCCAAGATATCATTCAATTACAAAAATAGCCCTGGAATGTGCTGCTCAGTTGAGCAAAAATGTGTTTGCCCAGGAGCATTAGTAATACTGTACTTGTTTTTCAATGTGCAGAGGCTATGGCTTAAAATACCATTTGTGATGTAGTGATTTGATCATTGATTGTAACTCTGGAGAACAGGGTTTGAATCCCCACTCTGTTGTGAAAGCCCACATGGGCAAGTCACACTTGGGTAAAATCTGTGTTATTTTGCATACCTTTGTGAGCCCATCAGCCAAAAGCAACCAGAAGAAGCCCCTAAGCAAGAGACTGTAGGGATGATTAGTCTTAATGAACAAATGCATCCAGTCATTTAAATCACCACAGCATAGATGCGCTGTACCTTATAAGATTAAACTGGTAAGCAGAAATGCTAAAGAAAAGCTGACCAAAAAAAAAAAGATCCCTGTTCATATGTCATAGTTACAGCTGAATGGGCCTGTAGCAGAGGTAGGAGACGTGCAAAGTAGCAAAATGAGTTGCTTTTATTGATCCTTTATTTTTAATTTGATCCTTTATTTTCCAAGTTCTGATTGAGCAGGTTTACACAGTGGCTGTTTAGGAAATACATGTAACCACATAATATTACTCCTGGACCTAGTTTCCAGGCCTAGAATTCAATCTTCCTGGTCTGTATGATGTAAAAATAAACACAACACTGCCAATGAAGAGGTGAAATGTACCGTAGTTTTCTTTTCATGAATACGAAGCCATAAGCTTTCCACAGTAAGTAAGACAGAGAGTTATTGAGGGTTAGATAGACATTCCTTGTAAGAGCAAGAGATACAGAGGTCAGGGCTAGCACAGAGAAAGATTCAGATTGAAATTCCTACTGGGTGCCCTTGGCTCTTGTGTTTTGCTTACTGACACTGCTGGAGTTAGGGTGCCACTCATTCTCTTTCCATAAGGGAACTAGTTAATCATTACCTGTTATAGTACTAGCTGTACTCATTCTCAAAGGGCATCAGGTTATCTTCCATTCCACTCTGTTTTTCCTCTGGTTCCCACATTAAACAAAACAAAACAAACCACAAATGGCATTTTCAAGCATTCTTTCCATTAACAACAGGCTTCCCTACTTGTCTGACACACCAGCATCTTTATATTTCTAGCTTGTCATTTATTTAGCTTTTTTTGAAAATTGACAGCCAGTGTGGTGTAGTGGTTTGAGCATCAGGCTACGACTCTGGAGATCCGGGTACGATTCCCTGCTTGGCCATAGAAACTCATTGGGTGAGCTTGAGCAAGTCTCACACTCTCAGCCCCAAAAAACTGTTGTCTTAGGGTTGCCATAAAAATAACTTGAAGGAGCACAACAACAACAACAACACAATCCCGCTGTGCAGTTAAGAGTTTCTCAAAGCATCCAACATTAAGCCAATAGACCAAAAATAAATAAATAAGAAAAGAAAAGAAAAAAGAAAAAAAAGTGACAACTGTTTAAAGCAATGAACTGGAGAAAAAGGGTGCTTCTGGGGGTGTTTAAAACTGTTACTTGATCTTGTTTAAATATAAGTTACAATTCAAAAACAACAACCAACAAATAAAAAATCCTATCATGTAAAAAGCTAAAACTGAACAAAGGCTCAGCATTAGAATCGTTTTTTAAGGCAAAGCCAAAAGAAGAGGCAGGAACTAAAAGGTGCCGAAGAGCTCAAACCAAGTCCTGTATCTTTTTTCAGAGGCCTCTTTCACACAACATGATGCTACATTACCCAAGTTAACCAATACTCTGACAAAGAAGTTCCTTTTTATAAAGTATTTTTCTGCTCACCTAGTCTGTTCTCTTTTCCTCCTTGTCCTCTGTCTAGCTGGCATTGGGACAATGGTAAGGACTGGAGGGTGACCCTGGCAAAGGGTCTCTGAGAGACAACAGCAGCGGCACCTTAGCTAACACTTGTTAGTACAGCACAGAGGGAGGCACATTAAATCTCCTTTTGAAGAGCTTTTACCACAAAACCCCGATGATGGCGACAATCCAGATGATACAAAAGATAGTTTCAGAAGATGAGACTCCCATGTTGGATGGCACTCAGAGTATTACTGAGATAGAACAGAGGACAGGTATGTGGCTATAATGCAAACAGATGTTCAGCAGTTCATGTTCTCAGAAGCAAAAGGAAAGGCTGAAGCTGCACAACACATATTATAGGAATACAGAATGTGAGAAGCATAATTCAGGGAAAGCTAGACATAGGCTGCATCTGCACTGAATAATGTAGTTTGACACTGCTTTAACTGCCATGACTCAGTGCTATGGATCCTGGGATATGTGGTTTTTTTATATTGCACCAGAGCTCCTAACAGAGATGGCGAAATATTTCAACAAAACTACAAATGCCAGGAATTCTATAGCATGGAGCCATGGCAGGTAAGCAATATCAAAATGCATTATTTTTGCAGTGCAGATGGCAGCACCAGTAAAACAAGAAATGGAATGTATAAACATTGCAAAACTTGGGATGAGTGAGCTAAAGTGGACAGGATAGGACATTTTTGAGCCAGATAATTTACAGTGTGTTACTCAGGAAAGAATATCTGAGAAGAAATGAGGTGGCATTAATAATATGAGAGATGTAGCAAAATCAATCAAAGGATAATGCAAAGTCTGACTGGATATATCAATAAAAACCTCTGGGGAAACACATCAATATGCCGTAATCAACGTTTATGCTTATCAACTAAAAGATAGAAGAAGAAAAATTGAAAGATTCCAAGCTGGAGTCCAGGAAGAAGTTGATCACACACAGAACAAAGGTCTTGTTATTAATAATAATTGGAATGCAAAAAAAGAAACAAACAGAAGCAAAGATGTAGGAAATTTCGCCTACATTCAAAGAAAGCAAGAGACCAGTTGACTTTATTTTGCAAGGCAAACAGTTTGTTCACACACAAACACATTCTTCAGCAACCCAAGAAGCAATTGTATGCAAGGATATCAATTGAAATCAAGTATACTACATGCTACATAATTGGAAACAGAAGGTGGAGAGAAGCTTCATTTTCTCTATGAAAACAAGACCAGGAACAGATTGTGGCACAGACCATGAACTGCTAATGTCAAAAATTAGTGTTAGCGCTAAAGAACACTACCACCAACCATCATGCTGACTAAATCTGAAGAACATCCCCATAGAATGCAAAGATAATATGAAAAATTTTTCCAATATCAACCCTAAATGACCAGGAGCCAGAAAGAACTCAACTGAAGCCAGGGACATTGAAAGGGAGACATGCAAAAAAGACACTATTTGCAGCCAAAAGAAAGAGAACCCTCAGTGGGTGACAGATGAAACTCTTCAAGAAGTAAGGACAGAGGAGCAGCAAAAGTAAAAGGGTGACTGAAATAGAGTCAGAATCCTGAATGCAACGTTCAGCAACATGTGTGCAGGGACAAGGAGAACTACTATATATAAGCAGTGCAGAGAAATATATGGTGACAGAAAAAGGGAAGAACAAGAGACCTCTTTCACAAGATCTGGGATACAAAGGGAGATTTAAACCAAGAGTCGAGATGCATGCATCCAGCAGGGGAACACATACATGATAAAGTAGAAATAAAAAGAAGATGGAAATATGCACAGAAGAACTAAATAGAAGAGATGAAAGCATGATAGATTTATTCAAGGAAGAATCATATGACGATGAGCCTCCAGTTTTAGAAAGTGAAGCGGAAGGTGCACCAGAGCACTTGGATGAAATAAATCAAGCTATAGAGACAAAATTTTCTGTAGTTCTAACTAAAATCTGTTAACAAATACGGGAAAACAAAACAATGACCCACAGACTGGAAACATTCACTATACATTCCAACCTCCAGAAAAGGAGACACCATAGATTGCAATGACAACAGGATTGCATTAATTTCCAGTGCAAGCAGTGGATGATCAAATTCAAAACAAAGACTTTTATCTTATGGAGTGAGAAGGTGCCAGGTGTCCAAACTGGGTTTAGAAATGGAGGAGGCTCAAGATTATAACTAGCAAGCACAACAAAAACTATTGGAGAATGAGCCACTCACCACAAATTCAAAGAAATCACCCTGTGCTGGTTATAGCAAAACCTTTGATAGTGAAGATCATGAAAAAACTAGGGAGGATCTAAAAGAAAGGGTGTGCCACAGCATTGGATTGTCCGATATATAACTTTATTCAGGACAAGAGGCTAATGTTAAGATAGACTATGGAGAAACCAATAGGTTTCTTGTTGAAAGAGGGGGCATGGAGGCCTGGATTTTTACTCACGATCTATTTAACAAACTTTGTATACTGAACATATGGTACGTAAAGAAGGATCAGACACACAAGAAGGAGGCATGAAAATTGGAAGGAACATCAACAGTTTAAGATATTAAGATGTCTAAGGAGAAAGCGCAAAGGCTGTTTACAGCTGGACATCAGAAAAAAAACAATAATCACAGATGATTTGCCTAACTTTAAAGTAGGTGATGTAGACATTCAATAGTTACAAGACTTTCCATATTTGGACAGTCATTAAGCAGAATGGCAGAAGGCAGTCAAGGTATCAGAAGAATAGGTCTTAGAAGGGCGCATTGGAGAAACTAGGCAAGATGCTGAAGTGTAACATGTATCATTGAAACTAAGTTAGAATTGTCCATGCCATCATATCCCTGTATCTATGTATAAACTGTAAAAACTGGACAGTGAAAAAAAAACTGATAGGAAGAAATAATCCTCATTTGAAATGTGGGTGCTGGAGAGAAGAATTCCACAGATACTATGGACGGCTAATAAGACAATAAAGTGATTCTAGTGACAAATTTAGCCAGAACTCTTCCTCAAAGTCTGAGGACTAAACTGAGACTGTTGTACTTGGCTGCATGATGAGATGACATGGCTCACCAGAAAATATATAATGGCTTGATAAGGCAAAAGGCAACAGGAAAGAGGAAGATGCATTCCAGATGAATGGACTCGATCAAGGGCCTCGTTCCCACTACATAATAACTGGTTTTCAAGATGATCTGAACTGGTTTAACTGGCCTTGTTCGCACTTGCGCTGAATTCTGTGTGCAGTTTTCTGGCGGGGGGCACAGCGCTAATCCCATTTTCAACCAGTTCTTCTGGATCTCTGCAGCATTCCCCACTTCTTTGAAATGAATCAATTCAGGCGCAAGTTGAACACACATTTGATTCGGTTCCTGTGGCGTCGTCACCCGTGAGGCGACTCCATGTTGAATCGATCCATTGCTGAATGTGAAGTGCGAAGTGGTTATAATTGAAACGGTAGGTTGATCACGGCTCAAACAGTGTGAAACATCTATTCGGCGCTAAATTGCTTCATCGATTCGACTCAAAAATGGTTTATTTTGTAGTGGGAATGAGGCCAAGGAAGCCGCAGCCTTGAATATGCAGACCTGAGCAGGGACTGTTGATGACAAGGTGACTTGGCAGTCCAGGCATCAGAGGGAGAGAAGAACCACCAGACTTGATCCCTCCCATCGCCATTGCCTTCTCCTTTTGTGTCCTGTCTTTTTAGATTGTAGCCTGAGGGCAAGGACCATTGAAACTACAGCCGCTCGAGAGCCTTTTAGTGCTGAAGAGCGGGGTCTAAAATGTAAATAAATAAAAATAAATAAAGTCTTCAAGCCAGCTTTGCCAGGCCCTGCATGGTTGCATCTACAGTGTAAAAAAAGAACCCATTTGACACTGCCTAGCATGGCTCAGTGCTATGGATTCTGGGATTTGTAGTTTTTGTGAACCATTTAGTCAGAGACAGGGTACCAGAGGTGGTCCTCCTTTCCAGGACCTGCCCCCCATTTCAACCTTCTGCCTAGGAGGAATCCAGGATATCCTCCATTGGAGCACGATAAGGATGAATTCACATTTCTATGAGTGTTTCAGGCTTTTCTTTGGTCATGTCCCCATTTTTTTATGAAAGTCCTCCATTTTGCAGTGCCTAGTCATCCACCAATAAAAGGTACACTGATGGATTTTGTTGTTGGATTTGTTATTTATTTAAGCAAATCAATCAGCAACAATTTACATTTCATCAAACTGTACAATCATACTAACAGACATTTTTAAAAAAACAACCCAATGGTGTCAATTTTATTCTGCAATTTCTCTTCTCCCTTTTCCCTTCTTCTTGTGTTTCCAGATTCTGTTTGTCCTTTATAGTTACTTCTTCTTCTTCTTGATTCCGCCATACAGTACTTGTTTTCATTTTGTTAAACGAATTGTGTTAAATGGCCAGCAACACACAGCTACCCTAAATGTGTTCTGTGCCCTTTAAGAGGCTTTTGGACTTCAGCTCCCAGAAAGCCTCGGACCACATTGGCCCACAGCCTGGCATTCTGGGAGTTGAAGTCCAAAACACAATTTGATTCGCCCTAGGCCTCGCTTGGGCCGGCTCTCCGTTGCCGAGAAACCACACAGGCCCCTCCCGTCGCGCCTTCAGCGCCGACTTTCCTCCCCCCCCCTCTGTCGAGGTGGTGCTTCCCTTTCCGCTTAGGTTGGTTGCCGCCGGAAGAGGGGGCGGAACATGTGTGGAGAAATGGAGGGGCGAGGGGTTAGGAAGGGAATGGAGCGTGCTCCATCTCCTATTGAACAGCGGCCGGTCCCAGGTGTGGCGCGAACAACGCCCCCTCGTGCTGGTGGCATTTGCATACCGTTGGGCTCATTTGATGCCTTGCAGAGGTGCGATAAGGCAGAGGAGGTGAGTCTCTTGGCTCAGAGGCAGCCTTGCTCTAGAGCAGGGCATCATAAGGGAGGTGCCTCTCCTTATTGCACTCCATTTTTGGGGCCTCATCAGCATCATAAGACAGGCTGGGTTTTGGGGTTCCTTGTTTGGCAGGCTGTTTGTGGGGCCTTTTTGGTGTGTGTTTTTAAATGCTGTGTAATTTGGGGACATTATATATAATAATAATAATAATATAATTTATTTAGGCAGGGTAATGCTGTGTAGTTTGGGTGGGTTCTTAAACTGTGGTTGGGTGGTTGGAAAGGCTGTGTGAAGGTGTGTGTGTGGATAGGTATATATGTATTATAGTAAATATATATATTAAGATACACGTTTAACAGTTTATGCCTTGTCACTTTTTTTGATTGTGTTTGTTTTTTTTTCAATTATGTCATCTTGGTAAATTTTTTGTCTCTTTTTAAAAAAAATGTGTCGATTATTATTAATTCTTTTAAATTGGTCTGTTTTCCCCTTGGATACGGCGGACGGATTGCATTATTTTCTTATTATTATTATTCTTCTTCTTCTTTCTCTCCTGCCTTTCTCCTAGTATCATTATAATAACCTCCCTAGACATCCATAACCATCGTTCATATGTCGTCGTAATCAGTGTCCCTCACTTACCATTATACTAATAATCATCGCGAGTCCGCTACCACCATAGTATACATTTAATAAAGCACCAGCTACTATTTAGCCAACTTAATTCTGCTGTCCTGCTACCTACTTAGCATCCATCACACCCAGCACGTCCAGCACCTCACATGAGTATACTATCATAAACTCCATCTACATCCCATTCGCTCACCTAACCTCCTCCTACATCTAACATTCGCATGCCATCTACATAGAATTGACACGTGTCAGCATAGGATTGCAAACGCCCCCTCCCACATTATCATTTCTTTTTTACTTATTATGGCGAGGGGCCTTTTACCTCCCTATTGGCTGACGTTGTTCCAATCGTGCCCTGTAGTCATCAGCTTTCCTTCCCCCCCCCTACCAAAAGCAGGGATTGAATGTTTGCTAAAAACGAATGATTGCTCAGAAAAAGAAGGATTTTTTAAGTGAGGGAGGTAAAAAATGAAGAAATGGCAAATGGCATTGAAAGGTGAGGAAGTGAATGCATCACCACCTGCCCAGTCCATTGTTTCCTTAAGTATATTTCAAAATCCATGTAAACACATTTATTAGGCCACCCAAATGTGGGGGGAAACTGTGCCAGCTTTCAAAATAAGGGCTGCTGCCACACTGCAGAATTAATGTAGTTTCACACCACTTTAACTGTCATGGCTCCATCCTATGAAATCCTTGGATTTGTACTTTGTTGTGTACAGGGATACCTGGTTAATATAAATGAATATAAGTTTCCAGTGCCAGATGAACTGCATCCAAGGGTATTAAAAGAACTGGCAAATGTAATATCGGAGCCATTGGCAATAATCTTTGAGAGCTCCTGGAAAACAGGAGAGATCCCAGCAGACTGGAGGAGGGCAAATGTTGTCCCCATCTTCAAAAAGGGGAAAAAAGAGGATCCCAACAATTATCGTCCAGTTAGTCTGACATCAATACCAGGAAAGATTCTGGAGCAGATCATTAAACAGAGAGTCTGTGAACATCTAGAAGGCAATGCCATAATCACAAAAAGTCAACATGAGTTTCAGAGAAAGAAGTCATGCCAGACAAATCTGATCTCTTTCTTTGATAAAATTACCAGCTTGGTAGATGAAGGGAATGCTGTGGATATAGTATATCTTGATTTCAGTAAGGCCTTTGACAATTCCCCCCATGACATTCTTGCAAACAAGCTAGAAAATGGTGGGTTAGACAATACAACTGTTACATGGCTTTGTAATTGGTTGACCAACTGAACCCAAAGGGTGCTCAGGAATGGCTCTCCTTTATCCTGGAGAGAAGTAACCAGTGGGGTCCCACAGGGTTCTGTCCTGGGGCAGTGCTATTCAACATCTTTATAAATGACTTAGACGAAATAATAGAGGGCATGCTTATCAAATTTGCAGATGACATTTAATTAGGAGGAGTAGGACAGGATCAAAATTCAAAATGACTGGAATAGCTTAGAAAGCTGGGCCATAACTAACAAAATAAATTTCAACATGGCGAGATGTATAATATACTTGGGCAGAAAAAATGAAATACACAGATATAGGATGGGGGGCACCTGATTTAACAAGACTACATTTGAAAGAGATCTAGGAGTCCTAGTAGACTTAACAGTGTGATGCAGCAGCTAAAAAGGCAAATGTAATTCTAGGCTCCATCAATAGAAGTATAATGTCTAGATTGAGGGAAGTAATAGTGCCACTCTATTCTGCTCTGGTCAGGGCCCACCTGGAATATTGTGTCCAGTTCTGGGCACCACAATTTAAAAAGGATGTTGAAAAACTGGAGTGTGTCCAAAGGAGGGCAACTAAAATAGTGAAGGGTCTGGAAACCATGTCCTATGAGGAGAGACTTGCTGAGCTGGGGATGTTTAGCCTGGAGAAGAGAAGGTTAAGAGGTGATATGATAGCCCTGTTTAAATACTTGAAGGGATGTCATATTGAGGAGGGAACAAGCTTGTTTTCTGCTGCTCCAGAGACTAGGACCCAGAGCAATGGATGCAAGCTCCAGGAAAAGAGATTCCACCTCAACATCAGGAGGAACTTCCTGACAGTAAGAGCTCCTTTGGAAAGTGGTGGAGTCTCCTTTGGTTTTTATTATCTCAACACATATTATCTACATAACATACCTAATAAGCTCCTTTTATTTTAACACAAATTATTACTCATATCACTACATATATATACAAGCAAAAAAGACAAACAACCAGACAGACAAAATGACCGCCTATCCTGCAACAATCCAAAATATTCTTCCCATATTTCCATTGTATTTTCTTGTCATATTCTTACAGGAATCTCCTTCTTTGGAGGTCTTTAAACAGAGACTAGATGCCCATCTTTTTGGAGTGCTTTGATTATGAGTTCCTGCATGGCAGAATGGCATTGGACTGGATGGCCATTGAGGTCCCTTCCAACTCTGTGATGCTTTCTGATTTGTTGTGTCCCTTCAAGTCGTTTCTGACTTATGGCAAACCTATCATGGGGTTTTCTTGTTAAGTTTCTTGAGAGGGGGTTTGCCATTGCCTTCCTCTGAGGCTGAGAGAGTGTGACTTGCCCAGAATCACCCAATAGGTTTACATGGCCAAGCTAGGATTTGAACCCTCATCTCCAGAGTCATAGTCATTGCTGAAATCACTGCTAAGCCATGCTGGATCTCACTAGAAAAGGCTAAACATCACCCAAAATTACAAATCACAGAATTCCATATCATTGAGCCATAGCAGTTCAAGCAATGTAAAACTGCATTATTTCTGCAGTGAGGATACAGACCAGATATCTTCACAAGGCAAGGTAACAGGTACTGGAAAAGCAAGCTTCTCACACTACAGTTATAAAATGTGAAGCAAGCCTTTGAATCTGGGACAGCCTTGAACCTGTTTAAAAAAAATCAGTTCTATCTGCTAGAAGTCTTGTGTTCTGAACATGGGTAGGCAGTGCCTGACCGTAAAATGATGGGATTAAGCATCTCTTGCTCATACCATAGACCATCAGTTGTGCTGTGTACTTGTGTGCACACCTATCGCTGGAGATGAAAGAGCAGCACTGAAGCTCTTTGGGTTGGTCGTAAAAACATTTTGTCAAATATTTGTGGTGCTTGCTGTGTCCGCAACAGACCTGAAGGTGCACACATACACACACACAGGTGTGTCCAGCAAGTAAAGTAAGCTTTACCAACTCTTCCAGGGCCAGGCATCTTGTCATTTAAGGAACACGGTGTATTTCAAAAGACAAATGTTCCACAAAATATGACTGATTTCTTCCAACTTCAGATTGCTACAGCTCTGTTTAGATGTGTCCAGATGTGGTTGGATTGCATTTTCCAGCACTGTTAACCTTGGCCTATTTTGTCTGGAGACGATGGGAGGTGTAGTTGAACCACATATAGCCACAGGAGTCCCTCCCCTGATTTAGATCATCATTCTGGAGCAGAGATGAGCAGCTATGGCAGGTCTAGGGGGTAATTCTTTTGTCCCTAGGACTTCACAGGAACCACATGGATTCACAAAATTATCTCCTGCCCCAAGAACTGGAATAGGCAGATATCTTTTCTACTTCAGGCTTTTAAAAGTGGTTTGTTTGTTTTTTTTACTTGAAGGTCTGTTATTCATTGTGTGTGTGTTGTGTGCCTTCAAGTTCTTTCTGGTGTTTGGCAATCTTATAATAGGGTTTTCTTGACAAGATTTGATCAAAGGAAGTTTGCCATTGCCTTCTCTCAGCCTTAGAGGAGGCAAAGGCAACCCCATGCTGAACAAATCTTGCCAAGAAAACCGCATTATAGGCTGAGACCTCCTCAGTTTAACAGTGACACAGCATCATGAGACTCATCTGACGGGACAGGATGTTTGTGTGTGTGTGTATTTGATTGTTTATATAATTGTCTCTGGTGAAATGTGTACAAATGGACATCATTCTAGGATGGTCAATTACCACATAGAGCCTAGGTGCATAGCAAGGAACACCAGGATGTTCTCTCTCCCCCACCCCAATGTTTCAAAGGCACCATGGAATACTTTTTCTTATAACCTCTCTTTTTCCCTCTTTCTGATTTGATGCCCATCTCACCTCTGGCCAAAGAAGGACTTTTGAACTGGAAGGAGCAAAATGAAAGGTGAAGAAACCCGACAGCGACGGAAGGAAGGCCGGACTAGAAATGGAGAGCGATCAAGGCACAAAGCAAAGAGCAAGAGTAAACATAAAGAGAACAAACTTGGCAGCCATGGGACAGAGGATGGCCCTTTGCTCCGTCCACCAAAGCAGCCTGCTGAAGCAAAAGTGGCAATGGCAAAGCTTCAGGAGGAATCTGCCCTTGCAATTGGCCTACAGGTGCTCCTGCCATACATGCTAGCAGGCATGGGCATGGTCCTTGCAGGGATGGTCTTGGATTATGTTCAGGTAGGAAGAATGGGAAGTTCTTTGTGTTTGCTTCAGTGTGACCTGTTACTATAGAACAGGATTTATCATGCTTCTTGAGGTATTGTCAGCCTAGGGCAGGCAAGCCACAGAGGCTCATCTTTTTTTGAGTGGATGACTAATTCTCTCCCTGCTGTATTGATTGTAGCACTGTGAAGTCAGCTGACTGTCTGTACCTATATTTCTCTTGAAGTTGCAATCTTGTACTTTTAGGGGCATATTTGATGAGTTTACTAAACTTTGCATCTGAGAGAACATGCATAGGGTCAGACTGTAAGACATCTATCCTGTATGTAAAGGTAAAGTAAAGGTAGTCCCTTGACATATGACTAGTCGTAACCGACTGTAGGGAGCAGTTCTCATCTCCGTTTCTAATCCAAAGAGCCAGCATTGTCCGAGGGCTGCTCTGGTGTCATGTGGCCAGCATGACTCCACTGAACACTGTTACCTTCCTACTGAGAAGTGGTACCTATTTATCTACTTGCATTTGCATGCACTCAAACTGCTAGATTGGCAGTTACTGTATGTACAGTACTTACTTTAAAATATGGTTTATTGAACTTAGTATGTAGCCATGCAGTTAGGCTGCCCACATATTTTTCTGCTGTTTCAAAGCTTCTCAGCAGAGACAACACTCTCTCTAACTAGATGCAATCCTGATTATGGTTCTTTACATACATTTTTTTCTGGGTGACTCTGCCCTTCTCCATGTTAATCTCAACTAGTCTGTGGTGTTTTTTTTTAAAACGTTGATTATTTTAATTTGATTTCTGGAATTGCCTTTAATGCAGTAGCTGTAGAAAATGACATGGGAATGTGTGGAACAAGTAGAGGGTCTTAAAAGTATAAATCTAAAAACAAACAGCACAGAGTCTGATGGTCTCTTTAAGATTAATCAGTTAGCATAAACATTTGTGGATGGCAGCAAACTTTATCACAAAAGCTTATGCCAAATAAAATGTTAGTCTGTAAGGCACCACAAGACTCTTTGCTGCAACCGATAAACATGTCTGCCACCACCCCTGCACATGGTAAAAAAGTTTATTTGGATGACTGGCCACCTGAGTTTAATGATAAATACACAAGTAGAATTACAGCCTTACATGAATAAGATCTAGTGTCTTATGATGAAAAAACAAAGAACTCTAATAGAAAAAAGTTGACTCTTACCCAGCATTTTATTTTGAGAATTAAGATTTTTCTAAAACTAAACAAGAATTGACCAAGTTACTCTTTTCATCACTGCCAGTCCTCCTCCCCCACCAATGAATTTATTTAACTTGTACAGTAGCAGGTCAGGCTGCCCCTTATCTGTCTGATAGGATGACACTAAGAGCCATGTTGACTGTCCTGACATCTTTCACAGAGATGGAGTTAATATTTCTCCTGGTGCTGTTCTTCAGCATTACAGAAATCAATTAGGTTCCATAAGATTAGAGGTCCCTCGTAGTTCAAAATGATGTTGTATTCCTTAGCTCTAGATAGTGAAGAACACTGTTAATCTTGTTAAGAATTCTCATATTAACTGGTGTGCTGCATTACCCATTAGTAAGCAGGCACCATGTTTTTAATATATGCCCTTTTGAAATGGTTAAAACAATGTTACTGAACTACTGTATACCAGTGGCTGATTTTTTTTAGTCAAATAACTAAAGATAGCCATCCTGGCTATTACAGAAATATCTGGGAACAAGTGTTTTGTTTTGGTGTTATCTCTAATTCAATTCTTGTTAATGTAATCAAGAGTTGACATTCTTCTCTTCATCTTTACCAAGCTTGCTGCTGTTGTTCTCATTCACTTCCTTGTTTGTATGGTGCCTTCTGTGTTGGTGGTCTCTTAGAAAGGGCAGGAGGACAGGTCCTTCTCCCAATGAGTTTACTGTCTAAACCAGAGGTGAGCAGTTGTGGCCCTCCAGAGGTTTCTGGCTTGCAATTCCCATCAGCCACTCCATAGTTGCCCACCTCTGGCCTAAAGTTTGATGTGACAGGAAAGAAAATGATGTCCTGTATAAACAAACAAGCAATATACTGTACTTCTGTGATTATTTCATTTTCCCACTCTTAGGCTTAATTTTAGGCTGTGTTGTAGTAGGTGAAAACCTGGAATAGTTCCTCTTTTTTGGACTACAGTTCTCAAATTCCCAAAGCATGTAGTCATGTTGACTGGGGGATTTGGGAAGTTGTAGTCTCCAGAAGTAATTTGTCCAAGCTCTCATGTAGGATGTGGATGATGGGGGATTGCCAAAGTCATCATGGAAAAATCTGGGTATCAAGGAGAAATGTTGGGAGAAAATTAAGAAAGGCAACCTCACACAGATGTTCTGAGACATGGTTCCAAACATATTTCTTTAAAAATTCATGTCACAATAAATTTTGTTAGGACCAGTTCACAGGATGAAATTGCACTTGAGTATTTGTTGGAAGAATCATTTGGTTTTTTCACTGGAAATTCTAGATCGTATGAAAAATGCATGGAGACAACATATCAGAAATTCACATGTGAATTGATTCTGAGGGTGCTTCCCTAAGTTGGCTCCTAGTGTGATCAATCAGTCTAACTTTCCCACTTTAACAGGAAAAAGATGGAAATTGAAGTGCGGAAACATTGAGGATTGCTAATGGAAGACAGTCTCATCTGGGCCCTGCGTCAAATTCAGCAGACAAAGCAGGGCAGTTGCATAATTAGAGACTAGTATGTAAGCACTTAAGACGAAGATGCAATAAAGGTCTCCTGTTATCAAGCTGCTAGGCTGGTAACTAAAAACTGTTATTGAGAACGTATCTTGCCAATGCTTCAATAGCCATCCTGGCTTCATTTCCAAGCACAGTTTAAAGCAGTGATAGAGATTTACCAGAAAATTTAAGTGTCCGGGGGGGGGGGGGGGGGGGGGGGGGGGGGGGGGGGGGGGTGATGTAAATTGATGTAGCGTGTTTCTGTAACTTGTGTTTGCTAAACAAAACTAAAAATTTATGTCCTGTTAATTCTGCATACCGTATAAATTTCTGAAAGGTTTTTCTAAGAGCCCAAGCTAGTTGCATTGAAATATTCCAAAGGGACAAAATGAAGCGTATTTCTTATTTATTTAATAGTATATTATTTAATATTTAATTATTTAAATAAATACTTAATCTGGTTTATATGTCACATACAGTTGTTTTCAGAACATCTGCTTTTAATTTGTTTGTTATTTTGTTGTTCTTGTTGTGTGAGTAGGATAAGCATTTGAGTCTCAAACACTCTGGGGTTTAATCGGAAGGTCCTTTCAAGTTCAGGCTGAAACTTGGATTCACCACCTCACTGACATGAAATCCAGTACAGGTTGAGTCTCCTTTATTCTGAAATACTCCAAAAACAATAACCTTTTTCATGGGTGGTTGAGATAATGATGCTTTTGCTTTCTGATTGTTCAGTGTGTACAACCTTTGTTTCATGCACAAAATTATTAAGAATTATTATATAAAATTGTCATCACACTATGTGTGCAAGTTGTATATGAAACATAAATGAAGTTTTTGTTTATATTTGGGTCCCACCTTCAGGATATCAGTTTATGTACTTGTATATGAATATGGTATTTCAAAATCCAAAACCTAAAACACCTCTGATCCCAAGCATTTCAGATAAGGGAGACTCAGCTTGTAGCAGCCACTCTGGTTCATGTTTGTTGTATCAACATTTTTTAACTGTCGCAACCCCCACATATACTTATACAGTTGTCCCTCCACATTTTTGGCTTTGATTTGATTATTTTCAATTTTGATTACTATGTTCTCTCTAGAAATGACTAGGTGCCCCCACACATCTCTGCTAGATGTTAACCATAGAGTTGTGTTGGAGAACCTAGAACTTCCTAGAGAAAACACTTCTCTAGACATTTGTAGGTCCTCCAACATGATTGTATGAACTTTTGGCAGATGTTGGCTATAGAGTTGCACTAGAGGACCTGGGGATTCGAGAGAGGTGTTCTTTCAGGAAAAAAGAATAATGTTTTTATGTGCAATTTTCCCACTTTCATGGGGGTCTTTCACCCCTAACTCCAGCGAATGTGGAGTGAGCACTGTAATGTGAATGGTTGTTTTTTTTTTTAAAAATGAATCAAAGAGCATCAGAGATGGAGCAGGTTCTGTCAGAAAAGACACATGAATGGGATTGCAAACCTCCTTGCACCAACAAGGCTCCTTTGAAAGTTGCATGAGAAACAGCAGAGTAGCTACCCTATTGCTGGGAATAATTTTCTCCTGGCTTTCAGAGCAATTGGAGATTTGGACAAGCCTGGACAGGCTCAGACGAGAGGGTTGACAACGCCAAACAGGTAGATTTATAGGCACTGATGCTAGTCTTTCTACAGGGCTTCCTCGCTTGTGCAGAACACTCTACAGGGCATCATCTGGAGCAGGGGTAGGCAACCTTTTTGAGCCGGGGGCCGGGTTGCTGTCCCACAGACAACTGGGGGGCCGAAGCCAAAAAATAAATAATTAAATATTTTTTTTTTAAAAAAATTAATTAAATAAATAAACCGGGACAAATGTAGGACAACATTTTCAAATGGTGGACATTTTTTTTTAAAAAAAGTGGAGGACACGCAAAACAAATTGCTTTTTTTTAAAAAAAATGTTAATATAAATGCATGTTTCTGAGGCATCTATAGACAATTGCCCCCCTTGCCCCTGTGCGCGAGAGGCCAAAGGCCCCGGCGGCAATCGGTGGCAGGACCGGGCTGGGGCCGGTCCCAAGGCCTCGCCGGGCCGCATCTGGCCCGCGGGCCGCAGGTTGCCTACCCCTGATCTGGAGAGTCAGGAAGGGAGCAGGAAGAGTAATGAATAATGGATAATAGCTGCTAAAGTTACTAGGATTAGAGACACAGTAATTATGTGCATGGTGTGTATAGGAGGGTGAGTGAGAGAAAGACCTCCTCCCCTGTTAGTGGAAAGAGTGTTACCATTCCCTGAGAGAGACGCACTGGAAGCTTGCCCTTGGTCTTTTTCATATGCTTGGCTGTGATCCTGCAACCCACAAAAAATCGTGAATATTCACCTGCAACAACAATTATTGGCTTCCGGTGTCTCATTTTCACTGATAGAGGATTTAATCTTGTTTGAGAAATTTTTGGTTCATTTTTGTGGAAGCACTAGACTCTGTCACAGAATTCTAAATGCCTCTCCCTAAACAAAAAATGTTGGATGACTTTGGGCAAGTTGTACTCTCAGCCTCAGAGTGAGGCAAAAGGCAACACACACCCACACCCTGCTGAAAAAAATATTGCAAAAAAAAAAAAAACAACACCAAAAGCAACCCCCTCCCTCAAACCCCCAAAACATGATAGTTTTGCCTTAGGATCCCCATGAGTCGGAAATGACTTGAAGGTACTCAACAACAAAGGATGCTATATAGAGACCGGAATGCATATGTGAGCATTCTTATATGTGTTACTTTGTGAATATAGCTGACCTTGATTTTTGTTTCTTATTTTATAGCAATTCTTACTTTTTGTTCTGTCTTTTTTAACCACCTATTCAGTGGTGCAAGATGTTAGGCACTGTTTAGAAATGTTGTGATGAGAAGAAAATCTATTTTTTTCCAAGTGTTAACATATCTAAGTGTTTCTTATTTCTGTGTTGAGAGGTCTGCCAGTTTACTGGAGACACCTTAACTTTGCAATAAAAAATAATTAATTGTACACTCAGGTCTTCTGAGTTAACTGCCACTTTCTGACTGTTGATTCGCTTACTGCCTCTTTTTTATGGTCTTTACTTATTGATAGAGGGAGAAAAAGAGCAATAAACTCATTCACCCCAGACTGTTGAACCTTTTTATAAGCCATACTTGCTACTGCATCTTTTCCTGGCACTCAGCTTTAACAAGGTCTTGCCTGTGCCGTGAAACCATTGCTGGAGAGGAATAAAAATAGATGTCTCCTCACCTGAGAGCAACTAAAGTCCTCAGGGCTGGCCTACAAAAGCTGCTGCCATACTGAAGCATTAATGCAGTTTGACACCACCTTAACTGTCATGGCTATATTCTCTGAAATTCAGGGATTTGAAGTTTATTGTGGCACCAGAGCTCTCTGACAGAGAAGGCTAAATGTCTCACAAAAATACAAATTCCAGAATTCCATGGCACTGGGTCATGATAGTTAAAGCAGTGTCTAACTGCATTAATTCTGCAGTGTAGATGAAGCCAAAGGGGCACCATTGTCTCAGTGTGCAGGAAATACTGGATTCATAATGAGAGTTTGTAGTATTTTGTTGTTGTGTGCCTTCAAGTTGTTTCCGACTTATGGTGACCCTAAAGCTAAACTGTCTTGGGGTTTCCTTAGCAAATTTCTTCAGAGGGGGTTTGCCATTGCTATCCTCTATGATTGAGAACATGTCACTTGCCCAAGGTCACACAGTAGGTTCCATGGCTCAGTGGGGATTTGAACTCCAGTCTCCAAGTGTCCTAGTCCATCCCTATGCCATGCTGATGCTCTTAGATTTTTATTATTATTAATGAATGACAGTTAGATTTGGGAATTGAGGTTATAGCCTTGCATGGAGAGGATTCTGTGATGCGTCTTCCCCTTGATAGATCTTTGTGTGAATAGAATCACAGAGATAGGAAGACACCACAAGGGCCACACAGTCCTATCCCCCACCATGCAAAAATACACAAATCACCCTCAACAGATGGCCATCCAGCCTCTGTTTAAAAACCTCCAAAGAAGGAGACTCCACAACACACCAAGGCAGCCTATACCACTGTTAAACAGCTCTTACCATCAGGAAGTTCTTCCTTATGTTGAGGTGGAATCTCTTTTCCTGTACCTAGAATCCATTGCTCCAGGTCCTATTCTCTGGAGCAGAAGAAAACAAGCTTGCTCCATCCTCAATATGACACACCTTCAAATATTTAAACAAGGCTATTATATCACCTCTTAACCTTCTCTTCTCCAGACTAAACATCACAGCTCCCTAAGTTGCTCTTCATAGGGCATGGTTTCCATAATGAAATGCACAGATACAGGGGACACCTGGCTTGGCACCAGTACATGTGAAAGGGATCTAGGAGCCTTAGTAGACCACACGTTGGACATGAGTCAACATTGTGATGTAATAGAATCCAGAATTAGTAGAACTAGAAGCACCACTGTGGTCCAATGGGCTTTACAGATGATCAGCAATCAGGATCCAGTCTCTCACTGAAGTCCAGCACTCTAAAACAGGATTGGGCATCTGCAGAGGGGGCAGAGGCCATCTTGTGTTTCAGCATACTGGAAGTGATGTTACATGACTTCTGGATGCTACCTAAAACTTGCTGTAAGTGTGGCAGTTTACCTCCCCTAACCCCTCAAAACAAAGGCGAAAAAGGGCAAAAAGAAGCCAAAGTAGCATGAATGACCCTTCCGATGTCACCAGCCTCCTCACCCTTCATAAAGAATATGCACAGAGGGTTTTGCTCTTAAAGAATTTATCAAAGAAATAACAAAATCTCCCAGCCAGAGAACTCCATGATCTAAACTCCCACACAGCTGACAAAGTTTGAGCAATCTCAGCTAGAACTTTCCATTCTTATTTTGTCAAGGTCTTGGGCCAATAGTATTCCGTTTTGACCATTTTTATGCTTGTGCCCTTGCCCATGGACTGTAGTATCACCATGGATACTGTTGCTTTTCTTTTTCTTTAAAAGCCATGTATTACGACACCTTGCAGACTTGTAGGATGGGAAGTAAAAAAGCTACATAAAAGCCACTGAAAACTTTTCCATTGACTATAGAACTACCTTAAATAGAACTTGTGCAGAGACTCTTATCAGGGCCTTTGCATAGTAGCTGAAAGTTGAAGTGATGACAGCAGATAAGGGGGTTAGCCTTTGAAGCTCATTGGCATTTACTGAGGTATTTTTTCCCCTTTCTTCTGAAAGTCAGTCATTTAGAGATAGAAACCACATATTCCTGAACTCATACAGCCTTAACAAGGCTGGGGAAATGGAGAGAAGAAAAGGGAGCTGAAAGATAAAGGTGCCCTTCCAGCAAGTACATCTTCCTGGCTTTTCCTGTTGACCTGTTCCATAATATCTGTATTTTCAGTAGGATTAAGTTCATGTTCCTGGTGACCTTTCTTCACCTTGAAGAAACAAGAGGGAAAACAAAAGAAAACTGAAAAGATAACCTTCCCTCCCCCTCCTTGCCTTGGGACTGCAAGAAAAGTTCGGTGTTACGCATGGTGAGCCTGAAGCAGTTGTGGTTGTTTCAACAGTGCAGGCTTACATTTTAAACCACCCTATTTGTAACTTGAGGAGAAAGGACATCAGTGGCTGAAGTATTCCTACACAACCTGTCACTCTTTGCACTGGTACTCCTGAATGCTGTAGGTTAAGCAGGTCTTTCTGGTTTCCAGCCAAGTGGTAATAGGTGAAGAAGTGGTTTTAAATGTATTTATCTACAGTACATACATTTTAACAATCCGATCGTTTCCTCTGGATTCTGTTTCCTCTCTGGAGCTGCCTTGAAGCTTAGCGGAAGCTGTGCTCAGTTAAACCAAGCACATTTTGGAAAGCAACACTGTTGCTGTTTGGTGGAAGACGAGAAAGACATCAGACTTAAGACGAATGGTGGCACAATCATAACTGAAAAGTACCTTCAACTCTGGACTGTGCAGCTGAGAGGTGAGAGCACCTCCTTTTCTGGATCTCCTCTTGCTCTCCTGTTTCTTGAGTATGGGTTAATAACATTCAGTCATGGTGGTCACCCAGCTGAAATTGGAGCTGCGCTTCCAGGGAAAGAAACTCAGGGGTTTCACCTGTAAGTTCGTCAGATCAGCCAGTGGATTCCTTCCGGAAACATCCTTCTCCATTGCATCACAGATCTTTGGGCCATTCATCTTGGCAGGTTTAGGCATGGTTGCTGCTGGCTTGTTGATGGATCGTATTCAAGTATGTATGTTTCTTTGTTTTTTCAAGTGGGGTAAATGGCTGGTCTGCCTCAGTGACCTTGAGCATACATTTTTAATATGGCTATTTGATAGCTAAGTGCAATGTAGCGTTTTGTCTGCTCATGGGGGGAAGCATCTTCCGTAAATATGCCCAAGTCTTAAAGGGCCTAATGGGCAGTCTGGATGAGATAAAACAGTGTTAATTCATTTTTCAAGACATATTTCTGTAGTCTTTTCTGGAGTACAGAAAAGAGGGTTTAGTTGATCAGAGAGTCTCTTCAATTAGTTATATAATAATAACAGGTTGAGCAACAGGGAGTGACGTGTGAGGATATAAATTATTGAGAAATGCCACCTACACACGGTTACTGATCTCTCAAGATGGATGGTGGGTAACCATGACCACTTGTACTGCCCAGAACCTAAATGGATCAGCTGGGGGTTGGGGTGGTATTCTCCCATATGGCATATCAGAGAGTTGGAGGAGGCATACCTTTTCATCCTGCCTTCTAAGATGCTTTTGGGGCTAGTTCTGCCCCTTTTCAATGTACGTTAAACTGACCACAGGATTCCATGATACCAACAGGACAGGGTGCTTCCTCTGTCCTCATAGGACCATTTTTGAGAGTAGAGGGATTTTTTTATGTCTGTACATTTTCATACGTCTGCATAGATAATCTCCTGAATGAGCAGATGGTCTTACTTTGTCTGTGGTGAGCCCATTTAACTGCTTGGTTGAGTTCAATGGCAATCATTGAGCTGTCCATCCTTGTACACACAAGCAGAAGAGATTATGCCTTCACAGGACAAACCCATCTAGGAACTACACCCCGTGTGTTTCAGTGAGACTTATTTCATAGCATTGTCCTGCTAATTTTGGAAATACCCTTTCCAGCATATAAGGCGACGGGGAGTGTAAGACAACCCCCCAAGTTGCCCGCCGGCTGGAGGGGGCCTCTCTGGAGGCCTTAGAGAGGATCTGCGGCGGCTGGGCTCTCCCCGCCATTTTTCTTCTAAAAGGCGGCAGGGAAGCGGCTCCAGAGCTGGCTGGGCCGAGTAAAAGAGCCGGCCTCTTACTCCTCGGCGCTACCGCCACCACCGGGGATCCTGCGATCCTCCAGCGGCTTCAGAAGTCTTCTGCGGAAGCCGCCGCCACCCGGGATCCTCCACTCCTCCAGCAGCTTTCGTGGAGGACTTCTGAAGCCGCTGGAGGATCGGAGGATCCCTGGCGGCGGTGGCGGGAGCAAGGGGCCGGCTCTTTTACTCGGCCTGGCCAGCTCAGGAGCCGCTTCTCCGCCACCTCTTAGAAGAAAAATGGCGGCGAGAGCCCAGCCGCCGCGGATCCTCTCTAAGGCCTCCAGAGAGGCCCCCTCCAGCCAGCGCAAGTGCCGGCTGGCTGGGAGAGGACTCAGGAAGGTGGCTATGCCATTCGCCTGACTCTGGGGTAAAAATCCGGCCCATAAGGCAGACTGAAAGAGTCGCCTTATACGCCGGAAAATGCGGGGCATACATTTCCTTGCTGAATATAATCAGCAGCAAAGGCTAGAAAGGAAGGCTGTTTCCAGCATTTTTAGGCCTTGTTTTATGCTTGTGTATACATCCATTTGGGGTGCACGGTTTGTCACTTTCTGGTTCTGATAGGAATTTCATCAGATGGGTGTTTGTGTTGGAATAATATTAAGGATAATTCTTCAGTATTTTTAAGCAACTAAGAATGCTCTTGCTGCTTGTCCCTGTGCATCAGCTGATGTGCAGCAGTAAAACAGGGGGGAAAGCAGACAGTTCACATTACATATAAGGAATGGAAACCAAGCAAGCATTAATTATTTCTGGCAGCAGTGAATGAATGTCCTGCATGGTGTCATGCCACATGAATCAAAATATCTGAGCTGTACTAGATATAATGAATCACAAAGTATATTTGCAGACTTTATTGAGTACAGATGTATTAACAGATCCCAAACATACCAAAACTGAACAGAAAGAATGGTAAGCGAGATCCAAAAGTATTCATAGTGTGTATGTTGCTCACTTTACAAAAAGGCAGTCCATGTTTGTCACCACTTTCTGAACTAAAGCATCACAAGGGAAGCAAAATTATAATGTGTAGACAAGGAGGAATGAGCGACTCCTGGCTCCCATTTGAAATGAATGGAGAGGTCACTGAATCTTCCTGTGCATTCATGGGCTTATTAAAAATTCAGATTACTTGCTTTAATTATTGAGGGGATTTAAGCCTGTGCCAACAACTTTTAAGGTTAGATTTGGTGCAGTTTTTTTAAAAAACTAGGGTTTTATATATACAAGTTCTGACAACTGTACATCAAAAGGAGAAGAATTTGCCCTTTCAGAATTAATCATGTCAGGGTGTTTAATTTTTTCCATTACTGCCTGTAACTTAATTATAAGTGTAATATTTTTATGACACTTGATGATGGTTAGAGACATTCATGTTTAGGCTTCCTTTGTTATTGACATAGTGACTGTTGTTGTCCCCATACCCTTTACCAATCTGGTTCAGATGACTTTTCAGCTGTTTTCCAGAGCTGCTTGTCTCAGCTGTATGTTCTTCTGTCCTTCTGAACCCATCCCCTGTATGAGAGGTGGGAATCAAGGTGTCCTTCAAATGTTGTTAGACTACCTGCTGCAGTAGCCCTCACCACCATTGCAAACAGTTAAGGAGTACTAGGAGCTGCAGTCCAAAAGGATCTGGTGGGTCCTATGATTTCTATCCTCTCTTATACCATGACTCAGACAATAGGAGCTGAGTAGTACAGTACTGCCATTGCAACTGTCAGTGTATCAATATACAGTGCTCGTCCCTGGCACGCTGGGGAAAAATTTCCTTACCTAAGATAGTGTGAGATGCATTGATTTATATCTTTTTGCAGGCATGAACAGTGGTGGATGTTCTGCCCTATAGGATGAGAGGTCACCTATGTTTATGGAAAAGTATCAGGATGTGCATGTAGCATGTATATTAGGGTGTTCAACACTTCTTCTCTCAAGGCCCAAGGAAGTACCACTAGCTGCAGAACATCATGTACATACACTAGGCTGAGTTACCTACAAAGCTGGTTCTAGGAATAACTAGCCAGGAGCACCGTAGGAGACTTCCACTCCATTGATGACTGATATCCTTTAGTGGATGGGAACTATGAAAAAAGGAGGTGGGAGAAGGAAGGTGTTGGAAAATGAAGTTGGGATCTAGCCAGGTGAATTGCAGAGGAGCTATTAGAGGGGACAATATATAAGCAGGTGGTGGGAAATGGAGAGAAGACAAATGAAGAAAGATAGGCAAGCAGAGGGAGATTTAGAAGTGAGAAACTTAGGCAGATAGATAGGCCAGGAAGGAGGTTATTGATAAAATTACTAAAGAGAAGAAGGGAAAGGAACTGGGTGAGAACTGAGGCTAGGGAGTGGACAAGGAAGATACTGAATGCAGGGGACCTGAAAGGAGTAAGCAGCAAATTTGTGCATGTGTGTTATAGGGAGGCTAGGAAAATGACTTTTCTGTCCTTGCTGTCACTCAGTTCTTTAGTTGTTCTAATTTGTAAACCTGTAACTCTGACGCTAAACCATTTTTATCTTTTGATCTAATTTTTTTTTTTGTCACATTTTTTCCAAAGGCCATTTAGAACATAATGTTCAGCTTCTGGCTTTCGTTTGTTTTTTGTGTTTTTTTCAAAAATGAATAATCCACAATTGACATGTTTGCCATTATAATTTCCAGTTGCTTTCATCAGCTTTCAGTTGTATCTGTGATTAGGCCAAATAAAGTACTGTAGCAGTAAACACAACAGTGGTACACCTTCCAGTGCAACTTCTTACTTGAAATATGTTCTTCCACAGCCAATCATATTGCTTCTCCATTAGCTAACACCCAAAATGAAATGTGGAAATGAAAAGAAACTGAAAGTTTTGCTCAAATGCCATGGGCCCTTGGTATCCACTGGGTCCGGGACCCGCCATAGATACCAAAGTGCGTGGATGTTCAAGTCTCATTATATACAATGGCACAGTAAAATGGTGTCCCTTATATAAAATGGCAAAATCAAGGTTTACTTTTTGGAAGTTTTGTTTGTTTTAAAATATTTTCAAGCCATGGATGATTGAATCCATGGATGCAGAATCCATGGATATGGAAGGCCAACTGTACTAAACTCTACTTAAGCAATTCCAGGAGTCCTTTGTGGTTTTTGTTTGTTTGTTTTGTTTTGTTTTTACTGCACTGAAATCCACCTTGGGTAGCTTTGTGTGAGAAAAATAATTCTTTGGGATTAAATACTTATTTGCATATGTATTATTTACATAGAAAACCTACCTTTTGTTGAGTATGTGAGTTCAAGTGACCAAATGTGGATCCCTTCTGCTTCATGTCATTCTCTCAACAATTCTGTGAGACAGATCAAGCCTGAGAGAGAGTGATTGGCTCAGGATAACCCAGTAAATTTCATGGCTCCATTGGGACATGTGTCTGGATCTTCCAAGTCCCAGTCTAATCATATTTTACTGTACATCAGATATACAGTGGGGCAAAAAAAGTATTTAGTCAGCCACCAATTGTGCAAGTTCTCCCACTTAAAAAGATGAGAGAGGCCTGTAATTGACATCATAGGTAGACCTCAACTATGAGAGACAAAATGAGAAAACAAATCCAGACAATCACATTGTCTGATTTGTAAATAATTTAATTAATCAAAGCATTCCTTTCCAAGTGCACATAGACTGACTATTTAATTATCTGTCTGAGAAACTTTCTTAGTATCAGAGTAAAGATGACTGGTCAATAGTTGCTCAGGTCCTTGGTTTTCCCCTTTCTGAGGAAGGGCACAACATTTGCCCTCTTCTAATTTATTGGGACCTCTCTTGTTATCCAATAATTCTTAAAGATCAATGGCAGTGGCTCTTTTAGTACTCTTGGGCGCTTTACAGACCGCCCGTTTGGGGCGGCCTGTAACTGGCCCTTTCCCCACCAGATCGGGGCCTCAACTGCCACAGGTGTACATGTGTGTGTGCGCATGTGCACATGTGTGCGTGTCTGTGCCTCTTTGTGTGTTTGTGTATCAACCCTTCAAGTTGGCTGCAAATGTGTATGTATCTACCCTTCAAATTGCCTTCTGACTCACTGATGCAAATATATTTGAAATGTTAATCACACCACCAATGCGAATGTATTCGAAACACGTTATTCACACTGCCAGTGATGCAGAGCAGTGCGGATCTTTGGGGGAAACAGAAAATTTCCTGTGTTCATTTGCCCCTGGTTAAGTGTGTTTTTTGGCAGCTCCCTCCAAAACTGTGTCGGGTGTATTCAGGGTGCATGTGAACAACAGGGATTCAACCTGAATTCAACATGGATTATTTTCATGTGAATAGGGGTTAGAACACATACCAACAGGTTCAGATTAAAAGAAAAGAGATTCCACCTAAACATTCGGAAGAACTTATTTGTACTGTAGGACTCCCTCAAAGAGCGGTGG
>NC_056523.1:51517735-51576036 GCF_019175285.1 Sceloporus undulatus
TTTGACAGTTTACTCTATAACTCTCCCTTGATCTAGTTAACTACTTATTAGATGCTTATTTGAAGAGGAATAAAATTTTAGGAGCCAGCAGTATTTTTCCAAAGGGCAGGGACAGGTGGAAAATGTCAAAATCTGTATGGGTCCAGGATTCAGTGTTGTTCTCCTGCTGATGCACCTCTCAGGGGATATCTGATTGGGAACCATGGAAAACAGTGCTAAATGTTCTGTATGTAGATCAGCATAGGAGGCTGAACCAGAACTGATCCTCATGCTCATCTTTGCTTTCTCATTAGTGCTAATACACATTTTCCCCCCTAGGTGTTCTAAATAAATAAATAAAACACCTCATAAAACCATTTTCAAAAAAAATCCTGGACAGAACAGTTGCTTTTGATTTGTTTTTCCAATAGGCCATTTCCTTCTATCATCAGCTCTGATGTGCTGACATGAATAGATTAATATTTGCAGTCTATCTGCCTTGGGCAAGATATTTGCATGGGCTGCAATTGTACCTGCAAATTGAACTACATCTGCACATACATAGCCTGTGTCATAGTCCTTGACAAGCTGGCTCCATGTATCTGTTTCTATCCTTCTCATGTCCATGACAGAAAAGAAAATGTATGCCCTGCAAACACAGATGTGGGATCAGGGATGTAGCCATGGGGGGTCCAGACCCCCCCCCTTCCATTAGATACAATGAATGGTGTGTGCCGCTGCAGCGCCGTACCCAAGTCCCATTATAATGGTGGCACTTAGTCTGGACCCCCCCCTTCCCAAAATCCTGGCTATGTCCCTGGTGGGATACTTTGATTAATAAAAGAAGGCTGGAAATTAGTGGTTTGTAATAGTGACCAGCATCTTCTGCATCCCAGGTCCACTTTCCCCTTCCATACCTATCAGTTTGTACGAGTTAAAATGTTTCCTTTTTTGTCTTTGAGGCTAATACTGGACGGATGGATGATACACAGGAGCAGTGGAAAATGGCTACCTGTAATTTGGCATTGATTCAGGTAAGCATGTCAGAACGTTTGCTTGAGACATCTGGATAGTATTAGTAAAACTTTGGCTCCTTAGATCACTTCCTCAGTTGGGTTGGGCTGATGTACCTTTCAAAACTAAGAGCACCTCCTAACTATGCTGTTTTAGAATCATTATATTAAATGAAGAAAGCTATTTTTCTCATATAATGCTATGCTGACTGTTTTGTTTAAAATGCAATAATTACTGCCACAGGCTCAAATTGCCAGGCCCTGGACCAGGCTTCTGTACTAACTTCCTTCATTTGTGCAGCTGACAGTGTGCTCCTGAATGTACACTAAACACATTTAATCAGACGTAAGCCTAATTAAGTTTAATGAATCCTGCTGAACATAGGTGCTATAGGTGCTATAGAGCTAGCCCTACATATCCATGGATTCTTTATCCACGGGTTCAACCATTCACAGCTTGCATTTAAAAAAAAAAAAAATTAAAAAAACACCCCATAAAAATATTTTCAAAAAAATTCAGGGACAGACCAGTTGTTTTTTTATTTATTTTTCCAATAGGCCATTTCCTTCTATCATTAGCTCTACAATGTGAAAAAAGTAATGCAAAAAAGCAGCAGTAAAGCACTTATTAAACACTTGATTATTCCCTGAAAACCTGTTCTTAAGAAAACATGGTTATTTTTTAAAAGGGCAATTTATCTCAGTTATTTTTTCAAGGGATGCCATCTTCTATATTTAAATATCATTTTCATTTCAATTGAATGGAGGAGCTGTTGTTCACTTTGATCAATTGAAAGAGTACAGCGATGCTCTCAAATACCTTTAAAGATACAGCATAACATATTACATATTATAGGAACAATATCATGACATAGCTATGTTAATTAGACAAAGTTGAAAAGTGGCTGTGCAACTCAAACACATTTATCTTTTACCTCACTTTCCAGGGTGCAGTGCTCTCACAAGGCAGGTTACAATATGACAAAAAAGTGAACAAACAACTAAATGAACACACACACACACATACTGTGAAACAGCAACAGAAACATCTGTATTAAGAAATGACAATTATTTTAAACAGCTAGCAGCCCCACTAAGTTTTACATGTCCTCACAGAAGACTTACACCTTTTCAAATGCTATTTTATATTCTCCGGAAGGCCTAAGAACTGGAGGTTTATGCAGGGGAAACAGGTTATTTAGTGAAGATGTCCTCAACTCTGTATCCAACTACAGTTCCAAGGATTCAGTACCAAGGTTCCTGGCAGTTTGGTGTGTAGGCACAGACCCATAGTGCAACCTACTTAACACAGTGCAGCTTATAATATAAAATGTATGGTTTTATTCACCAGAGGGCAGTAGTGCACTTTTCTTAACTAGATGAGAGGCATGCAGACATCTAGCTAGCACCAGACTGTGCTCCCCTAAGTCTTTCTGTCCTTCACTAAGTATTTCTGACCTTTATTGTTTTGGGTCTCAACAGGTTCAGGCCACAGTAGTGGGACTCCTGGCAGCTATAGCAGCAGTCTTTCTAGGTGCATTGTCCAAGGGGTATGTGGAGCTGAACCAAGCAGCCGTGCTGTGTGCTAGCAGTTTGACCACAGCATTCATAGCTGCCCTCTCCCTTGGTAAGTCTGTTAAAATCCCTCCTATTCTTCAGTCTCAGCTGCTAATTGCCTTTGCCTTTGCAAGCGTGTTTCTGTTCCTTTCTACAAGGAGTTTACTCTCCTTTTTGGCAGCAGTTCCACAGGAATGTCAAAATTCATCTGCAGCTGTTTTGCATCTCAGCTCTGGAGGGAGGAGCCTTGCACCTGGTTTGTATCACCAACTATCAGATACTGAAACATTGACACATCTCAGCATGCCACCCTGCCCCTAATTAGGAAAACACAGAAACATAGGGAGCTGCCTTATACCAAGTCGGAACATTGTTCCATTTAGCTTCATATTCTCTTCAGGGTGTCAGACAGAGGTCTTTTCCAGCCCACCTGGAAATGCCAAGGATTGGCTGAAAAGTGAAATACCGATAAGCATTTTTTTAAAAAAAAAAAACAACCTTTGGGATCTAAATTCATGTTCATCATGCCAACACAATCCCTATTTGTTGGTAGCGTTTCCAAACAGAATCATCTATACAAACCTAGGACTGGGCATTAGAGAAGACAGTGGCACAATATAAAACACCAAGTCAAGGAAAAACATCATGCCTGGAATAAATGAGGAATGATATGGTTTCTTTCACTAATCAGGGGTGGGAAAGGTGACCCTCTAGATGTTCTGTAGAACCTTTTACATAACGTCTTTCAACTCTGACATATTTTGCAAAAACTAAAGAGAAGTAAAATTTTGCTGTAAGCAAAATTCACTGGTGAACAACTCTTCAGGAAATCGAAGACGACAGTAATTGTGTCTTTTGCTTTAAGGATAATTTATGTGAAGACAGGTCTCAAGTAAAAGATTAGTGTTAATAAAGGGCTGTGCAGACAGCCCCTAAGGGACGGCCTCTAGCCACCCCTTTTACAGCCAGATTGGGGCTGCGGCAACCGCATCTCACGCCCCCAATCTGGCCTTTCCAGGATGCAAAAAGGAGCTGCAAAAAGTGGCTCCTGTTTGTTCCCTGAAAAGGGTGCAATAACTGTGGCACCGCAGCTTTACAGCACTCCTTTGGTGCTGCATCGTGCTGACACAGCACCAGAGGAGCGCTGTGACACTGTGCAATGCAGTGTACAACATCATGCCACCCTGGGGTGGAGCCAGGGCGTGCATCATATAGATGCTACCCCCTGACTTTGCCCCCAACCCTGCCTTTAAGGCCAATCTGTTCAGGGCTTAAGTTAGACATTCCTGGTTATTACCCAAGTCCTCTCTTAGGAATTCAGTTAGCATACAGTAATAATAATAATAATAATAATAATAATAATAATATTTCTTCTTCGTGGTCTCTGCGAATCATACAAATGGGTTTTACTGCGCCTGCGCAGTGCTGTTCGGATACTTCTAGAATCACTGGGCAAAGTACACTTTGCAACATATAGAAACTTTTTGGCGGTAACCCTGCCCCCCTCCTATAAAGCCCCAGTTCCCGCTCTTTTCCCCAATTCCATTTTTCCGTCGCGCTTGGCTGCTGTTTGGAACTTCGCGCTTGATAGTTTTTCTATTGAATCACTGCTTTTCTGGTTTTTGACTCAGACTGTTTTGGACTTCGCTTCTTCTACTTTCCCCCGTGTACCTTGACCTCTCGGACCGTTGACCTCGAGTTTTGGATTTCGTCGTTGCCTGTCGACCGGTGAAGATGTCTCCACCTTTCAAGAAATGTGACGTCTGCGGGGGAAAGGTTCCCGTCCAAGACCCACACTCCTCGTGTCTTCTTTGCCTGGGAAGGGACCATGACCCAAAGGCTTGCCCGCTATGTAAGTCTATGTCCTCCCAGGCCAGAAAGAATCGGGAGTCCCGTCTCACGTCCGCAATTGCTCAGGGGAAGATCTGGGAGGGGGACCCCCGTCCGGCCTCGGCTCCTTCCGTGCCCACCGTGGCCCCTCCGACTTCTGCCCATGTTAGCCCGGCCAGCGCTCCACCGGCCTTGGCTTCAGTGGCCCATGATCTTGGCCAGACTGTTCCGGTCCCTGCTGTGGGTTACGGCTCTTCGAAGCCTAGTGCCGCCTCCAAGTCTGCCCACAAGCCTAAGAAGTCGGATGCAGGTACCCCTTCCACTCGAGAAGAGGCGACGACTTCTAAGCGGGCAGCCACTGGACATAAGTCCCGCGAGGCTTCTATTTCGTTGGATTCGAACCCCAAGAAGCTCAAGGGCAGTGAGAAGCCGCCTAAGGAGGGCAAGACGCCTAGAGACCATGCCACAACCTCCAAGGTGGATGGTTTCGGGTCATCCAGCTCGAAGGCGGCTACTGACGGCAAGGGTGGCTCTGAACTGAAGATCACTGAGATGCCCATTCCATTTTTCGCGCCCGATATGCCGCGGGACTCAGCTTCGTCTAAGAAAAGGGCCTTGTCCACCACCGATTCCACTGTCAGCTCCACCCCGGAGGTTTCAACTTCCAAAAGGGCTAAGACCAAGGATCACACCAAGGTCCGCTCCGGAGCTGGTACCAGAAAGGATGATGGTCGGAGTCGACGACGTTCCCGATCCCGTTCTCCACTGCCCAGGGATCATCAGCCTGCGTCCCCCGATCGCAGACAGGCTTCAAAGCGTCGTCTTTTGCAGGAAGAGCCTAGACAAGACGACCTCGCCGCTCCCGTTGGTGCATCTGCCAGAGTTGGCCAACCCTCCGCCACCGAACCTTCGGCTTCCATGGCCGTTTCCTATGTGGACCTGGCAGAGGACGAAGCCTGCCCTCACAGGAGGAGATCACCTGTTCCCTCGCAGTCTCGGGTGAGGTCGCCTACCCCCTCGCCAGTGTGGGAGCCCGATGCGGAGGACTTCTTTTACGATTCCGAATCCGGCAGATTCTACATGGCAGTACCTAGGGATGTGGCCATGCTGAAATTTCCTCCTGGTCATGACCGGTACCGGGACGATGTGACATCACGTGGTGCAAACCGCTCTCGCTCTCCGATTCACCCTGGGGCAGTACAACCTAAGAAGAGGACCGTGGTGGAGACCATTTTCTCGGACTCGGAGCCGGATCCTCCTGCCGAATCCGACGCCCCTTCGGATGATGAGGATCGGGCGGACGACCTCTCACTGGGCCTCCATCAACCGGAGCCGGCCTCACCGACTGACGATGTGCGTTCGTTCGCCGAACACGTCATTAAGATGTCCCGCGCCTTCGACATTGAGCTGGCCTACCCGGAAGAGGCGGCCAAGGACCCAATAGAGAGGCGAGTGCAGGGTCGTATGCAGACACTGCCGTCGATACCATTCTTGCCTTCGCTGGAGTCCCTGGTCAAACGCTCATGGGACGCCCCCGCTTCTTTGCTGGGACCGCCGCGCAAGATAGAGTCGCTGTATAGGGTCTCCTCCCTGAACACTCCCTGGTTGGCCTCTCACCCCCGCCAAAATTCCGTGATTGTTGAGGGAGCCCAACCTACCTCGATGCAACGTCAATCTTCCTTCCCCTTGGATAAGGAGGCCAAGAAGATTGACGCCCTCTCAAGGAAGGCATATATGGCGTCAGCGCTGGCAGTCAAGGCCATAAATTACGTGGCCTGCATGGGGGCCTATGTCTAGACCCTCATGGAAGGAATATCTCCGATCATCCCTGATGTTCCGGATGACGCCCAGCGCACCTTGGCCGAGATCAGGGACGAAACCCACTCGATCGGGAGCTGGCTAATTACAACGTCCAGAAATGTGGCGGAGTGCACCGGTAGAGCCATGACTGCTTCCATCGCGCTGCGGCGACACGCCTGGCTTTGCGGATCAGACCTCAACCAGGGCGTCCATACCACAATCGAGGAGATGCCCATCGATGACTCCGGGCTCTTCCATGCCGACACGGACGACAAACTTAATAGAAAGTTTAGGATGAAAGCGGCCGCCAGGAAACATGGCATGTCCGCCCCTGGCACTTCCCAGTTCAGAAAACGATTCCGTCCCTGGCAACAACAACAAGGTCAGTCCCATAGACCATTCTATTACGACCGTCAGTTCGGCCAGCAGGGCTCCCAACGGCAGAGGTACCCATCCCAATCCTCTTCCTCTTCTGGCCGTCGGCCTTACCCCCCCCCCCCCCAAATACCGCAACGGACGGAGGCAGGATACCGACCAGGCTAAAAAGAGAGCATGAAGCCCCCCTGCGCACTTCGTTTCGCCTAGCCCTTATTTTTTGGACATTCTTCGGCCCTTTGCCACCGTATGGGCCTCCATCACTTCCGACTCTTGGGTCTTAACCATCGTCCAGAGGGGCTACACCCTCGAGTTCGAAGAGCTCCCCCCCCCCCCGGAGCTTTTATTTCCACCGCCCCCTCGGGCACCCTTCTCGACGAAGTGCGCTCTCTTCTCCAGAAAGGGGCTATATCGCCCCTGCCACCCAAACTGTTGTCCAGAGCCTTTTTCTCCAGGTACTTTATGGTACCGAAGTCAGATGGTGGGATCAGACCCATATTAGACTTAAGGGGACTTAACTCCTTTTTACGCTACCGACGTTTTTGCATGGTAACCCTGGCTTCTATTTTGCCTTTACTTCACCAGGACCTCTGGTTTGCGACCATAGACCTAAAGGACGCTTACTTCCATGTAGGGATTCGGGAGTCCCACCGGAGGTTCCTCGCCTTCGCCATAGGCTCCGTCGGCTTGGCCACGGCTCCAAGGGTCTTCAGGAAGTGTATGGCCCCGGTGGTGGCCTACCTCCATCAGAAAGGCTTCAGGGTCTTCCCATACCTGGACGACTGGCAATTTGCAGCCCCCTCACAAGAGGAGCTTCAGGACGCCATCAACTTTGCGCTTCATCTTCTGTCGGACTTGGGACTGTTGGTCAACCTAGAGAAGTCTCATCTGGTCCCGGCCAAGCAGGTCCGGTTCATCGGCTCCATCCTCGATTCCGAAGAATGCGTTGCTTACCTGCCTCGGGACCATTTCCTGGCGCTGTCGGCGGCGGTAAGGGCCGTCCAGTCCTACAGGAGAATAAGGGCCAGAGACGTCCAGGTGGCCCTAGGACACATGGCGTCCACCACATTTGTGACTCCGTGGGCAAGACTACGGCTGAGGCCTCTCCAGTCGTGGTTCACCATACCGAGACCCATCGCCGCTTCCCTATTGTGGTGGCTAGATTCCCGCAACGTCTGCGTCGGCATGCCCTTTGTCCAGCCTCATCCTCAAGTGACCCTAACGACGGATGCGTCGATGGAAGGCTGGGGTGCCCATCTCCTGGACTTGTGTGTGTGAGAGAGGTGGTCTTGCCAAGAGACTTCACTCCACATCAATGCATTGGAGATGTTGGCCGTCGAGAAAGCATTGAAGGCCTTCGAATCCAGCATCACGGACAAGGTGGTCCTCCTCAGGACAGACAACACAACCGTGATGTATTATGTCAACAAACAAGGAGGCACCAAATCGAAAACACTCCTGGACATCACCCTGAGGATCTGGGACTGGTGCATCCCAAGGGGCATCCTTTTTCAGGCGATCCACCTGCCAGGGGACGAGAACACTCTGGCGAACCAACTCAGCAGGACCACATCGATCTGCCACAAGTGGAGGCTCCATCCAGAGACGGTCCACGACTTATTTTGCCGGTGGGGAGCTCCTCAAATCGACCTGTTTGCAACTGCCTCCAACAGCCATTGTCCCCAGTTCTGCTCCCGGAGGTGACACGAGAGATCCCTTGGAGACGCGTTCGCCTTCGATTGGTCCGGGGAGACACTCTACGCCTTTCCCCCGTTTCCTCTGCTCACCAGAGTGGTCTCGAGGATGTCGAGGGACCACGCCGACGCGATCCTCATCACGCCGTGGTGGCCGAGACAACCGTGGTTCCCGTCGTTGCTCCACCTTTCCAACAACGAGTTTCTCCGGTTGGAGTCGAGACCAGACCTTCTCACTCTCCAAGGCGGGAGAGTCCGGCATCCAGACATCGACACGCTACCGATGGTGGCGTGGAGGCTTCGCCGCTGAGGCTACTTCCACCATCGGTACGGAGGGTGATCCGTGCCGCTCAAAAGCCAGCGACCCAGAAGTCCTACGCCTCTAAGTGGAAGAGATTTCCGCATTTCCTCGAAGAGAGGGGCCTGCCACCGCACCGCGTCACGGTACCGCTGGTACTTGAGTTCTTGATGTCATTGTTGGACGCGGGGCTGTGCCTTACGTCCATTAAATGTTATCTGTCTGCCATTTGTTCCCACTTTCAATATGATGGTTTGCCTTCCTTTTTCAGGGACCCTCTTGTTAAGAACTTTTTAAGGGGTTGCAATAACCTTCACCTCCAGGTCTCTGTTCCTGCCCCGGCTTGGAGCTTGGACGTTGTATTGTCCGCCCTCCAATCCAAGCCCTTTGAACCCTTGGCCACAACGGACTTGAGACTATTAACTTGGAAGACTGCATTCCTTGTGGCCATCACTTCTGCCTGCTGGGCGGGAGAACTTTGTGCCCTACGGAGGGATGAAACCTTCCTTCGATTCCACAAGGACAAGGTTGTACTCCGAACTGATATTACCTTCCTTCCTAAGGTGGTTTCCTTCTTTCACATGTGTCAGGACATTGTTTTGCCGACCTTGGCTTCGAACCCATCCACTGCTGAGGAACGCACCTTGCACATGCTGGATGTTCGGAGAGCCTTGGCTTTCTACTTAGATAGAACAATGGGTTCAAGTCGTTGTGAAAGACTTTTTCAATGCTACTCGGAACATAGAAAGGGTCTACCGGTGTCGCCCCAAAGACTCAAAATGGATTGCTAACACTATCCATCTCTGTTATGAACTGTCGGCACCGGACAGGGTGCGTTCGCATGCGACCAGGGCAGTTGCAGCATCCTCTGCCTTTCTAGCTGGTATCTCCTTATCTGATATTTGTAAGGCTGCTGTTTGGTCCCAGCCATTGACTTTTATAAAGCATTATAGACTGGACACCAGGGCCATCGAGACGCAGCTTTTGGGAGGGCTGTGTTGGTCTCTGGTTTGCATTGAATGTTTGCTATGTGAGTTGTGCCATATGTTATGCAGAGGCTAATATGTGAGTGGTGCCATGTGTTATGCAGAGGCTACTGTGTTTACATTGATCTATGATGTCTCATTTTCAGTGGGATTGGTCTTGTATGGCCTTACATTCCCTCCCCGGGTCTGCAAGGCTATTATTGATTGACCTTTCATTTTCATTTGCACAACTCCAATGGATACGGTCTTGCACGACCTTGTATTCCCTTTTCAGGTTCTATAATGTTATGTCCATATTGAACTTCTGTACAAAAACGAGACGGACCCCCTTTTTAGGGTTCGCAATTTATTGGTATAATAAATATTACATTGGTTTACCATAGCTTGGGTTCCAGGACACTCCCTCCGCCATATACTTAAGCTTGTCAGTCTAACCCATTTGTATGATTCGCAGAGACCACGAAGAAGAAGGACAGGTTACTCACCTGTAACGGTATTTCTTCGAGTGGCCATCTGCGAATTCATACAAATCCCGCCCATCCTCCCCTCGGTGTCCTGCTCACTTTGGCTCTGTCTTGCATCGCCGTCTTGGCGGAAAAATTTTGGAACTGGGGAAAAGAGCGGGAACCGGGGCTTTATAGGAGGGGGACGGGGTTACCGCCAAAAAGTTTCTATATGTTGCAAAATGTACTTTGCCCAGTGATTCTAGAAGTATCCGAACAGCACTGCGCAGGCGCAGTAAAACCCATTTGTATGAATTCGCAGATGACCACTCGAAGAAATACCGTTACAGGTGAGTAACCTGTCCTTATTTATATCCCGCCTCTCTACAAAATGCAATCGAGGTGGCTTACAAGGTTAAAATATACAGTCCAAACCCTCAACCTACCCACCCTTAAAATACAATTAAACAATGTGGAATTTAAAATATAAAACATAGAATCATAGAGTTGGAAGAGACCACTAGGGCCATCCAGTCCAACCCCCTGCCATGCAGGAAATCCAAATCAAAGCATCCCTGACAGATGGCCATCCAGCCTCTGTTTAAAGACCTCCAAGGAAGGAGACTCTATCACCCTCCGAGGGAGTGCATTCCATTGTCGAACAGCCCTTACTGTCAGGAAGTTCCTCCTAATGTTCAGGTGGAATCTCTTTTCCTGTAGCTTGCATCCATTGTTCCGGGTCCTGTTCTCTAGAGCAGCAGAAAACAAGCTTGCTCCCTCTTCAGTATGACATTCCTTCAAATATTTAAACAGGGCGAGCATATCACCTCTTAACCTTCTTTTCTCCAAGCTAAACATCCCAAGCTCCCTAAGTCGTTCCTCATAGGGCATGGTTTCCAGACCCTTCACCATTTTTGTCGCCCTCCTTTGGACACGCTCCAGTTTCTCAATGTCCTTTCTGAATTGTGGCGCCCAGAACTGGACACAATATTCTAGGTGGGGCCTGACCAAAGCAGAATACAGTGGCACTATTACTTCTCTTGATCTAGACACTATACTTCTATTGATGCAGCCTAAAATAGTATTGGCCTTTTTAGCTGCCGCATCACACTGTTCACTCATGTTTAACTTGTGGTCTACTTGGACTCCTAGATCCCTTTCACACGTAGTTTCATTCAGCCAGGTGTCACCCATCCTATATCTGTGCATTTTATTTTTCCGCCCTAAGTGCAATACCTTACATTTCTCCGTGTTGAATTTCATTTTGTTAGCTTTGGCCCAGCTTTCTAGTCTATTCAGGTCATTTTGAATCTTGATCCTGTCCTCTGGGGTATTAGCTATTCCCCCTAATTTGGTATCATCTGCAAATTTGATAAATATGCTCCCAATTCTGTCATCTAGGTCATTGATAAAGATGTTGAATAGCACTGGGCCCAGGACAGAGCCCTGTGGGACCCCACTGGTCACTTCTCTCCAGGATGAAAAGGAGCCATTGTTGAGCACGCTTTGGGTTCGGACGGTCAACCAATTACAGATCCATTTAACAGTTCCTTTGTCTAGCCCACATTTTACAAGTTTGTTTGCAAGAATGTCATGGGGAACTTTGTCAAAGGCCTTACTGAAATCAAGATATACTATATCCACAGCATTCCCTTCATCTACCAAGCTGGTAATTTTATCAAAGAAAGAGATTAGGTTTGTCTGGCATGACTTGTTTCTCTGAAACCCATGTTGACTTTTTGTAATTATGGCATTGCCTTCTAGATGTTCACAGACTCTCTGTTTAATGATCTGCTCCAGAATCTTTCCTAGTACTGATGTCAGACTAACTGGACGATAATTGTTGGGATCCTCTTTTTTCCCCTTTTTGAAGATGGGGACAACGTTTGCCCTCCGCCAGTCTGCTGGGATCTCTCCTGTTTTCCAGGAGTTTTCAAAGATTATTGCCAATGGCTCCGATATTACATTTGCCAGTTCTTTTAATACCCTTGGATGGAGTTCATCTGGTCCCGGAGACTTAAATTCATTTAGATTAATAAGGTATTCCTCTACTATCTCTTTACTTATTTTGAGCTGAAATTCCTCTGTTCTGTCCTCTGCTCCATTATCCTCAGGTTGAGCACCCTTTGCCTTTTCTGAGAAGACTGAGGCAAAGAAGGTGTTGAGTAATTCTGCCTTTTCTCTGTCTCCTGTTAGCATTTTGCCATCTTCTCCACGCAGTGGCCCTACCGTTTCCTTCTTCTTCCTTTTGCTGCGGACATATCCAAAAAAGCCCTTTTTATTGTTCTTAACCTCTCTAGCAAGCCTGAGTTCATTCTGCGCTTTAGCTTTTCTGACTTTACCCCTACACATGCCTGCTATTTCTTTGAATTCCTTTTTTGTGATTTCCCCCTTTTTCCATTTCTTATACATGTTCCGTTTCAAACTTAGCTCGGTTGAAAGTTCCTTAGTCATCCATCCTGGTTTCTTGAGACACCTCCCGTTTTTCTTTCTCACTAGAACTGTTTGAAATTGTGCCTTCAGTATCTCCCTTGTGAGAAAGTCCCATCCGTCCTGAACTCCTTTATCTTTTAGTATTTCTGACCATGGAATTGCCCTCAATACTTCTCTAAGTTTACTGAAATCCGCTCTCCTAAAGTCTACTTAAAAACAATTCAATAAACTGTGGTGAAGTCAGAGGTCAGCATTTAGATTTTCCTTCTGATGGCCGGAGAACTATTCAGGAAAGGCCTGCCGGAAGAGATCCGTAATAATAATAATAATAAAATTTACAGGCTTTCCTTGAGAGATAATAGTGGTTGTAAAAAAGAGGCATGGTTCTCTACCCTTGAAAAGTGGTAGGGACATAGGATTCTCTGTTGTTTTGTCAGTTACCCAGTATCCCTATAGTCTGCTTTCTCTTCACTTGAGCTTCCAACTTGTGAACAATCAACACTCCCCCTAAGATTCTCTTCACATTAGAATTCAGGATATTTAAACTGGGAGAATAAGCAAGTACCTTTGTAGTCTTACCAGTTATGGATATAAATATACATATAGTCTTCTTATTATCACTACATTACAAAGACATCTCAGCCTAGGCACGTGACTTCTGAGGAGGAGTTTGCATATCTTTTACTAGGCATTTTATAAATTTCCTCTATTGAGGAAACGTCTACATCTCAACTAGGTATGTACTGCAGAACCTATACATCTCTTAAGCATCTGTAGAGGAATTCACATTTCATCTCAAACTACCATTTATCTGTCAGATAAGAAATACATTTGACATAGCCTAATTCACTAGCCGAAGAAATTAATGCTCTCTTTCTCTTTCTCTCTCTCTCTCTCTCTTACTAGCATTACCAGATATAGGCGCGTTACAGACCACCTAAAAGCTCAAATATTGCTTGGAGTCTTATTGGACTTCTTTTTTTATTGGGCTTTTGTCAAGGCCACAAGATCTTACTAATTACTAGATCTGCCTATGTCACCTCTTCACTACAGCTGTCAGCTGAACAGCTGCTGTTATCTCTTGTCATAAGTTAGCTTGGCAAAATACCCAGTTTCAGCTTTCAAGCCTGTACTTCTAATACTTCTCTGTTTGAAGCATATACATATAATTTTTTTAATAAAAAATAGGAAGGGACGAGGAATAGAAAAAAAAAGGAATGTGGCAACACCTCTAAGACTAATCGGCTTTCATTTTAGCATGAGCTTGAGCTTTTGCAGATATAAACCCACTTTTTCAGATGCACTACAGAATGATTTTTAAACCCTTAGGTATAAAGCATATTTATACAGCTGTTTGGGATAGAATGTAATAGAATCCAGAAATATACAAATCATGTCTATTGCCCTAAATTTTCAAAGGACTGCATAAGGTGATCAGGTCTTTCAGATCTTTACCATAATCAGTTAGTATTTATGTGTGGAAGCAATACTGTTTACCAACAGTCAGTTTCCCTGGGCTCAAAACTTTCTGAGAATATTTCTTTTGTTATATGTGCAATAGTGAGGACTCTTGTGCATATTAGTATATGTAAGTGGCCCATGTAACCATTGTCTTTGTTCATACTTCTGTGAATGGATTGTAATTTGTGGATATAATTCAATCCAGCAATTTCTCTTTCTAGTCTTCCTTCATAATTCCTTTGTTGAAGTAGTGTGACCTGTAAAACCTTTTTTGTATGTCCAAGAAGATTGAAATTTTCTGCAACTGGTTTTTGGATATTGCCATTCTAATGTCAGATTTGTGTCCATTTATCCTTTTGCATAGAGACTGTCCTATTTGTCCATTGCTGACATTTGTTATTGTTGTTGTTGTATGCCTTAAATCATTTCCAACTTATGGTAACCATCAGGCTGTGAACCCTACCGTGGGGCTTTCTGCTGCTAATTCCAAGCATGTGCATGCATCCACATTCCACTCTATACATATTTACATTTTCTTTCTCTATGGAGGAATGACCCATTCAGATAAAATGATTTGTGCCAAATGCTTAGTAGCAGGTTTCACATGGGAGGAAGCTAGTTTATGGGCCTATAAGAAACCAAGGACATATAATTCCCTGAAGATGCCAGCCACAAATGCTGGCAAAACATCAGGAATAAACTCTTCTGAAACATGGCCACATAGCCCAAAAAACCCACAAAAAATTATGGGCCATGAAAGCCTTCGACTTCATACACAAATGTCTTATTTATATCCTTCAAAGCCCTATTCCGCTCGGCATAACTTTGAGGGGAAGTACCAAAGAGCGGCCACTGTTGCCATTTTCTGATCCAGGCATTCAAAACAGTCAGAAACAGCACCATAGTGAAGAGAGTCTTGGGTGGACTAAGCTTTCGCCTTTCGCCTTCTAGTCAGAAGGGGATGGTTCCTTCTTTGATAAGAGTTAAAAGTGTAATATTTACACTGCCCCATGGATAAGTCACCCCAGGGTTTTGGGGGTCAATTTTTTGATTAAAATTTCTATACATGAGTATACACAGTAAGTTGCCATGCCTATCTAATCGTTTCTAAGGCCCAAGCAATCTTAGCAATAGCATTTAGAAAGATCTTGTAGCATCTTTGAGACTAACTGAAAGGAAGAAGTTGGCAGCATAAGCTTTCCACAGATGCTTAGCAATAGCATGTACGTTAGTTATATCTTTGTGAACTACAATTCCCAGGGATCTTTGATGTGGTTGATTTATATTGTCAAACCTTTCTGACCTGACAGGCAGTCCTCTCCTTTGCCTTTACTACAGATTGCATCTTGTGGGGTATAGGAAGGGGCCAAGTGGGGAAGAAGGAAAATTGGCTCCAGGAAAGTCAGGGGCCAAGTGGGAGGATTGCTAGGTGAATGCTGTTAATGTTTCTGTTACCAGAAAGAAATCTTTTAAAAATGTTGGGGAAATGAGCCCACTCCAAATTGAGATGATGAGAATGTATATGTTTCTAGTCACAACCCTTTCGGTTTTTCTCACTGAGCCTTGAAAAGCTACTTTTGGACCATGATTCCCAGAATCCCCACAAGCGTAATCCAAAAAGGAACTTTTCGTGCACTGTTTTTACACAACATTGTCAGCAAGTCTGCTTGCTGGCAATCTACACTTGATAAAGGTTGGCATTATCTAGAGCTAAAGAGTTAGGTCCATATCTCTGATCTAGAGGTGGCAACATTTCCCAGGTTGAAGAGGATCATTAAAGATTTTACACCACTAAAAGGACAAAAATACCCTTGTTTGTCATACTGCTCCAACTGTAGGGTAGCTCCATGAAAAAAGAGGACAGGACCCCTGTACCTTTGCTTTGATATTATGTAGTGTCAAAGAGAGAATTTCAATAATTGCCTCTTCTATTAAAGTTACAGGAGCTCTGACATGTGGCCTGCCTGTCCTTCTGCCTCTGCTGGCTCAGGTCCCACATCTTGAGCTGCTTCAGGAGCAATATTTGAACTCTTTTCACCATTTGGGGAAAATATTAAGAACCTTTCCCAAGCCACTACCACCACCCCGGTTTCTAGTCTCATCCTCTGATCTGTCTTTTTTCCTAGGTCTAGTGATGATTGGTGTGATCCTTGGTGCAAGAAAAGTGGGGATAAACCCGGACAATGTTGCCACTCCCATAGCTGCAAGCCTTGGAGACCTGATTACTCTTTCTTTGCTGGCTGGAATCAGTAGCACCCTGTTCAAGTATATTGGTATGTTAATGCAAGACACCTGACATGGGATGGGGGCAGGGACTAGGGTGGAAGCCTCTCACATGGCAGCCACCCACATAAAAAAGAGGTGCCATATCAGGCTGAACAAGGAATGTAGCACTGGATAACCTTGTTGTGCCTGGTCAACAGCGAAAGCACTTTAAAGCTCATTTAATTTAGTGCAATGGGTTCCGCTTGAGCAACTGACTAAAGAACTGCTGGAGCTGCGGTTGTAAGAGAGAACTCAGTAACAGACTTCATGCATGCTAGGGAGCCTGCAAATGGTCTTAGCCTTTTTTCATTTTCCATGTGTTAAAAGAGAAGCAGATTTCCTGTGTCCTTTCTGCATAGACCAGGAATGGGCTAAGTGCAACCTAAGGCTATTTTGTGAACCTTGGCCCTTCCAGACCCCCCCCCCCCCCAGTCATTTTTCGGAGAGCAAATTTCCTCTTCTGGGAACATCACCTTTTAAATAGGCTGTGGCCCTCACCCTGCACTGCCTAGCATCCAAAAACTACCTGTTTCTGATTTAGAAGTGGACCAAGCCTCTTCTGGTTTGTTTGGGGGGTTTTGGTGGTGGGAGAATGAAGTTTTTGGACATCTGTGTCCCCCCCCCCAAAGAAACGTGCCCCTAAACCTGCTACAATCGCCTGGTTTGTGTAGACAATGACATTTGATAATGTCTGGAGATGTGGGGAGGGCAAAACACTTCTGGAAAGTGCTCTTAAAGTTACAGGGGCCTTTACCTCATTGGCTTTCATTATCTTAGCGCTAAAATGTAATTACTTGACATGTGTTTTTTCTTCATGAAAACATTCAAATTAAGATGTGACGATTTTGGAGACATGAAGAACATCTTAACATAGATCCAAGCATGGTATATTATAAGTTGTTGTGTGCCTTCAAATAATTTCTGACTTATGGCAATCCTAAGGATTGCCTTATCACACTAGCAGGCAAACAGGACTTCAATGAGAGTTAAACTATAGAAAACCAAGAAATGTCTGAAGTTTATCACACAATGTTTTCTGGTTTTCTCTAGTTTAACTCTAGTTTAAATCCTGTTTGCACATAGTGTGATGACTTGCCCAAGATCACCCAGTGGGCTTTTATGCACGAGTGAGAAATTGAACCCTGATCTCCAGAGTTGTAGTCCAGCGCTCAAACCACCACACCTTGCTGGTTTATAAGGAAGCAGTTTTTTCTAAAACTTGAGCACTGCCATGACTGACAAAGAGAGCTGGAGATAGGGTGAAGATGAGAGTTTGGCTTGCATGTTGTTTTTAATCTATTAAAAATTTTGTACTTGCAAGTATATAACAATAGCAGTCCAAGCTATAACTGAAAATTGAGAGCTGATCATGTGGGCTGCTTATTGGTTCTCTATATCCTGTTGCTTCTTTTACAAGCCTGAAAATGTGCTACATTCCCATAGAGAATGAAAACATAAGAAGGTTTTCCCAGTTCCTCTCTCTTGTGCTTCAGAACTCTAGAAAATCAGTGTTGTTGTGGGTAGCATGTTGGAAGAAAGGAAGACTAGAAATCAAATAAATAAATAAATACTTGAATTCCATTGGGTGACTTTCTGTCAGTCACAGGAATGTAGGAAGGATCACAGAAAGTTGCCTTGTACTGAACCAGACCACTGGTTCCTCTATCCCAGTATTGTCAATGGTGTTTTCAGGGAAGATTCTTTGCTGATCCTATTTGGAGATGCTAGGGAGTGAACCTGGCACCTCTACGTGCAAAACATGTATGCTGCCATTTAATAATGGTCCCTCCCCAGTCCCTTACTCTCAGTCTGTCTATCTCTCAGAGTTGTTATGAGGATAAAACGTACAGGAAAAGCATTTCCTTGTGTAATGCATTTTCTTGTATTACATAAAAAAGTAATGTCTTAACATTCTGAAGGTGAACACAAGCAAAAGGAGATCTTCTGTCTTTTCTCACTGTGCAGGAGGACTTCTGAAGATGTAGCTGAGTATATTCTGCTCATATCCCAAATGCTTCCCAGGCACTGTTGGATTCTCATGCTTGACACCCAAGCAGTCTTGCCACTCTGAAAAGATAGCAATGTTAATGTTGTTACAGATCAAACATTCTGCCCCTTTCATATCTCCAGTTACAGAAACAGGGAGATGACAAAGAGTCATTGCACCCTTCCATTTTTCTACTGCTGCTGAAGGCAGCAGGCTTCCTCACCTACAGCTCCTGATGTGAGATTGCATGCTGTTAAAATCTTAGCCTGCTTTCCCCAAAAGGGGCTACATTTCTATGCAACATCCTTTCTGTTGAATACAACAGTTGTGATTAAAAGCTTTGATAACTCCATATTTCTAGCCTCAGGCTTTGACAGCACTTTTCAAAAAAAATAAAAATAAAAAGCACATTTCAAGAATGCTTCATCTGCCCCATTACCTGCAAAATGTGTTGCAACTGGCCCAGCTTTGGACCAGTTACAAAGAACAGATGGAGAGTCCTCTAAAGAAAGAGTATTAGCATATCAAAAGCCCTGGCGCATTCTCCATTGCTTGAAGGTGTTTCTGAAGTTTCCTTCCTTCTGCTTCTGAGTCATGCTTGTTTTCTCATAGCACAGCATCCTCTCTCCCTTCTTTGTAAAGATCCCTCTACTTTTAAAGGTTATTCCAAGGTTATATTTCTTCAGAAGAAAAGAGAAGAACAAAGTGAATTGATTCAAACTTAAGGGGGTCTAAACGAAGTCCTGAAACCCATCTATAGAGGAGAGTAATGAAGATGGCCAGGTAAACATGGCAGCATTTTTTTCTAGTTCATATTACTGGTCATCTTTAGTGTATTATCCTTTTTTATTTGTGCAGGATAATCTGGTAGCCACAAGAATAATCCTGGACTCTTCATAGAGGAGTATACAAAGACCAGATTCACACTCTGTGAGATTAAAAATACCTAAAGGAAAAAGATAAAGAAAACATTCAATCACAATCCATATCATAGATACAAAATATATGAAGGGAATGAGTATTTAAATGTCCCTATAATATCAACACTGTAGCTACCTACAGACATTGGTCTGTACCCATTATAAATTCTAAAACTCTTCAGATTAGGCAGAGACTGGGGCTGGGAATTTTACAATACTCCAGATGTTGTTGAATTTCAGTTGTCAGCAGCCCTAGTCAGATAGCCAGTGGTGAGGAATGCTGGGACGGTGGTCATTTGGCTCTCTCTGGATTTATGCCAAGCATATGAAGGTTGGGTTTAGACTGACTTTTCTGCTCTGTTCAGCAGGCCATGCCATCAAAATGAAACACCTAAACATGCAGCTTTTTTCATAACAAAATGTATTTGACCCATTTTCAACTGTGTTGATTGAAATGGTCTGCTATTTGGAATGTGAAGGGCACTGGAATTGGCACAGATTCAACATAGTTGGCCTGAAGAGCACAGTGTCAGTACACTTGACACACACAGCCCTCAAGTTATAACACTGTTACAATGCCTTTCAGTTGGGGCTTACCTAATAACAAAGAGGAAGTTGCATCCTTTCATTGGTTGCATCCGCACTGCAGAAATAATTCAGGTTGACACCACTTTAACTGCCATGGCTCAGTTCTGTGGAATTCTGGGAATTGTAGTTTGTTGTGGCACCAGAGCACTCTGACAGAGGCTGAATAGCTCACAAAACTACAGTTCCCAGAGTTCCATCGCATTGAGCCGTGGTGTCAACCTAGATTATTTCTATAGTGCAGATGTATTTGACTGCACTATGAAGGTTTTTGACATGGTTCAGAGATGAAACCAAGGATCTCAGGTTTCCCCCCCCCCCCCCCCCAACAGTACTGGTACATGAGAGACTTGTAACAGATACAAAACTGAAAGGAGCTGGAAGTCAGTTGTACTCTTTTCTTCCATCTGACATACATGCTCTGGGTTGGTTAGTTTACTGCTCTCCTAACACCCTACTTTTAACACTTCCAGCTGTGTGCTTTTCAAGCTCTTTGGCTTCTTTTTAGAGGTATAAGGTTTCTTCTCTGCAAATTAAGAAGCTACTTTTAGCTACTAAGTCCTTCACTGTGACAGAATTACTGCTTAGATGCAGCAATGAGCTTGTTATATTATCCCATGATAGCATGTTGCATTTGGTTAAGGTTTCTTAATTTTTTCACCTTCAGATACCATAATTCTGCTTGAGCCACCTCATACCAGCTTCCTATTTAAAGATTAGTGACACATCCGATTAGTGTACTCTTGGGTGATGTTTGCACAGAAATGAAATGAGAAAGCACACTGAGTCTAATCCAGCTAGAGTTAAATCCCATTGAAAGCAATAGGACCTTCATTCTTTTCATTCTCTACATCAGTCCTTCTAGGATTCGGTAGGTTATTTTAAGATTTGAAGCTGTACACAACCTAGCTCCCCCTAACTTTCAGCCCTTTTTTTTTTTACCATGCTGCTTTTGATCTGCATTCTAGGAACTCTAGTCCTCTCATCCAACCTAGGAGTCATTCACACTTTCTGTTTTGAATGAAGACATTCGCATTTCAGCGCCAATCCAAACCAATTCAGAATTGGTTCGGTGTGGCCTCTACATTTACTGTGATCAAACCTCCCTGTGTCATTTTAACAGTGTTGCCGTTCACATTTGCCACTGTATCAATTTAGAATGGAGGTGCCTCCATTTCCGGGAACGATGCAGTGCAATCCAAATCAACTCGATGGAGTAATCACACTACTGAAGATGTGGATCGTTGTGGCCCTTAAAAAATGCTAAGGGGTCCGGTGCCAAATGCACTGGTTTAAGTGGGCTTTTCAGCCACCCCCTTGCAAACTGCATTGATTGTGATCTGGGCGAGTGTGAATATCACAGAAATAAACTCATTCCAATCGGTTTTTTTTCCCTGTAGTGTGAATGGCCCCCAAGGGTGTCCCCTCCCCCCCAGCTCGCCTTCATCCTTTTTCACTCATTGCTCCATACTCCGTGAATTGCCTCCCTTAACATTTGCAGACTGCTTCTGCCCTTGTTATTTTTAAATCTTAGTTTAAAATGTTACTGTTTTCCAAAGCTTTTGGAATATTAGCCTTGTATTTTTTTATAATCTTGTATATTTTGTTTATATGTATTTGTCAGTTTGCTTTATATCATATTGTATTTTTGTATTTTAATTGGACAATTGGTTTCACAATTGTTTTGTATATTTTACTCCTCCTTCCTTCCCCGTCTGTGTGTGTGTGTGCACATATATTTTAGACTGTCTTTGGCAGGACCCAATATATTTGGTTGTTTTACTTGTATATTGCCATGTACATGGATGGTGCTGTATAGGTGGTGGTGATAATGGTAATTGTCTCACATCAACCCATGTATTTGAGATAGGAGATAACTAGTTATTATTATTAAACTTTATTTATATAGCGCTGTAAAGTTGTTGCCTTTATATTCTTATTCTGCTATATTGTTCATTATTGCTGATGCTGTAAGTGTATTGGTTTTATTTATGCCTTTATAAGTTTGGTTTTTGTAATGATGTTAAGACTTTGTAGATTTTTTTGTATGGAAAAATGGGGTGTTTAAGGGTGAATATTCTCCATGTTTCTTTAGGTGCATCACCTGATGGACATTCTTCTAATTTATAGTTAACACATTCCATTCTGTTATCCTACATATTTCATACATTTAGCATATTAGCCACTACTAGCAGATTATAAATGGTGATGGAAGAAAAAGGTTCATGTTGTATCATTTTACGAGGTCTGCATGATATTCTCTTTTTTCCCCATTAGAAAACTGAAGATTTTGCCCACAGCATTATATTATGTAGTCTCATAGATACAAAGGTCAATGTGTTAATTTGAAATCTCCCTTTCCTTGGCAGATGTGAAATACCTTTCACCCATGATTTGTGTCATCTTCATTGTTATGATTCCTCTGTGGATTGCAATTGCCAAGCAAAGTCCTCCCATTGCTGAAGTCTTAAAGTCTGGATGGCAGCCAGTCATCGTTGCAATGGCCATCAGCAGGTAATCCTGAGTTGACAGGGAAGGAGTTTGTTAGATTGCCTGGGCTTGAAGGACTGAGTTCAGTTCTCTGTCTCTAATACCTATCCATGAGAAAATCATTTTAATCTGCTTTTCCCTGTTTTGAGACCGTTACCTGAGATGGTTTCCTCCTGTGCTTTGGGGTATATGATAATGAAATCCATTCTAACAAAACATTGCGGTGGGAGTTGTGAGAATCCTTTGGTAGCAATGTGAGATGTCATAAACAAAAATATGTCAGTCCTAGTCTATTTGGTTTGTGAAATATTTCCAGTGTTGCTTTTTTGTTGAAGACATTGCCTATTTGTAGCAAGGGAACTGAATCTTCATACACCACCAGATGTAATACCTTGGTATCCACTGTGGTTTGGTACCAGGACTCCCCAGGGATACTGAAATCGATGGATGATCAGGTTCCATTAAATGGCATAGCAAAATAGCAATAGCAAGTACATTTATTTACCACTTACCCATGTACTTAAGCACTCCCTAAACAGTTTACAAAGTGTAAGCTAGTTGCCCTCAACAAGCTGGGTATTCATTTCAGCCAGGCTGAGTTGACCCTGAGCTCCTGGCTGGTATTGAACTCACAACCTTGTGGTTTTGTGAGTGAGTGGCTGCAGCACAGGCATTTAACCACTGCACCACCAGGGCTCCTTTACATAACATGGAAAAATCAAGGTTTGCTTTTTGGAATTTATATATTTTAAAAATATTTTCAAGCCATGGATTCATTATTTGGATAGGTTTTAAAATAGAGGAGACAAAGTAATGGAGGATGTAGCTATTCATAGAGTTATAGTTGGCTGTGTATCTGCCTCTATAAGCAAAGGCTGTACTCATCTCTACCATTTACTGGAGAGCACAGATGGGAGGGTGCTGTTGCATTCACGTTCTGCTTGTAATTTTTTTGTAAGCATCTGTTGTCTACTATGAGCACAGGAAGCTGGAGTAGTTAGGTCTTCAATCTGACCCAGCCAGCCTCCTCTTGTCTTGTTTTCTTAATGTAAAATTTCATCTGGTGTGGAGCTGCATTCATCATTTTCCAGCAACTTCCCTTCTTTGGGAGCAGTCAGTCTCTTAGTGTAACTGCTTGTCTCAGTGCCATAAATGAAACTAGGATTCCCACTTTAGACTATTGAAGAATAGTTCAGGATAATAAGCAGATATTATTATTATTATTATTATTATTATTATTATTATTATTATTATTCCCGCCTCTCCCTGTGGATTGAGGCGGGATTACATCAGTAAAAATAATACAATATAAATATAAGAATAATAAAAATATGAACAATAAAATATTAGTATTGGTGTTAATATTAATTCCATAAAATAGCTAGATATAATCACAGACAGATTTACAAGTGGAAGATAACTGATATTGTTGTTAACTACCATCAAATTGACGTAAACGTATGGCAACCCTATGAATGAGACAACTCCCAAATTGCCCTATTATCAACAGCCCTGCTCAGGAGCAGTGACTTCCTTAAGAGAGTCTATCCATTTGGAATGTGGCCTTCCTCTTTTCATACTGCCTTCTACCTTAGCAAGCATTATTGTCTTTTCCAGTGATTCATTGCTTCTTGTGAAAAGTCCAAAGTACGACAGTTTCAGCTTAGTCATCTTGGCTTCTAGGGAGAGTTTGGGCATGATTTATTTGTCTTTCACAGTCCAGGGTACTCTCCTCCAGCACCACATTTCAGATGAGTTGATTTTCTTCCTATCAGTATTCTTCACATCTAGCTTTCTCAACCAAATATAAAAATTGGAAATATGATGACATGGACCATCCTAACTTTACTATTCAATGATATGCCTTTACACCTGGGATCTGGGAGTCTCATCTTCTGGCACAATCACTTGTTCCATTTTGGGTTATCTTATGTTAGGGTTGTATGTTAAAAGACATTCCAAAAGGTTTACCATGTCTCCTTCTATACATTACTAACAAGTATTAACTATGGAGTCAGTGCTGTTATCTCTGAGAGATCCTCTGCCAGTGTCACCCCACACTGCTACTGCTGGTGTCCAGTAGCTGTTTGGCACAAGGGGCGAAGCAGACTGCCCCAAAGGAGTGGCTCTGTGCCACTCCTTTCAGTGCTTGATTGGGGCTGTGCCAACTGCACACCGTGGCCCTAATCTGGCTCTTTGCCAGCTCTAAAAGAAACGACAAAATGCTGCTTCTTTTAGAGCCGGCAAAAAGACACCCTTGCCGCTGTGGTGGCACTTTTCAGCGCTCCTTTCAGCATGCATCATATAAATGTTGAGGCAAAGGAGTGCTGTGATGCTGTGCAGTGGGGTGGGTGGGGGTAATGTAACTGATATTTCTTATATATTCAGCCATTGGGTAGTAAGGACTGATGGATAGAGGGTTTATTTATATTGCATGTATTTTTGTTTTGTTTTTAAACAGTCTTGGAGGGCTCATCTTGGACAAAACCATAACAAACCCAAATTTTCAAGGCATGGCTGTTTTCACTCCTGTGATCAATGGTAAGGTGGTATGTGGGTGTATAGCTTTTTTATATTAATACATAGGTTAATGCATAGATTATATATTAATGGATGTTGCAAATGGAATATCTTATCTTTCTCATGATTATAAGACTAAGAATCACAGTTTTTCAATTCACAAGTGAAATAAGCCCTGATTTTCATATAAACTGAGAACATAGGAGTGGAGATTGTGCAGCCTTCCAGATATTGTTCAACTGCGAGTCTTAGCAGTCTTAGCAAATATAGTCAGTGATCAGGAATACAGAGGGTTGCAGTTCAACATCTGGAGAGACATGCAGTTTCCATCCATGCTATAGGATGTAATTTAATATTGAAATTGAAATATTTAGTCCCTAGAATCCTGTCCAGTTTAATAATTATATTCATCTGAATTTGAGGAGGGGCTGTATCTCGGTGAAGAGATCAGTGCTGTGTATAAAACAGCCTCTGCTTGCCTTCTGTGGAATCTCCAGGTGGGACTGGGAAAAACCCTGCCTTATCTAAACTCTGAAGCCACTGTTAAGTAGTGAAAACAATATCCAGCTGTACAGACCATTGTTCTGACTTGGTATAATAACTCAAGATTTTGCTGGACTATGGGTTTTGTGGTGTTCAGGCTGTTCTAGACTAGACTCATAAGGGTTTCAAGAAAACTTGAAATTCTCTCTCTAAATAAGGCAGTATGAAACTGTGTTACAGAAGGAATATCTATAATAATAAAAGAGAACATGGGGCAATATATGTGTCTGCATTCACCATAGCTCCAAAACCATCAAGCCTAGATACATGAAATTTGGTGTAGATACTGAGGGGCCTTGGGTGAATAAATAATTAGAATTATTTTTAAATTGATTAATTCGTTTTAGTTAATTAAAGCCTACCAGCAGTACCATTTTTAGTTATGAGAAGGAAGACTTCTCTATTCTTCTCTAAGTGCAAAACTGCAGGCAGGCTAAGATAATTCATTTCTCCAGAGAGCCTCTACACAGCTTTCTGTTCTAAATAATTTGGATCATTAAATGAGAGACAGAGAGAAAGAAAAGGTCCTGTCTGAAACTCTTCAAACTGCAAAAAGGGAAGGGAGAGAAAGATAGAAAAAAAGTGTTGCCAGGTAAGTGAGGGGATGTGAATAAAGGTAGGTAAGGCTTGAACACAGCCTGTTCAAGCCTTACCCTGCCCTGGCATGGAGAGAAAGAACACACAGTAAGAGATTAAAAGACAAGTGGAAGGAAGGAGAGGAAGAAAGACAAGAAAACAGAAGGAAAATGAAAGAGCACTGGGAGGAGGGATGATCACTAAGGACTTTGTAAGCATCATGGGACTGGGTAGGGTTTTTTTGGTACAGGAGTAAAGCAGAAGCCTGATTATATCTGAGCTTAGGCTCTACACCCACATGAAGAGGATTTCACCAAAATGTTATATAAAATCCCGTTTTCTCCTACTCCCAACCTCCATGCATGTTCACAAGTAAACCCATAGTCTCAGCACAAGTGATTCTTGCAAGGGATGGGAGATTCTTGCAAGGGATGGTGGTTCTATAGAATTAATCTTATTTGCTGAATGAGAAAAGTGGCTTTTCTCCATTTAGCAAAAATGAATCTGTCATATAAATTTGTCCAACATGAATGGAACTGATTCACTCTGTTGCACGTTCATGTCCTATGCCTCCGGAAGAAAAGTATGGTTATGCTCTGCTGTGTTTTATCTTTAATAATTGGTTAAAAATGAAAAGAGTCCTCAGGCTCTGTTCATTTCTGAGAAGTGGAACTGAAAGCAGCTGTTGGATCTGTACTGAACAGGCTGTGCCAGAAACTTCCTGGAGGAGATAATCTATCATTGCCAAAGATGATATGCTATCCACTTCATGACAGAAGTGTAAGAGTACATAATGCTGATGTCAAGTGACAAAAGTGAGATACTTACTAGAGCCTTTCTTATTCCATCATATTTTTAATATTGATGCAGATGTGTATGTGGGAGCTGGAGGGAACTTTGATGTGTGTTCAGAACCCTGAGCATAAGTGGTGTAAATCAGGATATAGCCTCCTTTTGATCAGTTCACACAGGAACTCACAAAGAGGGAGAGATTTTTGTGCATGGGTCCAGAAGACCACACAGCAGTTAGTGCAGAATGCTGGTGCAAACATCTTAACTGTTACCAAAGGTTGGATCAAGTACCCCGTTTATTGTATCATCTGAGTAGATACTGACTGATGTCTATCCTCCTATTGAGCACTAAACCAGTGTTTCTCAAAGTGGTCATCCATGGACTGATGCTAATCTGCAAACTGTTGGCTGCCAGTCCACAGCAAATTTCTAGGAGGAAAAGAAACTGTTGTAGACAATGAACCTGGGTATATTTAAGAGGACCTTCTCGGTCCCCTCATATCTGATAGCTTAAGAAGCACTGCCCTGGACCAGCCTGTTTGGAAAACTTGTTGCTCTTGTCACTGCACTTTTAACAGCTGAGCTCTGCATTTTTGCTATACAGGTGTTGGTGGCAATTTGGTAGCTATCCAGGCCAGTCGTATCTCTACATTTCTGCACTTCTGGAGCATGCCTGGCGTCTTGCCACACAAGATGAGGCAGCACTGGCCTAACCCATGTACCACCTTCTTCTCTTCAGGTAGGGAACTGGTTTTAGGCACCAACTCATAGTTATTCCCACATGTAAACACCCAGAACCTCTCTTTTTTTATCCTAGTCAGTTTGAATGGACTTTGAACACTTCTACACAATCCTTCATGTGAGGAATACTGACAAAGAATAAGTCCAACAAGAAGTGACAACAAACAAGGGATTATGGCATCTGTCTGTTTTGCTTCATGGGACAAATAGGTTGTGGGGTAATTTCCTTCAGGAAAATTATATGGAACAGGAACTTAACTTTCCCCTCCAACAGTCCCATAGTCTTTCTAAGGCCTATTACAGACAGCCAAAATAAAGCTGCTTCGAGTCACAGTGGAGGTATGGTGTTTCAATGATGCATGCATCCTAAGAGTCCAGAAGTCGCACCAAAGCCACACTCCAGCCCTAAGGACTGGAGCGTGACTTTGGTGTGGCTTCTGGACTCTTAGGACGCATGCATCATTGAAACACCATACCTCCACTGTGACTCGAAGCAGCTTTATTTTGGCTGTCTGTAACAGGCCTAAGATTCAATGGCCTCAACCAGTGCCTCGTTTCTTAAATAAAACGCTGGAGATCCAGTCACACATTAGAGGAAAATTCTAGTGGACTTTTTTGTCTTTTCTTTCTGGGCAAGGAGCTGTCATTTCAGTTTGTAAGAATTCTTCTCCTTGCCTGTGAGAGCAGAGTTGTACACAGTCTCTGTATGTCTCTGATTGGTGAACCCAGATTGTTGACATATGAGCCAGAAAGCTGTGGAATGAGGAGTAATTTACATTGTAGATGTGGAAGACAAAACTAATCCATTTGCACTGGCTAGGTTTCTCCATTGGAGTTCCCTCTCTCTAGCTGTTTTTCTTCAACGTAGAATGCTGGATGTGCATTTATTATCTAGAAAATAATGGGGAGAAAGTAGCAGGAGAAACTCAGTGGAGCGAAGAAAAATTTCGAAACCCTGCTCCTACCCTAACATTGCTCCTTACTAGTACAAGCTGTCAAATTAAAAGTTTGCCCTCCACATTTGCAGCTTTGACTTTTGCAGATTTGATTATTTGTGGATTTGATTAATATATTTTCTCTCTAGGAATCTCTAGGTCCTCCGGTGTGACTCTGCCAGAAGTTGACCATAGAAGCACATTGAGGGCCTTAGAGATTCCAAGAGAAAACACTTCTCTAGGCATTTGTAGGTCCTCCAGTGCAATTCAATGTCAATGTCTGTTGGATGTTGGCTGTATTGTTGCTCTGGATCACCTAGAGATTCCTAGAGAGGTGTTCTCTCAGGTTAAAAAAGGTGTTTTTCTATTTGCCTTTTTTCTACTTTCACGGGGGTTCTGTGCCCTATCCCTAGCAAATGTGGAGGGCCCACTGTACTTTGGAGTGTATTTAAAATGAAGTTAAAAAACACATGTCCTCACATAAATCCGGTATATATGAGTATATGTCAACAATAGGATTTTAGCACTAATACTCTCACCTAAAATGCCTGACTCCTCCTTATCATGAACAGCCTTCCTAACCACCTTCCTCTTAGTTCTTTTGTCTCTCTCCATCTCATCTTCTACTGCATCTATATAGAACCCTCAATTGTCACTCACCCACAATTCCACCACATTTTTCTACTGTCAATCATGCTTCCATTAAATTCTCTGGTTTTTTGTTTTTTGTTTTTTTTTACTTTGTATGCAATGATGAATCCTTTTGATGTTTTTGTACCTAATCATAGAATCCTGGTGGAGTTGGAAGAGACCATAAGGGCCATCCAGTCAAACCCCTGCCATGCAGGAATACACAATCAAAGCAACCCCAACAGATGCTGCCCATCCAGCCTCTGTTTAAAAACCTCCAAAGAAGGAGACTCCACCACAGCCTGAGGGAAATTAAAAATTAGTTGACAGATACCTGGGCTTCTCAGATCACAGAAGATACAATCATTGCCAAAAGATGCCATACTGTTTTAAGAGAACTCATGTTTTATTCCACATAGTATAACTAGTTTTCCTTCTCTGCAGGAGTGAATTCAAAATCATCTCGCGTCTTGATCCTGCTAGTGATCCCAGGGCACCTGGTGTTCCTCTACACCATTCATATCTTCCAGGCAGGCCACACAACACTCACCTTCACTTTTGTGGCATTTTACCTGATGGCTGCTGTCTTACAGGTAATCAGAAATAGATTTGAAGCATAAACGATAAATTCTACACTGGCTGTACCAGTAGCCACTCCCTTCTTTCTGCATTGTTTCACTATTATGATCTTATTCCCTTTACTATTATTAAAATGACACAATTCACCTCAAATCATAGCCTCTTGTATATATGTCTAGAACACTACAGACTGTCACGTTCAAGCCCCTTCACTCCATTTTCCATCTGAATCACAAAATACCCTAAATCCAACTGTTTGTCCCATCAAAAGTGGATCCACTGACTGACCAAGCTTCCACAGAGTTAATCAGTATGTTTTACCTGGGACTTGAAACTTGATTTAGAGCAGTCAGTTTTGTCTGATTTGGGTCTTTTTCATGAAGAAAGAATGTCTAAGACCTTATTTTTCACATTAAACTATTAGGGTGGAGATTTTTTTTTTTTTAAAAAAAGATACATTTGGCTCAAAATGAGAGGAAGCTGGAGTGAGCACTAAACACTTTTCTTCTTTCTCTATGCTTGTTGATTGTCCCTGTGGTGCTTCCCTATGTCCAAGTGGCTGTTGTTCCCAATCATTTTAACAAAGTAGTAAGCAGATTCAATGCTGCCCTCTTTTTAGTGAAGTGATTTTGTCTTGGAGTCAAGTGAAGGCAGTGTCTCCTGCCTCAGTCAGTCTACTGTTTTGCTTGCCATGACAGCAGGGAGGAAATGGTAGCTTCTAGTTGCCAAAAAAAAAAAAAAAGTCCTGTAATCAATGTCCATTTTCACTCATATTCCCCAGTTGCCAAAGTTATATCCTATATTAGGTCTATAAATCTGGCCTCTCAGGTGTTAGACACCAATTTTCCCTAGCTCCAGGTGAATAGCAATAGGAGTTCAGCGACAGCTGGAGAGCCACAGATTGCCCATCACTCTTTTGCACATACACAATCACTCACAACCTGTGAATGGGGTGACAGAACTGGAAGGAGGGAGGTTTTATCAGCTTTAGATCTTTTTTCAGACTACAAATTATTGCTGGCAGATGTTCATCTGGGCTTCACTTAGTAATCAGCCAAATCAACACCCCTTCCTGGTGATGACTACTCATATATTTCTGCTTGCAGGTGGGAATTTTGCTCTACGTGGCTGACCTTCTTGTGCGGCTGATGTGGCGAAAAGGCCTGGATCCAGACAACTTCTCTATCCCCTACCTCACTGCTCTGGGAGATCTTCTGGGCACTGGGTTCCTGGCACTTTGCTTCCGCTTTGTTTGGCTGCTCAATGGATTGAAGCTGAAACTAGGAGACTAAAGGAGACGTCTGCTACAATGTTGAAATGCCTGCTACTCTGCAAGCAAAACACTATGGTGCTTTTGACACGGTCCAACAGGGTACTGAAAAGAGGACATCCAGGTCCTTAAACTGGAGTGGACTGGATACCCTCCCCATTGATCTCAGTTCTGCATAGCTGTGAAATTTGAAATACCTGCCAATGAAGTAGCATTACTATGGACTGCAGATTTGGAAGTGATGGACTCTGCTCCAGTCTACCTTTCAGTTGGTTAAGAAGTGTTATTTCAATGGCCTGATTGGAGAAGTCCATTAATATGAATGGGAGGCTATCCACTGATCTCAGTGGGGTTTAGATTATGTCCTAGATGAGGATGTTGCACTGTCTCTGCCAGACATCAACTGGCAATCAGAGAGGGCATTTTGCTGCCTGCCTTTCTTCCTTATGCTCCCACAGAGAAAGAGGGGGAGAGTATGAGAGAGAATTATGTCCAAGGTTCTTCACACTGTGCACCAAAAACTCTTTATCTGACACCAGGGAAACCAGACCTTGCACTACAGTAGCTCAGACTCTGCTTAACAATACCTCGTGCATAGTCATAATAACACACAACAGTTTGTGTACTTTGCATTAAAATTATCTGTGTGATTATCCATAATTTAGGGAGGGGGGCTTATTTGTGGTTGCTTTTACTTAGAGAATTTTGAAATGGTTAAGATTGTAATAGCAAGAACAAAGTATAAGTTAGAAAAGTACAAAGGAACAGGGTGTTATCATTGGAAGGAAGGGTAAGATAAGCCAAAACTGAGTACTGACACCTGTTACTGATTGTTTTTCAAGCATTTTACATATGCATGACATTTTAGAGAGCCAGACCAACTTCTCACAGAAACAGGAAGGCAAGTACCCCATTAGTCCTGTTTTTAGCATCTCTGTTTGGTCCAAAGTAGAACTTGAGACCCACCCCTGTGCTTAGAGAAATGTTGTCTTTCTCTGTACTAGATACTTGTCCATTTTATTTTGTGTAAATGAAATCCCAAAGTTCTGTGCTTGTGCAGACCAGATGATAATAAAAATGGAAGTTCCAGACTTCAAAGTCAAGGCAACTGAGCTTCCCATCTACTCCATCCCCTGTATGTCAGTGTCCTGGTCAAAGCTACTTGCAGAACATGCACATTTGTGTGCATAAAGAATAGTCTTGTATACAAACTTCATAAATACTTTCTTTAATTTAAACAAAATGGCAGTTGGTTCCATATATTGAATTCTGAAGCCCCTGCTACAGGTAGGAGTGTGTTTTCCTTATTAGCTATTCAAGATGGACTTCAGTGTGTAGAAGCAGAATTTCCCTAGTTTTAGCTTTTTAAGGATTCTGTGCCAGGGAAGGCCTGTTGGTTATCTTGAATCATTCTCTTTTCCAAGGGCAAGAAGATCAGATTAGGGTTTTTTTTCTTCTTTCTTTCTTTCATTCTTTTTTTCTGGGCACAGCTCAAAGGCCTGTGCTGGTGAAAACCAGAAGACAGAAGAGTCGAATTTCACTACATCCTCAAGCATCAGTGTCAAATTTGATCTAATTTTCATTCTCTCTCCCTCATTTGTTTGTTATACCATTTCAAATCTGATGATTTTTATGGTTTATAGAAACATATAGACACACTGAAATAAAATGTAAAAATGGTTAGTGCTTTGTTTTATTTTGTAGTCCTGCTCCAGATTTGAGAAGGAATAGCTGAACGTTGGCAGACAAGAAATTTGGCACCCATGCTTTAAACTCTGCTATTAAAGAAACAACATGATTGCTGAGCTAGATATGTGAGTGTGAGAAAAACATGTAAGTGAAGACCCCAAGTGTATGTTGCAGGCACTGCAAATTTTGTCATGAATTTGGCTGTTGCTGGCCCAACCTGGTGGAGCTTAACACAGGACTGCAGTATGAATACACATTGAACTGAAATATTTATTAGATTGAGGTTCTATGTGCATAGCTGACATTGGTTGTCTAAAAAGATCAACATAATGGGAAGGATTAGGAACTGTCAAAGGTTACATTATACCAGTGCTACTCAAAGTAATTGTCTGTTTATCAGTGTTGGTCCATGAGCCATCAGCTGCCAGTCAATGGCAAGATCTTGGGAAAGAAGCAAACATGTGTAGCCAATGGACACAATCTAAATTCCCTGTCACACTAGGGAAAAAGTTGGATGAGAAGCCCTGCATTACATTAGTTTAGCTGTATATAATGCTACCTATCCCCAAAGAATCCAGGGAATTGTAGTATATAAAAATATCTGCAAAAAATATATCTCATTCAGGAATGGCTGCTGAAGCAGTTCTATTGTTCAAGAAGAACATAGAAGAGCCCAGCTTCCTCTGGAAAATTCCAAGATCACCTAAATGGTGCTGTTAAACAAAGTGGAGAAGAACAGCAGTAAATGTGGTAACAATGCTAAAACAAACATGGAGAGAAAGTGCCGCATACTGGAGCTGAGGAACCTTCTGGACTCTGGAGCTTTCAACTAAAACATCCTGCAAACCTGCAATAATCTTCCTTTCCAAAATGTGATTTCTCTAGATTATCTCAGTAACATTTTATGACCCAAGTATCTCTTGCATTAATGTGTCCTATCTGTGCTTCAGTGGATCATTGGTTGGTGGTGCTAAAATATTTGCATATGTTTGAGCATTGCAACTGCTGCTGTCCAATAAGAACAGGCCCTTACTCAAACAGTGAAGAGAAGGTACTGATAGTAATGTAAAGAAGGTAGGCGAGGGGTTGCATGGTATGATACACAGTGTTTTATGTTTACTATAACTCAATTATTCCTTTTAAAAGTAATTGAATATCACTGGGAAGGAAATGGGTGTACTGAGAGACAACACTTCCCTTTGTTGAACCAGGGTGCCTACAGAAGCACCCTATATAATAATTATTACTTGGAAAATGCGCATGTCCCCCAAATGTTTGTTTTGTCAACACACCCTCTCAGTACCATTTAATCACTTCTGTGGTATTAACAGAGCTGTGTATTGCTGCTATGGTAGTTGCCACAGTATCTGCTTTTCATTCTATCTGTCCTAGTTTGTCATTATTTCTCCAAGGGCTTAAAACAGCCCCTTCCTCCTGGAATCCTAACAAGAAACTGTCACCTTTTTAGTGGTGAAACAAACAATTTTTTTTCTTCTTCTCCAAACTTGCTACAGGGTTTGTTTCCATCTTGAGTATAGTCCAAGGTGAGCATTTGTCCAAGATTCAGTTATGCTTTTTGACAATTCCTACTTGTTCAAATGGGGCTTGGGCAGGGAATGCTCCCTGGTATGAAATATCATTTGATGGAATGCTTCCCTGCCTGAAAATTAACCCAGAGGATGGTCTTCTCTAGGCTGTGGCACTGGCTTTCCACTAGTGGATTCTGTTGAGAAAAGAATCCCTGAACCCCTTTCTCCTGCATGGGTTGACACTTCATCTCATGCCCTGCCCCAATACTAAAAAATGGAATTAAAGTTTTGAGGTTGATTGGTGGGAGAACCATACACTTAGAAAAATGAGTCCCGAGTAAAGAGGGGGGGGGGGACATTTTTGGCTGGCAAAGTTCCTCTTGGCTGATTCCAGGTAAATAAATTCCACATACTCAATAGCAGGATGCAGAGTGAAGACCCCACCTCAGATGGCGAAGCTGGAGAGCAACAACCATTTCCCAACTCTTCTTCCTGAATGTTTTCTTTCTGTTGGGAGGAAACAACTGGCCAGCCCCCTGCAACTCTCATGCTGCTCTTAGGGGCAACAGAAGCTAATAGTAATCTCAAATTCAGTTGCTGGGCCAGTTTATGACTGAATGTATAATAAATAATGTGTACCATCTTGTCCTTTGTCTCACGGGGCATTCACACTCATTTTTTTGTCCCATAGAATCGTAGAGTTGGAAGAGACCACAAGGGCCATCCAGTCCAACCCCCTGCCATGCAGGAAATCCAAGTCAAAGCATCCCCGACAGATGGCCATCCAGCCTCCATTTGAAGACCTCCTAGGAGGGAGACTCCACTACACTCCAAGGGAGTTTGTTCCACTGTCGAACAGCCCTTACTGTCAGGAAGATCCTCCTAATGTTGAGGTGGAATCTCTTTTCCTGGAGCTTGCATCCATTGCTCTGGGTCCTAGTCTCTGGAGCAGCAGAAAACAAGCTTGCTCCCTCCTCAATATGCCATCCCTTCAAATATTTAAACAGGGCTATCATATAATCTCTTAACCTTCTTTTCTCCAGGCTAAACATCCCCAGCTTCCTAAGGTGTTTTTTTATTTATTTATATACCGCTATTCTAAAGATCATAGCGGTGAACAGCAAGTAAGCTAATTAGCAAGTAAGCTAATTTGCCCCCAACAGTCTGGGTACTCATTTTAGCGACCTCGGAAGGATGCAAGCCTGAGTCGAGCTTGGGCTCTTTTGCTCGTCTTGAACTCGCAACCTTGTGGTTTTGAGTGAATGGCTGCAGTACAGGCATTTAACCACTGCGCCACCAGGGCTCCAGGGTTCCTCATAGGGCATGGTTTCCAGACCTTTCACCATTTTAGTCGCCCTCCTTTTTGAATTGTGGTGCCCAGAACTGGACACAATATTCCAGGTGGGGCCTGACCAGAGAAGAATATTGTGGCACTATTACTTCCCTTGATCTAGACACTATACTTCTATTGACGCAGCCTAAAATCGCATTGGCCTTGTCCCAAGGAGATGCAGATCGCCACACTGATGCATATTGGGTTTGTTGTCCTACTTTTCAGCCTTCTGTCCAGGAATAATGTCCTCCACTTTGAGCATGACTAAGAAGCATGAATTTATATTTATATGAGTGTTTTGAACTTTTAGTTTGTAATGTCCTAGATTTTTCTTTAATAACCTACATTTTACTGTGCCTTGTCCACCTTTGCAGTTATGGCATACGATCTTAGAATGCAAAACCTTTGGCTTCTTCTGGTGAAGTTAAAATGATTTCCCCTTCTAAAAAGAAATACAACAGACTTCCTCTCTGCAGGTATTAATGCTCATTTCATTTTTAGAAAGCAAGGCTTTCTCCAATGAAGTCAAGTTGCAAAGAAAAATAATACTGAAGGCAATGGCTGAAACTCTAAAGTCATAAAATTAATATTAACTATGGCAGGGTGCATACCACCAACAAGCGGCGCAACAACCGCACAGTCCCTACCCCTAAAATGTGCAGGTGGCATAACAATGGCGGTGCCCTGTGTACATGGGTGCCTCCATTGTTATGTAAGCGATGTGCGGCATCCACACATCGCCGCACGTTGCTTATGTAATTAGTGCGCCATGGGCGCACTTGTTACGTTCGCCCTGCAGAGGAGAAAAAACCCACTTTTCCCTGGTTCTTTTTCCTCCGGAGGGAAGCTGTACGGTTTGACAGCTGCAGCTTCCCTCCGGAAGAAAGTAGGCTGCCGGCACGCTGCCTTTTCCAAGCGATCTGTCCCAGGCCCATATTTAGCAATTGAAGGAAATATTGATTGTGAATAATGTTATCCCCAACTCTAAAACAGATTTGGAATTGGAATGCAATTTAGAGAAGTCAGATGTTACTCTTCATGGAACACCTAATAATTGAGGGCAAACTGAATAGAATTTGAATATTTTTGATACCACAGTAGTAAATGTACTTAATCTAGAGCAGGGATGGGCAGATGTGGCAGATCTGAGGGCCAATATCTTGCCCCTGGGATTCTTCAGGGGCCACTGCCAAAATTGACCCCTCCAACCCAAATCCAAACAGAGACTGGAAATTCACTTGTGACTTTGAAAAATGGGTGGTTTAGCTCATTGAAAAGTGTGGGAATGAGGGTTGAATACTTTTTAAAAAGTGAAGTGCATTTAGTCTCTAGGTGAATTCCACTGAATAAATCAAAGTGGCTTTTTAATATACGTAGTATACTTAATTATTTATTTACTTATTTAATTAATTTGCATTAATTTGCACCCCAAACTGGTGCTTTTGATGGCTTGTGGCAAGACTAATTTTTTTTAAAAGCAACTTGTAAAGCAAAGTTACGTCAAAGGACAAATTGTTCTGTCAGAACACAACTGAATGAAAAGCAGTTGAGAAGCACTCCAATAAAGACAGCGCACCTTGCAGCCATTAGAAGATTTGTCAGCTATGGCTAACGCCTGTTTCTTGTCCAGGCTAAAGAGTCAAATTAGAGTATGGACTGCAGCTGCATTTGTTTCATCCATAAGTATGCCTGGTTCATGTATAAAACAGGAGTGTGGGGGACCTAAGAGGTGTGTTTGCACAGGTCTGGCATCAGGATGGAGTAGTCAGACACGTCCCAAGGGTTCAGTGTCCCCCAAAGGCCCCATAGTGCCCTATGAGTAGCACTATGATGTGAATTACAATTAAATTTACCAGAATGCTTGTTATGTATGCATGCATGCAAATCTGTATACAGTCAGTCCATATCTATAGAGTTTTTATCCACACATTTAAGCATCCATAGTTGAAAAATATTTTTTAAATATATGCATTTCAAAAAGCAAACCTTGATTTTTCCCATTTTATATAAGGGACACCATCTTATTGTGCCATTATATTTAGTGGGACTTCAGCATCCATGGATTTTGTTATCCAAGGGTTGCCATAATTGTCCACTTTTACCAGGGACAAAATGTAGGACAAATTCAAGACCAAACTGTAGGGCAACTGCAGGACAAAACTCAGCTCAAAATGTAGGACATTTAAGGTCCACCATTTTTCTTCAATGTCCTACATTTTGGGCTGAGTTTTGTCCTGCAGTTGTCCTACAGTTTGGTCTTGAATTTGTTCCACATTTTGTCCCTGGTAAAAGTGGACAATTACCAAGGGCCTGCTGTATATATAATAAGATGTACTATCTTTTAATCTATGTGTAAGCTACCCTAGGTCCCATGCTGGGAGAAATATTGGATAGTAATAAAATAAAAGAACCCCCCTACCCTTTCTCCCAGTACAGGACTGGGAGGGAGATCAGGGACCACCACATTACCATCCTTCTCTCCTGCTACTTCTGCCAAATGAAGGTGGCTTCTGACTGCTGTGTGGACCAGTAATGACAGAAATGGTGACAGCTGTGCAGTTGACTGGTCACCCAGCAACAAGAGATGCTGGGTACACAACAGAGTATGTTGTGGGGACACAGGTATAAAAGGCTGTAGTCATGGAAGGAGAGAAGAAGCAGTTAGAATGTGGTGGATTTGTCCCAGTCTTGGAAGACTGCTAAAAAAGGCGGCAAGGGCAGAGGAATAAGGGAGAGCCAGCAAACACCCAGGAGGTAAAGGTTTTCTCAGGGAGAAGGGAAAGAGGTCAAGGAAGGACTCTTCAGCAGCCTCTCCACCAGGTTTTGCTTTCTAACCTCATGAAATCAAGTTAGCTTAGCTCCTACCCTCTCCAGAGATGCTCTGAAAATCTGGGGGAGACTCCTCTGTGAACTGAATGGGCCATGCCTGCCATACCTGGAAAAACTCTGTAGGACAGTCAGGAAGAACATTAATTTTGCCAATGCTGGGAAACAGCAAAGGTCCTTTATGTCTACGCCAGCTGTCGTGAGGGTATCTGGGAGGTCTGACTTTGCACAGACTCAACCTTGCCTACAGGTCTGACTGACTTCTGGAGACTTGAGAACAGGAAAGGATCTGGTCTTGCCCTGACCTACTCTCCTCCTGACAACCAACCTTGGTGCCACTTGAAGACTGCTAATCTCACTGGGATAGAGCTTGGAAAGCCTTATCACTATCCTGATCCTGTGAATGACTGAAGGATGAGAAGGTCAGTCCCTGAGGCATTATAGGGTAAACGGTGACTTTGATGCAGCCATAAGGGTACAAGCACTAGTGCAGAAAGTACTGTTGGGAGGAGGAGGAGGTCAGTGTACTATGGGAGGTGCAGTAGAAAGCAGTTGCTGGCTCACCTCAGATGACAGGATGTCTTTGGCCTTCTCATCAAGCTTCATTCCATGAACGGCCAAGTGCACACGCTGCCTTTATTTCTTGTCACACAGAGCGGCTCTTGAGGCATTTGCCAAGAGTTTCTCAAAAGGAATAAATATGATAGATGTGCAAAATGCCAACAAGTAAACACTGACATATTTTGAATAACCTCCTTTAAAAAAATTCCCTTGGTGACCAATAGAGTATTTTCCTCTTTGGGCAAAGCTGTCTCATTCCCTCTACCTGGCAAACAGTTGAAGCTGTGTTACTTAGCAGTGAGCCCTGAAATGGTATGACGAGATCTTGGTATGACGATCTTAGTATCACAGTCAGACAGCACATAAACACACACACAGTCCTGCAGGCCAGTTTGGCACAAATATGCATCCATCTTTAAGCAAACAAGCATGGATGGTGTCCTTCTATTTGGTAACATTCCAAGAGGCATTTGGGGGGGGGGGGGGGAGTAAGAGGACATTTAACCATCAGATGGAAGTGAACAAAAATAAAGCTTTGTTTTTCTGTTCTGCCCAGGACTGATAGGTGAATTTATGGAGTTGTCCACTTGCCACTGAGGAGATGGGACTTTGTACCTGACATGCACTAAGTACACTTTGCAGTGCTATATGTATCAATTTCAGAGCTTAGAAAGGTTACTTGTTTTGTTTTGTTTTGTTTTGTTTTGTTTTTTACTACAGCTGTCAGAATCCCCCAAATACTTTTTAAAGTACTTTAAAGTTTTTTTAAAGTACTTTAAAGTTTTTTTCCAGTCAGGTAAAAATATTGAATAATAGAATCATAGTGTTAGAAAAGACCTCAAGGGCCGTCCAGTCCAACCCCATTCTTCCATGCAGGAACTCACAGTCAAAGCACCCCTGACAGATGGCCATCCAGCCTCTGTTTAAAAATCTCCGAAGAAGAAAACTCCACCACTCTCTGAGGCAGCGTATTCCACTATCGAACAGCTCTTCTATATGTTTAGTTCTTCCTAATGTTTAGGTGGAATCTTTTTTCCTGTAGCTTGAATCCATGGCTCCATGTCATAACAACAGCAAAAACAACAAAACACATTTACTGTATATTCTGGTGTATAAAACTACTTTTTAACCCAGGAAAATTTTCTCAAAAGTTGGGAGTCGTCTTATAGGTAGGGCTGAAACTTCTGAGCCAGACTGGAGAATCTGTGGTCGCCACATATGGTGGGGGGAGCTCAGAAACGGCCACGGCCACATACCCTCCATATGTGGTGACCATATGAAAGCAGCAAGGGCGGTGCTGTACAAGTACAGTAGAAGAAAATCTTGGAGACAGGGAGGGCTGGGCAGGCAGGGAGAGCTGACCAATCCAAGCAGGCTTTGTATACAACAAGTTTTCCTGAAAAGTACCTGCATGTCATAAGCATTTGAATTAAAATTACCATATTGAAATCAAATTTGATGTTTTTTTAAAAAAATTGATGTGCGTTGGAAGAACAGTAGTCTTATACGGCGAGTATGTCCCAAACTCTATATTTTAACTGGAAAAGTTGGGGGTCGCCTTATACATCCAGTTGTCTTATACACCAGAAAATACGGTACTTATAATGTCCTTTTCACCAAAGGGTGGAACAATAGACATGTATAATCAAGGACAAAACAATAAAGCAAACACTATCCTATACTAAAGATAAAATCCCCACCACCCCATCAGTTGCTGCTCATCTCAACAGCCTTAGGAACACTCAGCAGATTAATCCAGCAAATTAAAGAGGAAGGTCTTCAACACTACAAAAGCAGGTAAAATCCTTCTCCAACTGGAGATAAAATTTTCCCTTGGGGACTTGACAGACCAGCCATTAAGGTCGGCCTGGGGACGGAGTTGGGGCATGGTGTCCACATGATGCACACCCTGACTCCGCCCCAAGCCAGCATGATGCCATGCACCACTCCACATGGTGCATGGCATCACGGCACTCCTCTTGTGTTGTGTCTACATGACACAGCACCAAAAGAGTGCAGAAAAGCTGTTTGCCAGCAGCTATGGGGCCCTTTCCAGGGTGCAAAAAAGGAGCCAATTTTTTCAGCTCCTTTTTACGCCATGGAAAGCAGAGATGCCCTAAAATGGACAACTACAGGTCACCCCTTAGGGGAGGTCTGTCGAGTCTCTGGAGCAGAAGAACATAAACTAGCTGCATCCTCAATATGACATCCTTTCACATATTTAAGCAGGGCTATCATATCACCTTTTAACCTTGTCTTCTCTGGATTAAACATACCTAGCTCCCTAAGTCTGTCCTCATAGGGCATGGTTTCCAGACCCTTTCATATTCTGGTGGCCCTCCTCTGGACACGCTCCAGCTTCTCAACATCCTTTTTGAATTGCAGTGCCAGAAATGGACACAGTATTCCAGGTGAGGCCTGACCAAAGCAGAATAGAGTGGCACTATTACTATTGAATACGTATTAGCAAATTGTGGATTGCCTGCCAGAGAAAGGTGAGAAATAGATAAATAAAATTAAAGCAACACTTATGAGGTATTTTGGCAGAGTATTAATTTTATTATTGGATTTTGTGGGATACTGGCAGCTATAGTAAAAAAAAAACCACCTTTACAAAGATGTCCAGCTGTTTCACACTACAGAATGATAGAATTATGGTTCCACTTTAACTATCATGGCTACATCCTATAACTAGGACATCAACAAACTGAACCAACATTTGGGTCACACAGTATACAGAAAACTCACACATACAGACAGATACCTGCACCTGCTTTCAAATGCCAACCATCACCTAGGACAAAAAAGAAGCACAATGGTAGACTGAGCAAGACGCATCTGCGAACCCCACTTCTTGGAAGATGAACTGAAGCATCTGGACTGGGCTCTACAGGCTAATGGTTATTCCAGCTCAGACATCATAAGGGCTGCCAGGCCCAGGAAAATCCAGAGAAGTGAAGACAAGCAGCCACCCAAAGGGAAGGTATTTTTACCATTCATAAAAGGAGTCACAGACAGAATAGGTAAAGTGGTGAGGAAGCATAACCTGCAAATGGTTTACAAACCGACGAAAAATATCCAGCAAATGCTTCACTCAGCCAAGGACCAGAGAGACCCTCTCACAGCCGCAGGAGTTTACCGCATACCATGCACCTGTGGACAAGACTACAAACGCAGTGTGCAAACAAGAATCAAGGAACACAAGAGGCACTGCAGACTGGGCCAGCCAGAAAAATCAGCAGAAGCAGAACATGCCCACAAACCATCCTGGGCATAAAATACTGTTTCAAAACACTGAAATTCTGGACCATGCCAACCACTACCATGTCAGGATGCACAGGGAAGCCATTGAAATCCACAAACATCTGGATAATTTCAACTGGAAAGAAGAAGCCCTTAAAGTGAACAAATTTTGGCTACCATTCCTGAGGAATAGCAAAATAAGGACTCAGCAAATGCAAATGGGAAACCATTCAGAGTCAGGGGCTTTCCCAGAAGATAATGATCACCAATTAGCAGACATTAATCCTCTTTTGCATTAGCCTCCCAGCCTGAGGACTCCCATCAACACAGAACAATACACATGCAAATCACTCCTGCATTCACAGGCTCACACAGTATATATAGACCCACTTTTTCCAAGCAACCATTCTCTGAAGATGCCAGCCACAGATGCTGGCGAAACGTCAGGAAGAAAATCTTCTAGAACATGGCCACATAGCTAGAAAAACCCACAAAAAACCAACAATACACACTGTTTGAAGGAAGTATTCAGGGAGACCTTCTAACACCTCTGAGACTAGCTGGAAAAAAACAGTTGGCAGCATGTGCTTTTGTAGACTTCGGTCTAATTCCTCAGATGCATACAAACTGCCAAATTCTTTATTTCAATTAGTCTCAAAGGTGCTACAAGATCTTTCTCCATACTGATTCTACAAACTAATATGGCTATACTTTTGAATTCTACCACTGTTTGAAAGCAGTAAAATTGGGCCCACAGCCTTTAGTGCACCTTGTAGCAATTAGGTCAGTTTTTACCAGACCTTTGAAGAGGAAAACTAAGATTTATTGTGAGGCTAAGTGTGCTGGTGTTTTGTTGAAACTAAATGATTAAAGTTCCATTCAGAGAGCCCTTTTGGAGAATGCATTTTCCTGCTGAGAAAGTGTGGCCATTTGGTGACAGTTTATCAATTTATTCAGTCTGAGAAAGGGGGCAGATTAAATCCATTTTACGCAATGCACTCTAATCTAATTGACAAAGATTGAAACCACATGCGATTCTTCAGGCTGCACAGCAGAAGAGGGATGATAAATAGTTTCACTGGGTATTGCTCCAGAGCAATAGACAAAGAGAATTAATATCATTTTTCTGGTGACGCAGAGCAAAGGACCAAAGGTTGCTGCAATCCACGGACTTTGGAGCAGGAGGCCGGCAGCCACACTCAGGAGAATGAGCATGTAGAAATAGGCCCTCATTAACTCCAAAGACCTCCTTAAAGCTTCAGGTCATCACAGCTGAAGCTGTGGCTAAAACATGTGTTCTTCTGGCTAGTTTGCAGGGTAGACAAGGGAGAGCCAGCTGGCTTCTCTACCTTCTGAATACAATATAAACTTGGTTCTTTGCCCAACAGATTTTCAGATCTTTTTTACTGGAACCACAGCTGTAGGCCAGTCATTTGCTGGCCCCTATGCTCAGTTTTCATGAGGAAGGGGAGAAGATGCATCTGTGGGGCTTCTGCTGTTAAAGGTGAAGCAAAAGGGTGTAGAATTCTGCTGGTTTTCCTTGGCATGTATATGTTGTCATAAAAAGAAAAAACAACAACCTGATACTCTACCAGAAAATTACACAAGTGGTGGTGTTCAAACTTTACTCGTGGCATCATTCTTAGTCTATCTAACTGAGACCAGAATGAGAAAGGTTACTTTCTGGACTACAACTAATATGTCTTGTTACTTATTTTGGACTTTTGCTGTTGTGGTTAAGGGACTTCAAGTTAAATTTGATAACCCTATCAAATACAACTTACGTGGAAAGATTAATTCAGAGGAGGTTGCCATAGCCTTCTTCTAAGACTGAGAGAGTATGATTTGCCTAAGGCCATCCAGTGGGCTTCCATGTGTGAGTGGGGATTTGAAACCCAGTCTCCCAGAGTCCTAGACCAACACTAAAACCACTACATTATTATCGTCATCGTCATAATTTTCATTTCTATGCCACCTTTCTCTTAGAAAGCGACCCAAGACGGCTCACAGATGCTGGTTCTCCAAAAAGGTTTCCAGAATGCTTCTCATTAACAGATATCTTCACAAGAGCGTAAAAAATCAGTACAAGTGCTTCTCTCAACCCCTCCCTTTTCTATTGCAGAACACTTCATAGTGTGGTGCATGGGGAAAGGTTGGAGAGGGCTTGAGGGACAGCTTGAACTTGCAATGCATGAAAAGAATGTCCTGGAAGAGTTGCAATTGCAGTGTTTTTGAGTGAGGATTGAGTGTGATGTTAGGTATTATGTTTTCCTGCCTCCCACTTTGCTTTGCAATTACCTTAGGGTTTTCTTGCTTTGCTCAGGGCAATGCAAGACCAGAACGTGAAAACTACTTTTATTCAAGAGAGTTGTGTCTGAGAGGGTAATGGCAAAGGCGTCCTTGAGAACAGGAGAACTCCTCCTATACCTGGAGAACAGGAGAAGTCCCAGCAGACTGGATGAGGGCAAATGTTTCCATCTTCAAAAAGGGGTAAAAAGGAGATCCCAACAATTATCGTCCAGTTAGTCTGACTTCAATACCAGGAAAGATTCTGGAACAGATCATTAAACAGAGAATCTGAGAGCATTTTGAAGGAAATGCCATAATCACAAAAAGTTAACAAGGTTTCAGAGAAACAAGTCATGCCAGACTGATCTCCCTCCCTCCCTCCCTCCCTTGCTCTCTCTCTTTTTGATAAAATCACCAGCTTGGTGGATGAAGGAAATGCTGTGGAGACTGCATATCTTGATTTCAGTAAGGCCTTTGACAAGGTCCCCCATGACATTCTTGCAACAGTGCAACTGTTACATGGATTTGTAACTGGTGATGGACCAAACACAAAGGATGCTCAGCAATGGCTCCTCTTCATCCTGGAGAGAAGTGACCAGTGGGATCCCACAGGGTTCTGTCCTGGGCCCAGTGCTATTCAACTACTTTATAAATGATTTGGCTGAGGGAATAGAGGGCATGCTTGTCAAATTTGCATATGACACTAAATTAGGAGGAGCAGGTACAGTAATACCCCAGAGGACAGGATCAAAATTCAGTGACCTGAATAGATTAGAAAGCTGGGCCATAACAAGATGAATTTCAACACAGATAAATGTAGTATAACTTGGGTAGAAACAATGAAATATACATATATAGGATGGGGGGGGCACCTGGTTACATGTGAAAGAGATCTAGGAGTCCTAGTAAATCACAAATTGAACATGAGTCAATATTGTGATGTGGCAGCTAACAAGGCCAATGTGATCCTAGACTGCATCAATAGAAGTATAGTGTCTAGATCAAGGGAAGTAATAGTGCCACTATATTCTACTTTGGTCTGAATTTAGTGCTCACTCATGTTTCTTTCTTCTTTAGGATATTGTACAGTTCTTTCATAGTTGCCCTTCCCATTCCTGTTCTTATTTCTTTTGACAGAGAGGCAAGGTAATAAAAAAAAAGTTTTTATTTTATTTATTATTTATTTACCACAGTCTCAATTCTGATCAGTATTTGATCCAAGGTGTGGGAAAGTTTTAACTACTTCAATTTCTTCATTTTCTAGTTGCATTTATGTAGATTCTCCTTGGTCATTATTTTTGTTTTATATGCAGCAGCAAGCCTGCCTTTGCACTTTCTTCTTTGACCTTCCTTAGTAAGTGTTCCAGGTCTATGATGTTTTCTGCTGGTAGTGTGGAGCCATCTGTGATTGTTAGATTCTTAGATCAACACCTTAGATTGTTGATGTTCCTTCCTCCTATCTTCTCTCCTTTTCCTAAATCTAAACCTGCTCTTTGTGTTATGTTTTCTGTGGACAAGTTGAACAAGTAGGGTGATAATATGCAGCCTTGCCTGACCCCTTTGCCACTTGGGAACCATTCTATTTCTCCACATTTTGTTCTAACAGTAGCCTCTTGTCCTAAGTACACATTTTTCATCAGGACTAACAAATGTAGTGGCACTCCTGTGTCTTTTAAAAGCATTTAAAACCTTTTTCATGATCTATGCAGTAAAACACTTTACTGTAGTCTATAGAGCAATGGCTTATTGTTTTTCTGGAATTCCTTGGTGCGGCAGTGCTCTGTTTCTCCTTCTCCTTGCCCTGACCTACCCTCAGCTGCCTCAACCGGGGAGCCCAGCAAGAGTAATCCCCGAAGGCAAAAGTGCTCCTGGGCCCCAATCCAGGCCTCTCCAGGTCCCTGGCCCTGCCCCGCTCAGAGCTCTCCCGGGCCCTCCTCCTCTTCCTTCTCTTCCTCATCCCCTTTGGCTGAGAAAGCATGACTTGCCCAGGGGCACCCAGTGGGTTTCTGTGGTCAAGCTGGGAAGGGCAGAGGAAGGAATATAAGACAAAGCCATGTTTCAAGGACTCTGGTGAAGCTCCTGGTTTGCCTTGGCTGTCTCTCCAAGGAGGAAAGTCTCTTAACTCCCTCCTTGCCGAGGGGAGGAAGGGAGGATGGACTGGCCCACCTGTCAGCCTTGGCTGAGCCCAAAGGGAACACTCTGGGAAGGGAGCCACCAAAGATGGTGCCCTGTGGCTGTGCCTCCGAGAACGGCACCAGAACACCGGGGCTGGCTGAGAGAAGCTGGCAAGAGCTGGTGTAGCCCCCCCCCCCCATGTGAATCCTATCTGTTGTTCTGACTTGTTGAACACGGTTCAGATTTGGGTCTTTTTGAAAGAACTACCCAAAAATTAGTGTCAGGAAAGAGCTGGTCTTTTGCGTTTGCCTCGCTTCATCACAGCTGAAACTGAGCACAGTAGGATCAGAACCAATTTCAAGTGAGAATGACAGACATATAACCTGATCAGCAATTTGCTTTAAACCTAAGTGGGAATGAGCTCATTGCTTAACTGCTTGAAGCATTTTATCTGTTATCCATTGTATCTTCTCTTTCTTTTTGGACATCATAAGTGTCTTCCTGCATGCTTCCTAGATTACGGTTCTTCTCACCATAGTTCCTCTGGTTCCCAGTCAATTACATTTAAAAGTGTGAATCTATTTCTTACATTGTCTGTAAATTCTGTTGAGATATTGTTCAGATTATATTTTGGTATGATAACTGTTTTTGCTTTCTTCTTCAGCTTTACTCTAATTTTTTATATAAGTAATTCATGAGCCATACCATAGTTTGCACCTGTCTTGTTTTGGCCACAAGAATAGAGTACTTGCTTCATACTACCAGACAGGAGACTATGCACATGGACCTCACCAGATATCTGGTCAATACAAAATGACTGCACATCATACTCTGGCAGAAAATTCTCCATTGCCAGAGAATCTTACCACTAAGTGCCTGCTGTTACAGTATCCTCTCCTCATTCCCACTCCCTTCTTTCCACCCTGAATTATTGAATCTCTTTACTTTTAGGCACTGATAGAATGAAACAGTTAAAACATTCAATTTCCCCTCCTTTCCTCTCCTCATCATAGACTGTAGCTATGCCTTCTTGCCAGTCTTCCTGCCTCACCAAAATGCTACCTCGGGTGTTTGGGTGCATTCTCCCCCCCCCACCACCACCACCATGAAGGTGCTTAAGAGAGATTCTTCAGACTTTAGTAAGGTGCCAAAATAGACTGGAGAAATTATGCCAAGGGAATTGGCAAAGCTGGACTGATTAACAGTTTCTTTCTTCATACTTTTCAAAACAACAGGTAAAAAGCAGCACTTTGAAGCTGATGAATTTACAAGCCCCAGGAGCTAACTGTCGATAACTTGGCAGATTTACTCCCCTCTTATAGGGGAAGGCAGATTCCCCTATAAGCTCCAACATCTGCATACTCTCAAACTGTCCTGATTTGGTAAATTGCTGTTGTTTGCCTTCAAGTCATTTTCAGCGTATGGCAGTCCTAAGGTGAACCTATCATGGCAAAATTTATTCAGAGGAGGTTTGCCATTGCTTTCCCCTGGGGCTGGGAGCATATGACTTGCCCAAGATGACCCAATGTATTCCATGGCCAAATAAGGAATTGAACCCTGTTCTCCAGAGTCACAGTCCAGGGCTCAAACCACTATGCCACACTGGCACTAGTCATAATGAATCCTTTGTTGTCCCACTTCTTCAGCTACCTTAAAATCTCCCAGTTTCTCTTTCCCTCTTCCACTTTCTCCTTTCATTGCAGTTTACATTGTTGTTGTTAGCTCCCCTCGAGTCCACCCCAACGCAAGGTGGTCGGAAAGACCCCCTTTCCTCCACAACTTTGTTCATGTCCTGCAGATTCATGCCTTTGACCTCTCTGGTTGAGTCTATCCATCTAGTGTGTGACTATCCTCTCTTTTTTCTGCCATCTACCTTTCATAGCATAATTGTCCTTTTTAATGAATCATGTCTTCTCATGATATGGCCAAAGTATGACAGCAAAGTATGACTCCTGCTTTCCCAGGCTCACACAGTATATATACACCCAACTTTTTCCAGGCAAAACATTCTCTGAAGATGCCAGCCACAGATGTTGGTGAAATGTCAGGAAGAAACTTTTCTGGAACATGGCCACATAGCCCGAAAAACCCACAAAAAATTATGACAGCTTCAGTTTGGTCATCCTGGCTTCCTGGGAGAGTTCAGGCTTGATGTGTTCAAGAGCTGATTTCTGTATCTTTTTGGCTGTCCTCAGCATTCTTTCCCAGCACCACATCTCAAATGAATTGATTTTCTTCTTATCTGCTTTTTTCGCAGTCCATAGTTCACATCCATACATGGTGATGGGAAATACAACGGCCTGGACGATTCTAATGTGCTTAGGCGTATATCTTTACTCCTTGAGATCTTTTCCAGTTCTTTCATAGTTGCCCTTCCAGTTCCAAGTTTTCTTCTGATTTCTTGACTGCAGTCTCCATTCTGATCAGTGTTTTTTCCAAGGTATGGGAACTCTTTTACTATTTCGATTTCCTCATTGTCAAGGTTGAATTTATATAGATCCTCTGTGGTCATTATTTTTGTTTTCTTTATGTTCAACAGTAAGCATGCTTTTACATTTTCTTCCTTGAGATTCCTTAGTACCAAGTCTATGATGTTTTCTGCTAGTAGTATGGTATTGTTGGCTTATCTTTGATTGTTAATATTCCTTCCTCCTATCTTCACTCCTCCTCCTTCTGTGTTCAAGCCTACTCTCCATATATTTTTGGCATACAAGTTGGATAGGTAGGGCAATAAAATGCAGCCTTGCCTGACCCTTTTGCCAGTTGTGAACCATTATGTTAACCAATATACTGTTCTGACAGTGGTCTCTTGTCCTAAGTATAGATTTTTTCATCAGGATTATAATATGTAGTGGCACTCCCATGTCTTTAAGAGCCTTCCATAGTTTTTGTGATCTATGCAGTCCAATGCTTTGCCATAGTCTCTGAAGCACATACAGTTCTCCCTGCACATTCGTGGGGGGTTAAGGGAACAAGACCCCTGTGAATATGGAAAACCCACAAATAATTCCTCCCCCAGTCAGAAGGCAGTTAAAGGGAGGGTGGGTAGGGGAAGAGGAGCAGGAGTGTGCACTTCTTTTTCCCACTCTCCTGCCCCTTTAACTGGCTCCCTGCCCCTTTCCCAGCCACATGGCTACCTCCACCAGGAAGCGATTGGGGAGAGAAAGGCTGGAGGAGCCTCCAGCCCCCAAAGACCCCTTCCCTCCCCAATCTGGGCTGCCCAGGGAGTAATTGGGAGGCAAGGGGTCTTTGGGGACCTCGCAAATAATCGAAACCGCGAATCTCAAGGCCACGAATATGGAAAGAGAACTGTACTGATTTTTACATCAGTTCTTGTAAACTGAATTCAAAATGCAAAAGTAGTTTGCACTCAATTAACTCAATAGAGGACAAGGAGAGGGGTGGGGGAATCTTGTCTTTCCCACCAGGCTCAGGCAAAAGCAAACTGCTGCAGTTTCTTATCCTTCAGTCCTTCTTCATTAATACAGTGGGCCCCTGTTATCTGCTGGGTTCTGGTTCCCGGACCCCCTGCGGATAACAAAATCAGTTGATGCTCAAGTCTCATTGAATATAATAGAAGAGGAAAATGGTGTCTTTAATATAAAATGGAAAATCAATTTTTACTTTTTGGAATTTATAGATTTTTAAAAATATATACAGGCCATAGATGCTTGAATCCATGGATAAAAAGGTTTGTGGATAAGAAGGGCCGACTGTAATGGTTGCCATTTTGACCACACTCTGCTGTTGCATGGCCACATGTGTCCGAGTTTTCATCTGAAAAATGTTGGAGGGCATGTGTTTGGAGGGCTGCACAATTCCCACCACTGTTCTAGGGAAAGCAAAATTATTTAGACAAGGGTGTAAGACTGTGGATGGCAACTGTGGATGTTCAAATAGTTTTACTCTTCAACTCCCATCAACCCTAGACAGTAGAGACAATGGTGAGCAAATGAAAGAGTTGAAGAGCTGAGCAAAGCTATCTGGAAAGCCACCCCTGGTCTTTAGTGGCATAACTCCTTTCCTCAGTAATTGTCCACATTGCAAGAGAGGGCATAATAGGGTTGCCATAATTGTCCACTATTACCAGGGACAAAATGTGGAACAAATTCTAGACCAAACTATAGGACAACTGCAGGACAAAACTCAGCCCAAAATGTAGGACATTTAAGAAAAACGGAGGACCTTAAATAGGCGGGACCTATATCATTCTGGCACTGGAGCCAGGCACCTAGTCTTGTCTAAAGAGCAGGTTGACAGTGCTTGCACTTCTGTATAATAGTCAGTATGTCATCAGATTTGGCAATGCATCTTCTACATGTGGCTCTCCAGGAGTTGCTGGACTACAAATCCCATTGTCCCTCACTGTTGTCCCTGATAGCTCAGGCTACTGGGAGGTGTTGTTCATCAACACCCAGACAGCCACATATTTCCAGTCCCCATTCTATATCATGAGAATCAATAACTTAACTGTAGCTCAATTTATATTATTAAAATTGGCCTCAAGATGTCCCCATAGGTCCATGGTGAGTACCTAAATGCTTGCCTTTGAAAGCAGGATTGATCAGAGCCCTTGGAAGTCAGGGGCAAAACTGCTAGGGAAGTGGTGGTCATTTGCTTAGTTCTTCTGACTTTTGAAGCAAATGGAAATCTGTACAGCTACAGCACTGTTCTCACATAACAAGACACATTATTATGGTTTTAAGAAACAATAATTGATGCTCAAAAAGTTGTCCTTGAATGAGAAGCATAAGTTTATTGGCATTTTATTGAAATCATTTCTTTTTTGGTCCTGCATTGTTGCTGCTGTTATCAGAGCCTGGGAAAAGTCATTTTTGGTTGTAATGTCCAGGAACCCTTCAGCATTCTGGGCACTGTAGTCCAGAAAAAGTAACGTTCCCAAGAAGCTAACAAAACAAAGAAACTTTCCAGACATTCTATTAAAAATCCTCTATGTTGAAAATGTTAGAATTTCACTCTCTCTACAGTCTTGGACACAGCAGAAGAGGGTGGAAATGACCTTCTTCTGGCAGGACAATTGCTGCAAAGCACCTTCTGTTTTGCAGAGTGGGGAAGGAGCTTCTAGTTAAAAATAATCTACTTTTTAAGCAGAGAAACAGTCCTTTCTTCAGAAACAACTAGGAGCATAGCTTTGGTCAAAGTTTGGGTAAGAGGGTAGAGACCAGAAGCATCAGGGAAAAGGTTAACACTGAATATACATCCTTTTGAGTGACTACAATTTCTGATCCGTTTGCATGTTAAAAGCGTTGCAGGAAGAAGCTTGAAGTCTCTGGCTCCTTCACAAGCTGTAATGAGAGGAGCAGTTGTCCTCCTCAATATGGCTTCTGCCATAATGCATCTATTCTGGTCAGGGGTTTAACTACAAGGTCTGACACAATGAAGACATTGCCCCCAAATAGGAATTTCTGCCTCCACAATGAAATTTTGCATCACCGCCCAAATTAGTTCTTCTGAAATAGGAATTTCTGCCTCCACAATGAAATTTTCCATCATCGCCCAAATTTCTAGCATTGCAGAGAGTGAGACACTGAAAATCATTTACATTTCAAACTCTTATGTCTGCTTCGTTCTCAAGCCCTTGGAACTTTGCCTGCTAGCCTTTCCTTTGGATACCTAAACTGCCTTTCTAAATATTCAGCTGAAGTTTTAAGTTACTGCAATGCTAGAAAATTGGGGAATGGAGGAAAATTCCATGGGGGGGGGGGGTTTTTTTTTTTGGGGGGGGGGGCAATGTTCTCCCCATCCCAAAGCTATATCCCCGATTTGGGCTCAGAGGAATACCTGCTACACTCACTTGTAGTATGTGCTGGCAACCAGATGTTTTCCTCATTTGAGCACTGATTACTTAGGCAACTATCATAGACTCACTCACCATAGACAAACCTCATGGGACCTATGCTTAAATTGATATTATTTTTTAGTATTTCCTTCAACTTTAGCATTCACTGCATGGGAACCATGCTAATCAGTTGTAGCTGGCTCTCATACAGTCAATGGTGCCAAGTTAACTCATGATTAAATTGTTGCATGATTTCATTGGGGCCCTGGATCTACCCCTATTGTGTTAACATGGTTTATGCACTTGTGATGTATCTTTATAACCCAGAAAGGGGGACTCCTAGGTCATCCAGATGTGCTGATCTACAATTCTGACTCAGCTCTATCTGGCATGGTCAGTGGTATACCTGAAGCTCTGTGATCTGTCCCATTGCCCTCAGACGTGCAAGTGTGCCATTGGCCCCTTGCGGTGTCACAATGGCGCCGCAGAAAGAAGCCACTTTTTGCGGCTTCTTTTTGTTGCACCCTAGTCACCTTAGCTAGCTGCAAATATTTCAGTGGAATTTTTATCCCAAGAAGAGAAGGAAGCAACATGGTGTTAAGCCTCCCAGACTAAATGTGGCAACTGAAGAAAATATAAAGCAATAGGAAGAACAATCTTTTGCATCAACACCATGTACAATTTTATGCATTTGTTTTGCAAATAAGATCCCTACATCCACTGTCAACTTCCTTACAGCCAATGACTATGGGGTGCAAAGGCCAAGGAGAAGAGCCCCTTGTAATATGTGAGGGTCAGTGGTCAGCACTCTGATGAGTAGTAACCTTACAGTGCTTTCCTGGGATCCATGGGACACGTTGGTAGAGAAATGACAAGAAAGGTATCAAGGAATTTTAGCTTTTGTATGTTTGTGTTTGTGTGTATGTGCATGTATTCCTATTTTTCAGGAATGGAGGGAAAGATTCCAGGAGGAGACAAATCTTATGCAGCCAATGTGGTCAAGTGGACAGTGTCTGATGTGAGATGATGAGACCATCTCTGTGATTAACCTACCTAACAGGGCTGTTTGGAGGAGTAACATCTGTAGCTCTTTGGAAGATGAATGCAATTTAAAAAAAAAAAAAAGCCTAAGCTACTGGCTAGAAGCTTCTTTTCAAACAGCTATTTGGAAAGTAAAATCTGGTCTTATTAGAAGTGAATGAGCATCTTAACTTTTTATTAAGGAGAAAGAAATGATAGTCAGAAAATAGTAGTAAGAACCACTTCCCTGAAGGTGAGAAGTACTTTTATATTTTGGTAATTTAACTTATGTGTTTAATGATTTTGTAACTTGTATGTTAATGTCAATTTTGAAATTAATAAAAATAATTTTAAAAAACGTTTATTACTTGCCTACAGTGCCACGTAAAGGTTCAGTTTGACCTAATGGAAACCAGACAAATATGGGAGAGAATGGCATGCTGAAAAAGAGTGAAGTCAGCAGAAGCAAAACTATAATGCTTTTAAAATGTATATTTGGTAAGCCTCAAAACAGCCTCCACCCAGGCACACCCAGTACACTATTGCATCAGATGAAGTATTCAAAGTGGAATCAAGCAAATTGTCCAGCAGGTGTGGAGGGAATGCTTGGTTTTCCAGATGTTGGTGGGCCACAACTTCCCATCACCCTCCCACCACTGCCTTTACTTGCTAGGCCTGACAAAAGCTGCAATCCAACAACATTTGGGAGGCCATAAGCTCTCCATCCCTGCTGGGCAGTAATCCTATTACCAGCACATTTGCTTAACAGTGGTGATTCTTTCAGTATGGAGACAAAAGCAAATGTAACACAATAGAGACAAAAATGCTGCTTTATTTAAGCAAACAGTCCAGGTTGTCTGAATCAAAATGAACAGTTTTAGGACCATCTCTTAAAGTACAAATGCACCAAAAATAGGCAGACTAACAAAGGCTTACTAGTTTGTTCACTCACTTTCAGTTCTCTCTTTCCTTCCTGTTTCCACATACAGGCAAAACGTTCACTTCTCCATTCACAATCCCCTCCTCTGCACTCCCATACTCACCCAGTAGAGTTTTCTACTATTTCTTTTCTACAGTCCATGTGGTTCTTCAGGATTTTAAAGGTTTTGTTATAGAAGGAAGTAACACCCTGGGGATGGTCCTGGTCCTGAAAAGAAGGCAGCTAATCTGGATCAGGCAAACTGACTGATGCATAGGCCTTGTAATTCTATGGAATAACCCAAATTTAACATAAGGTAAACCTAAATCTGAGCCAGCATAGTGTAGTGGACTGGGCACTGGACTACAACTCTGGAGACCAGGATTTAATTCACTGCTTGGCCATGGAAACCGACTGCATGATATTGGACAAGTCACACACTCTCAGTCCCAGAAACCCCATGATATGTTTGCCTTAGGATCATTATTAATTGGAAACAGCTTGAAGGTACATAACAATAACGAAGTCTAAATACTCAAAAGGCACCAGATCCCATCTGATCTAGGAAACTAAGCAAATCAGCCCTGATTAGTACTTTGATGGGAGATTACCAAAGAATACCAGGTACTGTCGGCTGCATTTTAGAGGAAATTCATGTGGTCACCATAAGTTGACAGGTGAATGGAAGGCACATATGCACACACAAACTTGTCCAGATATAGGCTAAGGACAAAGTAAGACACACCAATCAGTCCTGTTCAATACCCAGCTAATTGGTTTGAACCAAATCCAGATTTAAAATTAAAATTCTGAATGAGACAACTCTCTTCAAGTCCACCATTTCTAAGGGTCAGGCCAGCATTCTGGTCCAGTTCAGGTGCAATTAGCAAGAATATAGTTTGAAGGCTCATATCACTTTGCTGGTTGAGAAGTCCTAAGCTAGATCAGTGGCTCTTTAGTTTCAGGACTCGTTTCATATTCAAAGCAAATCCTTGAAGTTGAAGAGGTTTCAAATTATTCTGAATAGGTGGAATGTGAATCAAAGATAGGAGCTTTAAACTAATAATAATGAGACAGAGGAGGAGGAAGATAGAGTCAGGAAAAGAATCAAAATCTGTGGGAATCACCTCAGAGGAGTATTCCTCATTTCAGTTAACTCCTCTTCTCAGAATGTTGGTACATACTTTCTCTGAAGAAAATAAAAGAGTGGATGCAGTATTCTAACGAAATACGTTTAGCAGGGTTGGGATGAAAATGACATATGAAATGCAACCTCTTGTGTGATTTTTCAGAAGGACAGCAAACTATGGAGATAGCGTCTGCCCAAAGAAACAACCCAGGATATACTGCTCTTATCTTACCTTCACCCAGTAAAGAATGATTACTTGCACAGCATTGTAACATTATCATTTCCATTACATGGTCTCCAGTTGGGGAAAGTCAAGACAGAAAACATAGGCACTATAAGAAAGAAATATATGCCTGCATGTAGACATAATGGTAATAAACATCCATAATAATCAACATTTTAAGATGTATTGTTTGGGTTTTGGAGTATTCAGTGGAAGACCCTCACACTTCCAAAAATACAACTTTTGCATTGAAAATGTTCACAAATTGGCGCACCCTGAATTTACAGGCATGTGTTTAATTGTAATTGTTATTAGCAGCCCACAGCCCAGTAGTTAACCAATTCAAACAAAGCAGTTGTCTGCCTGGCTCTATTTCACAATAAATTACATCTCTCCATCTTCTCCTTTACCCTAAACTTAAACAGTCCAGTCCAAGAAGAATTACATCTCTCCATCTTCTCCTTTACCCTAAACTTAAACAGTCCAGTCCAAGAAGAAAGCCAGTTTGTTCCCTAAAGCAGGGGTGAGAAACATTTGCCCCCCCCCCCCCCAAATGTCTGCACCTTCCACCAGCCCTAAACAGCACAACCATTGGTGAGGGGAGCTGCAGTTCAACCTCTGGAGGGTCACAAATATTTGCCGACAACTCTCTCAAAAGAGTGATGATTGGAAAAGAGCGTGGATGGCAAACATTCTTCATGTGGGTATTCGTGGCAGTAACATGAGAGAAACTGACAAACTGAGATCTAATATTCATAAAAAAGGAACAAATTAGATGTAGGAAGCCTGCTCTACATTCCTTCCTTGCTGAGGGAGACATGAATCATAGAATCATAGAGTTGGAAGAGGCCGCAAGGGCCATCCAGTCCAACCCCCTGCGGCATCCCTTCTTTATGGCTAGAAAACAGTGGAGTTCGAAATGTTCAGATGTGAACTGCTATATAGTGTGTTTACCTACAGACAGCAAAATATTTCTTGCCATCTCATCCCAGTTTTTTTCAATTGCTTTCACTTCCATGTTTAAACTGAAGAACCCAGTTCTAAAGCTTAATTTGGCTAGATACACATTGTGCTGGTCCCAGAAAAAGAGAAAACCACAACTACTCCTTCACACAGCCATGCGTCAACATGCATTTTAATATCTGAGATTAGTTTTCTGGTTATGGCACTCACATACACAATACAGACACATAACCCAAGAGAAGAATCTATTAAGCACTGCTCCAGTGCAGTGTCTACTCATGCCTGCTGAGTTTGCAGCACAAATGGATTTTGATGGACTGTGTTGTAGAAAACAGCCAGTTATACCAAAGGGCAGCTGAGAAGGGGCAGAGTAGTGGAGATGAAATAGGATTCATCTCAAAGGTAATTCCAGTTCAGACTAAGACACTGTTCACGATAAGACACTTCTGGCTCACGTTCCTCCTTCTTCAATCGATGAAGAAGAGAAAAGCTTAGGGAATTTTAAGCAAACACATAAAAATATATACACATTTTATTGCTTCTCTGAATATTCTCTCATCTTCTAACAATGCACCAGAATTCCAGTACAGTGCACCCTTGTTTTACGCGGGGGATCCGTTCCGGACCCCCCCCCCCCAGTAAAACAAAAAACACATAAGCTCGAGCCCTATTACAAGTAATGGGGCTCGTGCTCGTGGTGGTGCGCTGCAACAGTGGTGCCCGCATGCCATGGGTGCATGCGTCATTGTTCATTCTGATGTATGGCACCGGAAGAAGCAGCACTGCTTTCAGCATATGCTGAAAACAGCGTATAATGTGCCTGCATATGGCGTAGGTGCACTGTATTCAGTTCTGCTACCTGCTAGAAAAATTATCTTTGGTTAAGTGATAGGTGAACAACAGTAGATTCTTTTAACTGAAATAAGGGTGAGGGAAAAGACAGAACTGTGGCTGCACTGTTAAGCAATAGGTGCTATATTGTCCATCACAGCAAGGGTAGGAGGGTCAGTCTCATCGGATGCGTAAATAAGAAGGAATGGTATAATTGAAAAGCAAATAATCCATTTTGTATAAATTAAATAATCTCCTTTGGTAGAAGGGGCTGATGTTCTGGAAGAATTTAGCTGTCATGTCATCATTGGTCCTGGTGGTCTTGGAGGAGGATGGGAACTTGACGCCTGCATCAGCCCCAACCAGTTGCAGGATGTAATTGGCATCCTTGGCCAATGTCTCATATTTGCCCACCACATCATAGTGGATGATGCAGGGGTGACACAGGGAGTGCACTCGCTCCCAGTGCTCATTGAAAGGCTCCTCATGCTGCGTCCGTGGATCCAGCAAGTAGTACACAAACTCCTCAAAATGCACATCGTGGCCATGTTCCAGGGCCTCATTCGTGGGGTCCCGCCGATGCCGTCGAATGATCTTTGTCCCGTAGCGCTTGTGGAATGCCGTGTTGTAGTTGCGGGTGAACTTGTTGCGGTAAGCCGAGACCAGCCTTTCAAGAGGCTCCCGAACAAAGATAAACTTGAGGTAGTTTCGCAAGCGGTAGTTGATCTCAGGGATGCTGTATTCTGAGAGAGTGTGTAGGTTGGAGGGCACATGTGCCTCATTGGCTGGGATGTCCAGAGGATCCTGGTACTTGCCCTGCCCTGTCAAGACCATCATGACTCGCTTCCAATTGGTGCAAGCCACCTTGGGGACGTAGCAATACAGCATCCCGTGGATGTCATCAACAACCAGGTGGCGCAAGTCATCAGGAGTCAGGAGACGACGCTTGCGAGTGTAACGGCTGCACATACTGTTCAGCAGTTCCCGCCTGTGCTGGTGAGTGGCCTGTAGGGAAGATTGCTCAACCTGAGGATGCACAAAAGAGAAAGAGAGTCACTGCTTGGTGGCTATTAAGCTTTACAAAGGTCCTTTTTTGGGACTACAATTCCTAGAATCCTCTCAGCCAACA
>NC_056523.1:51576046-51603713 GCF_019175285.1 Sceloporus undulatus
TGGCTAGCATAGGGGATTCTGAGGGTTGTATACCCACCCACAAAAAAAGAGGTCATTGCCAAGTTCTGAGTCAGGTGACATCCCTATTAGTTAATGTTACCTATACCTTAACAATGATGTATGTTTTCATTTGTAAGCTGCCTCGAGTCATGGTGAAAGGGAAAAGGCAGGGTATAAATTAATATCATCATCATCCCAGACTTCCTTTTACAAGCACTTCTAGTATTACTTCCTGAGGCAGAAGGATGAAGGAGAGTATAGTATTTCTTCTGCATATATAAAGAGTACAGTCTTCCTCCTTTTAAGTTTTATTGCAGCAGCTTAAAGAAATCAGGGAGAAGGAACGTTCTCCCCTGTACAGTAACTGCAAATTATTTTGCCTTTGATGGTTTTAATTAACCCAGTGAGTTGGGGTGGGGATTTAAAGGGTGAAAGAAAACAGAACTCAGCAAAGAGGAATAGAGAATGACAAAAGAGGAGAGAGAAGGTTATCAGCTAAATCAAGATTTCTCATCTTGGGGCTTCCCTTCAGTCACATGGCTCTAAGGAGCAAATGTAACTGACAGAGAAGGGAAGAAATCTGGCTTGTCAAATGGAGACTGGGTAACAAGAGGCGGGGGACATAGTTTTTTAAAAAGACCCAAATAATTTGTATCAGGTTCATCCTGAAGGAGAGTCTTCATCACTTATGTTATTAAGAGAAAATGCCACATGTACACCATGGTCTTTACTAGACATTCCCTACCTTCTGCAGATCAGGACTGGGGGAGACTGCTGTTCTGTGGGGAAAGCAAGAGAATCTGCAGCACTGTTTATATATTAAAATATTACTACCCCATGTGTTGGGGCAGGAGACAGTTAACATATCAGTAGTAGACAATTTAGAACAACTAACATTGGATAAGACAAGCTTCTCTGAGTTTAGATCTCTTAACAATTTAACATCTCAACAAAGTTCAGTTCCCATAATTGTTTGGGGAAAGTATGCCAATGTGCTTTTATAAATGTATGCAGCTGTGGCATTTGATTGTATCTATTTCTTTTTTCCTATGCTGTTCGTGTGTGTTTGTATTGCAGGTTGCCTTGTGGGAAAACTTTCTAATAGACTGGTTATAACTTCAATCAATCAATATATTTATCTATCATTCAACCAATCACTTATCACAGAAGTCTGTAATATTGACACACAGCATATGAGGTTTACTACCTCACCCCTTCTAAGCCTTTCAGAAACCTTTCTAAAGAATGGAGGGTACCCCTTGTCCATGTTTCTCCCTCATTTACCTAGATAGATGAGGAACTCTCATTAACTTTCATGGGATTTGAAGCAACATGTGGCACAGTTTAAAAGGGCCAATCTAACTTGCTTGCATTTCTAGGACAGTCAAAGGATGATTGGCAAGAAAAAACCTACTTTGGGGATTATAACTGGCCATGCTGTCTGGGAATTGTAGTCCAAAAAGGTAACTTCCCTGCTCAACATTTGAGTTTATGTTAGTCCTGTGCTGCTGAAAGACAGACTGCATGAGGACAAAGGAAAGGTTTCAAAGCCCTACATCAAATGCCCAGTTGAGCGCTTTGGGTAGAAGGGAGTCATCTCTGGGTCAGAATGACGCGGCCCGCCCAGCTTCCTGAACACAGACTGCCTTCGGCTATTCAGAGGCTCCCTCCCTTCTCCTTATTGCAGTTCTTTCCTGCAGAAACCATCTGGTAGAAAGGCCATGCCAGGACACTCCGAGGGCACGGCTCTGCCCCAGGGCTTGCTGCTTTGAACAAGTTTGAGAACTGTGTTCTCTTCTTTTTGGCTTTTCCTCTCGCATTCTCTCCCACTTACTTACCAACTTCTTTCTCTAAAGAAACATAGAACAACACTTGTTTCAAAGCTTTGGGGAGTTACTTTTCTGGATTAAACCTTCCAGAAGATCCTCAACTAGCAGGAACACTAGCCATGCTGGCTGGGATTTTTTTTAGGGAGGGGGGAATATTTGTAGCCCAAAAACTAACTTTTCCAAGTTGTGGTTGGTTTGAAGCGGAAGCCTTCCCTTCCATTTTTCCTAGCTCCCATGAACTACAAGAAGTTGTCTCAAAACACCAACTTCATATTTCACCAAATGAAATCAAGCTCTTCTATATTTCTCTCTAGGTTCCTCCTTCCTCTCAAAAAATTGTGTATTTAAAGACCCTGTTTTTGAACACTGCTATGAACAAATCTTTCATGGTCTCTGTGTAAATTCAATGCCTCCACACCACAGAATATGTTCACTCTGGCTCTGTAAATTCAAAAGAGTTGTCCAGGGCACACTATGTTTATAAGTGTATATGAAACACAAATGAAATCTATGTTTAGACCTTGGTCCCATCTCCAAGATATCTCATAAGACAGAAAGGTGCAACTGCAGGTATTCCAAACCTCAGTCCCAAATCCAAAACATTTTTTGGTCCCAAGCATTTTAGATAAGGGATACTCAACCTGCATAGTTCTGAAACCACAGTCTAGCTTATGCAACATACAAGCTGCTCAACACTGGAACAGTCTGCCTCAGAGGATGGTAGATGCTCCAACCTCCTTGTTCTGATGCCATCTTCACTAAATATCAGTCTCGGACATTAATCACTTCAGGAACTGGAGTCTGGTGCCTAGTTCTCAGAAGAAACAAATGAGATAGCAAACCCTTCTCTGGACTGTACTATTTCAGACCTCTGGTGCAAAAACAGCATTAATAAATGCTCCTCCGTTAAAGAAAATTGTAAAAATCCAACTAATCGAAAAACTGCCATGTCATGGGAAAAGCTAGGTTAGCATTAGCATATAGGGGACTGCCTGTTTGTTTTTAATAATAATAATAATAATGATAATAATTTTTATTTATATACCGCTTTTCCACAGATCAAAGCGGTATATAATAAACATGCTTTCCATAACGTATGCTGTGCACCTGCAAGCTGAAGTGGTACAGATGCAACTTTTGCTGTCTGTAAGTACTACAAGTCCTAGGACAGTAGTTCTCACCCTTTCGTCTTCCAGGTGTTTTGCACTTCAGCTCCCAGAATTCCTGACCTTTGGGGCAAGCTGGTTGGGGCTTATGAGAGCTGAAATCCAAAAAAATCTAGAGAACTAAAGTTTGGGAACGACTGTCCTAGAGGAACAAATATCTGTGTAATGAAAAGTTGATACAGCTCTGGCCCTCTGAGGAAGGACACAAACTGTGTATGGAGCACATTCTCTGAAGGCCCCAAGTTCAATCCCTGGCAAGCCATGCAAAGATAGAGTTTGATCATGTTTTTATGTTTGGGGGAGGATTGGGGATCTTGGAATGTTAATACATCTCTTTTTAACTGTATGTTTTTTACTGTTGTAATCCGTTTGGATTCCCTGAGATTCAGCAGAATATAAATTATTATTATTATTATTAAAGATCCCATCTGAAACCATGGAAAATGGCTGCCAGTATAGAGCTAATCCCTAGGAATTACTGGTTTGGCACAGTGGGTGTGGAAACGCTAAAGAACCTTAGTGGTTCTATTCCAAAAGAGAGGGACAGCTGGAGAGGAAAGGAGAGGCAACTGTCATGGGTAAGGAGTAGGCCTTTACCACCTTGAATAAGGTAATATAGCAATAACAATAGCATTTACATGTATAGTGTCTGTCTAGATCAAGAGAAGTAATAGTGCTACTGTACTCTGCTTTGGTCAGGCCCCACCTGGAATATTGTGTCCAGTTCTGGGCACCACAATTAAAAAAGGACATTGAGAAACTGGAGCGTGTCCAAAGGAGGACGACTAAAATGGTGAAGGTTATGGAAACCATGTCCTATGAGGAACGCCTCAGGGAGCTGGGGATGTTTAGCCTGGAGAAAAGAGGGTTAAGAGGTAATATGATAGCTCTATTTAAATATTTGAAGGGATGTCATATTGAGGAGGGAGCAAGCTTATTTTCTGCTGCTCTAGAGAACAGGACCCGGAACAATGGATGCAAGCTCCAGGAAAAGAGATTCCACCTGAACATTAGGAGGAACTTCCTGAGAGTAAGGGCTGTTCGACAGTGGAACACACTCCCTTGGAGTGTAGTGGAGCCTCCTTCTGTGGAGGTGTTTAAGCAGAGGCTGGATCACCATCTATCGGGTATGCTTTGATTGAGATTTCCTGCATGGCAGGGGGTTGGACTGGATGGCCCTTGTGGGCCCTGTATGATTCTATGATTCTACATTTCTATCCCAATTCATAGTGAACTAAGCACTCTCTAAGCAGTTAACAATTTGTAAGCCAACTGCCCCAATAATCTGGGTACTCATTTTACCAACCTACAAAAGGATGGAAGGCTGAGTCAACCTGGAGCCCTCTGGGATTGAAAACACAACGTTGTGGCTGCAGTACCAGCATTTAACCACTCTGCCACCATAGTCGATTTTCAACTATATATTTACAAGAGGGCAGAAGATAATTTCTTTACAGTGGAATTTCTATGATCTATTTCCATCTATTTTGTATCTTTTATTTAAGGCTTTAAGATCTGCATCCAAGGTTGCAATACTGCTGAGCAACATATGCAGAGGACTATTACAACCCAATCCCACAATCTAATTCTGCTCTAGCACTTCACAGGATGCACAGAATACTGGGACACTGGATATGTGTTCAGTTTAGTGTATAGTTTGCTTTGAGGTGATGGAGGTGCTTTTTAAAATTTGACTTAAATTGTGACTTTGTTTGCAGTATTTATTCATAACTGCCCCAACAGAGCCTAGAAGAGCTAGATAGACGAAATGGGAGCTAGACAAATGATCTGACTTGACAAGAGGCAGCTTCCTTCATGGCACTATGGTGTAGCAGCTATCACAGTGTAGTAGCACTGCTGAATTCCAAATCTACTACACACTACAGGTGCAAAATAAAAGTAACTTGCCCATGGTTTGCATCTCATTTCAGGCATAGGATCATGAAAACTGGGAAAGGGGAATTCTGGAGCTGATGGCACAACCGTTGCTTCCATAGATTTTTTTTTTTTAATCCCCAGATTCAATCATCAATTACAAGAAAATATTACAATGTTACAAAATAATACAAATTATTTTCCACCTCTCTATATATATTAATATTTTTAATTATTTTGTGTATGTGTGTGCGTGTGTGCGCGTGTGTGTATGTATGAGTATTCCGAAAAGCAAACATTGATTTTGTCATTTTATCTAAGGGATACCATATTACTATGCCATTGTATTTAATGGGATTTGAGCATTCACAGATTTTAGTATCTATGGGGGGTCCTAGAACCAAACCCCAGCAGATACCAAGGGCCAACTGTATAGCCAACTTTCGTCTCCTAGCTGCATAGGCATAACATTTCCCCATACTTGATTTTGTAACTCTCCTTCCCCGTTTGCCTCCTGCAAGTGCAAACATAGTGGGATCAGGAAAGCTTGAGTTTTCAGAATATATTTCTGTCAGAAATATAAGAAAATAAAACAGGAATTGAACAGGTAGTCCAAAATCTCCCATCATGTTAGCAATATCAGGAAAGTGTGACAACATAACACTGGCAATACAACACAGACTTTGGTGGGCTTTAAAAGCAGAGCTTCTTATCTAAGGAACATTTCTCATTAAGATCAGCAACTCAGTCTATACTTTTAAAAATCAGGTTTGCATATTGCCACTTCTTTTTCACACTTCAAGAGACAAACCACTAAATGACACATAGGGGAAAGCACCACAGCTCAGAAGTGGAGCATGTGCTTTATTTTTTCCATAAGGTTGCAGTTTCAGTCCCTAATATCTCCAGGCAGACTTGGGAAAGAGATAACACAAGTCTGTCATCATACACATCTCTTGTTTTAACTTGTGGCCACTGCAGATTTGACATATGAACAAGCCTCTTCTTTGGTCATGATTAAAAAACAAGAAAAAGACTCTGGTCAAGGTCCAAATCAGAGCTTGGAAAACTTGCTTTTGAGGAATTACAACTACTAGAACTAAGTGCAAAAAATTGGCATTTCTAAGATTTAGTCCAGATCTTTGGGGGACTGTCATACTGTCACATTCATAAAGAACTATGTGAGAAGAGACTCCTCCATTTTGGGCTTGCTGGGAATATCCCATCTGCATGCAGAGTGTGTTCCACAACTAGAACAAGTTCACTTCCTTCACCTACAGCCACCCTCCCATTTCAAGCACACTCACCTGGTCACTGTAGTAAAGAGTTTGGAGTGGGCTTCGGCCAGCCTTCCCATGCCAGACAGTCTTCAAAATCCTGTCTTCTGCAGCTGGAATAAAAAGGAAAGAGCCAAAGCAGGGGGTTAAAAGCAGTTCTGTTTTACAATCTTAGAGGGAGAGCTTTCTCTCAGTCCCACCACGTTCACAGGCGCATCTGGTAAAGACATACACGGGAGAGAGACTTCTCAGTGGTTGCTCCCTAGCTGTGGAATTTCCTTCCAAGAGAAGCTCAGATAGTCTTCTCTCTGCTCTCTTTTTGCTAGTAGGCAAATACCTTTTTATTTAAACAGGTTGTCAGCTTGTAATAGATATTGGTAGAAGGACCTCTGAATGGGATGTAACATATTTTTATCTGTATTTTTATATTTACTGTGCTTTGAATGTGTTTTAACTGTTTTTACTGTTTTAATTTGGTTATCTGTATATTTTTTAAAAACTTCAACCTATGTTCAATATAATGGAAAAATTACTATGTGATCCTGGGTGGGAATCTCAAAGAGGATTCTGCCTAGAGAGACTCAGTATTGCTTCATTCCGAACATGACAAAACCCATGATAAAGTCTGAAAGTAAACTGGATCTCTAAGTGGATCATCTTTCTTTTCTCTCAATAATAATTAGAAAGACAATTAGGTTTTAGCTAAATTCACATCCTTTATGTTAGTTTTATCTCTCTAAACCAGGTCCAAGTAGATAACCAAGGTTAAGTCTATTAAAACAATGGAATACTATAAATTAAATATAATGAAGAAAATGGTAAATGAAAAGCAAATAGTAAAGCAAACTGGAAGAATAAAATCACAAACTGAACACATGCTGAACTAGAAAGGTCTAAAAGAAGAACCTTCACATAAAAGTATATTCCACAATCTTGGTGCTGCCACTGAAAATGCCCTGTCTCATTTGCCTTATGCGGTAACTTTGAAAAGTTACTTTTTGGACTGGAAGGATGAAGAATTCTGGGAATTGTGAGTATAAAAAAAGTAACCTCCCTAAACTTTGATCTAATCCCCTAGAAGAGCAGGACAGAGTACCAAGTCTCAGATGCCAATCATAATAAGCAGACTGGCTCATGGAGCAGACTGTTTTCAAGGTAGCCAGGACCCAAGTTTTTGTTTGTTTGTTTGAGCTCTTTAAAGACTGAAAACACCACTTCAAAGGGATCTTGGAAATGAACAGCCAACCAATCCAGATGATGCCAGACTAGAGGGGTTTGCTCAGATCTTTAAATTCTAGCCTGCAATCTAACCAGTACACTTTAGATTCCTGTCTTTAAAGGCATTCTCATATAGGCATCATCACCAGACTCCAGGCTGGAAGTAATTAGAGTGTGGTCTATTTTCTCCAGAAAAGGCTGCACTTGGCAAGCTGACTTAACCCAGTCCCAGGCTCCTCAGCTAGCATTCTGGGCCCAATGAGCACTCCTGAATCCTGATTCAGCTGCATTTGAGTCTTTACCCTCACCTCATTACAGGTTGTTTCCTAACTGTTTTGTAATATTGTAAAGCTCAGGGTTACCCCAAACCTCCTAAAGCCTTCATTGTGTGATGACAGTGTCACTTTGCCTACCAAAGGACTGACACTCAGATAATAAGATTCCAGTTAGGACAGGATAGTGAGACCCAGGATGGCATAGTGGTTTAAGTGTTGGACTATGACTCTGGAGACCAGGTTTACTTCCCAACTCGGCCATGAAACCCATTGGGAGACCTTGGGTGAGTCACACTCTTTCAGCCTCAGGAGAAGGCAATGGCAACCTCCCCCCCCCCCCCCCCGAAGAGGCACATAACAACAAAGCCATTTTCAGAGCAGACAGTGTGGTGTAGTGGTCTGATTGTTGGACTCTGGACTCTGAATCTAGACACTCGTGTTTGATTCCCATGAAACCCACTAGGTGATCAGGGGCAAGTCATACTCTCTCAGCCTCAGAGGAAAGCAATGACTGGCCAACCTCCTCTGAACAAATTTTGTCAAGAAAATTCCATGATGGTGACCTTAAGCCAGCCTTTCTCAAATAGTGGGGCGGGCCCCCCAGGGGGGGGGCGCGAGGCTCTGTTATGCAGAGGTGTACTTATAACAATTTTATAGACAAATGATACTATTTACAGTCGCGCGGAGGGCGCGAAATGTTTTCTTCTTCCTAGGGGGGGGCATGACAGAAAATAATTGAGAAGCACTGCCTTAGGCTCACAATATTTCAGGAACAACTTGAAGGCACACAACATCAACAGCAACAAAGTGCAAGTGTGAATGAGCTGGTTGACTATAGCCAAGGGGTTTCCTACCCCCAAAAGAATAAGGAATGTTTGTGTCTATCTAGCCCTATTTCAATTCCAAAAGCAGTCTATTATTATTTTAAATTAATCATTAATCATTATCTTGCCTGTATGTACTGGAATAAAAGGAAGTTGTGGGTTGTTATTTCACACATTACGCTTCCAGTACCTAAACCTTTCACTGCTGATTTGCCAGTAAAATTACCAGTAATTAGTCCCATGTGGTCCCAGGAAAATACCATGTCCTGCTGTGCCAGGCTCCCCAGGCCATTACCCAACAAGTGGTGGCTGTCAAGCTGATGAACCCTAGGCCTAGGACAAAGGGAAGCAATTGCTAGGCTGGGTGGAGATAAGAGCCTGATCAAACACCTGCCAAGCCCCTGCCTTCTGTTGAGCCACTGAGGTGTGCAGTTCTGAGCCTGTGTTGCCAATGCCTTATTAATTAAAAAGGAAATCTGTCAAGTCAATTCTAACTTAAGAGGTTTAAACTTTCACCCATCTCAACAGCTAAGAACTTTTCTTTTGGAGGGGACCCTCAAACAATCTAAGGGCACACTAATTGGTTTTATTCTCCTATTACAGGAATGTAGATCATTTGTTGTAGTAAGGTGACTGAATGGTGTCAAAATCCAAACCTGTGCTGGGATAGTCATTCTTGTTGCAATAGCCATAAAAAACATGATAGCACAGAACTTGCCAACTGAATATACTGTACCTTACAGCTTTCATCCAGTGTGTTTCCACCACTGTCTGCACTATATTATTGAGGCATGTTTTAGAATGGTAAACCCACATCTTTGAGGTTAAATTATTCATACAAAGGGGGTTAGGATTAGTTTGTTTGGGGAAGATAAAAGTGATGAAAGAAGCAATGGATCTCATTAATCTCTGTACCTAAAGCATCCATCATTCCAAGGGAATAGACCAGAGATCACAGATCCAAATGTCTTTGGCCCTGTCTTACTGCAATCAAATCATAGGCGCGTTACAGACCGCCCAGAAGGGGCAGTCTCACGCCACTGCCGGTTGCTCCACGAGGGAGCCGCAGCAGCCAAACCGCGTGGCTCCTTCGCGGAGCAAAAAGAAACCCCAAAATGGCACTTCTTTCCGCGGCGTGGATATGATGCCGCAAGGCACCAATGGCGCACTCGCAGCATCATATGTGCTGTGCGACATGCAGACGCAGTGCGTCTGCTACATAACGATGGCGGCCCTGTGTGGAACGGGTGCCGCCATTTTGTACAGACTGGGTCCATATTAGGGTTAGGGGCATCTGGAAGGGATGCCCCTTTCTAATCCTAATATAGACCCAGTCCGTACTTTATGCCCGTTTGTAATGGGCCACTGAATCAGAATCATAGAATAATAGAGTTGGAAGAGACCACAAGGGCCATCCAGTCCAACCCCATTCTGCCATGCAAGAACTCTCAATCAAAGCATCCCTGACAGATGGCCATCCAGCCTCTGCTTAAAGACCTCCAAGGAGGGAGATTCCAAATGCACTCTTTCTTGCTGCTCTACACCTGGGAAATGCAACTGCCTTATTAGAAAAGAGGAAAGTAAGGCTGGCCATTTATAACATTAAATGAGACATGAGCGCTCACAGCACAATTTGGATTTAAACATAAAGAGAATTCTCCAGTCTGTATAAATGAAAATGTCAACAGCCCTTCAACATTTGTCATGTGGCAGCTGGTGAGGCAATCTCATTCAGAAGGAACTGTATCTCAGTTCAGGCAGAATAACAGCTATAGAGCTGTTATAGCTCAACCACTGCCAGAGGAAGATTGATCAGTGAGCTGATGCAACCGGTATATAAAAAGGAAGCATCACCCAGGCTCAGAGTCCAGGTCATGTGAGTAGTCCCCTTCCTTACCTGGCTCTACAGCAAGAAAGGAGAACTCTGGTGTTGCAAGTAACCACAACCCTTGCCCACTAAGTTACCGTTAAGTATGGTTAGTAAGGAAAGCTTTGCAATGTAGTTGTTTCAGATAGTAATCACGTGTTACATTATAACAAATGAAAGATATAATCTGTTCAAAATGAATAGGACGAGAAATAGCATGTCAAAGAAGGGGTATTTGAATCAAAAGAAATGGAGAGAGAAATAAAAACAACACTGTGGTTAGGGATGCCATATCCCGCCTGTAGGCGGGGCAATCCCGCTTTGGGCGGTGCCGTCCCGGTCCTGGTCAGGTTTGGCGCCAAGACCGGGACGGCACCACCCACGGCCACCTCCCCCCCACGTGCGCTGCAGGGTCCTCCAAGGCCTCGCTGAGGCCTGGGAGCGCTCTCCGCGGTCGGAGCTCCGGCCGCGGAAACACTCCCTCCCAGCCCACAGCGAGGCCTTGGAGGCGGCTCCACAATCATGGGGTCCTCCAAAGCCTCCGCGAGGCTGGGGAGGAGGCCGCTTGGCACCGTGGCAATCGCCGCTATGCCAAACGGCCCCTGCGCCCCTTCCCGGCCTGAGAGGAGACCGAGGCTTCCTCCCAAGCCGGGAGGAGGAGGAGGCCGCTTGGCACTGCAGCGCTCCCCGTGATGCCAAGCAGCCCCCACGCCCCTTCTCGGCCTGAGAGGAGGCCGAGGCAATGAGGAGGACAAGGTTTAAAAATGTAGGACCTTTTTTTTAATTTCCTCACCAGGAAATTTTTTTAAAGTCCTACATTTTCAAACCCTGTCCTACATTTGTCCCGGTCTGGAGGTCCTCGGGTATGGCAACCCTAACTGTGGTAGGAGTTTACTACAGACCACTAAATCAAAGCAAGGTGGTAGATGATGCTTTTCTGAAACAAATCTCAGAAATCTCCAAGACGAAAGAACTAATAGTTAGGGGGAACTTCAATCATGATACTTGCTGGGAGATCAATTTTGCTAAGCATAGGCTCTCCAGCAAATTCCTGATGTGCCTCCCTGATAATTTCCTCTTTGGGATTGTTGTTGATCGTACATTGAGCTAGCAGTGTGATGCTGCAGCAAAGAAGAGAAATGCTATTTTAGCCTGCATTAATACATGCATAGTTTCCAAGTCGAGGAAAATAATAGTCCCACTATATTCCCTGCTGGTCAAGAACCATCTGGAGTGCTGCATTCAATTCGGGGTACTTCTTTTTAAGAAGGATATAGACAAGTTGGAGCAGGTTCAGAGAAAGGCATCAAGGATGACAAAGAGGTATGGAGAACAAAGCACATCAGGAAAGGCTGAAGGACCTGGTCTTGTTCAGTTTGGGGGGTGACATGAGTGCACTCTTTAAATACCTCAAGGGCAGGGGAGCGAGCAGGCCTGTACTCTGTTGCCCCAGAGTGTAGAACCTGGTATAATGGTTTTAACTTACAGGAGGGTAAATTTTGATTGAACATTAGAAGGAACTTCTTGACAGTAAAACTGGTTTGGCAATGGAACCAATCACCTGGAGAGGTGGTGGAGTCTCCTTCTCTGGATGTCTTCAAAAACAGGCTGGACTGCTACCTCTTGGGGAGGCTTTAACTGGAGATCGCACACTGTGAGCAAGACATTTTAGTCTATGACTGTAAAGAAATGAATGGAATGGAGCAGGAGATTGGACTCAATGGTCCATGAGGCCCCTTCCAACTCTATAATTCTATCTGAAGATTAGGCAACTCCCACTTTTTTGGCTAGCCTGCTTCCAGTTTCTCTGTTTCTCTCTTTCTCATTCTCTTCACTACTGTGAAGGAGAATAAAGGAAAGATGAAATTCAGAGGTGGACTTCTGAGCATATGGGTGGACAGATATACCTGTGAGGATGAGAAGATGGAAATATGTATGCATGTCCACGAATCACATACACTGGGTTCTGGCTCAACCTGCTAAAAGAATGCAAACCCCAGAAGATTTTGACTCTATAAATACAGACCTTGACATTAAATGTTCCCTGATCCACCATTAAACAAACACCTTTCTGAAAGTAACAGCAGTGTTAGTCTCAAAGGGCATTTCTAATTCATGCCTCAGCCAACAAGATTTTTGCATTTGATGCTGTTGTGTGCCTTCAAATCACTTATGACTTATGACAACCCTAAGGTGAATCTTAAGGGATGCAGTGGCTTAGTGGTTAAGATGCCAATTCTGATGATCAGAAGATTGGCAGTTTGAGGCCCGAGTGCTGCATGATGGGGTGAGCTCCCGTCACTAGTCCCAGCTTCTGCCAACCTAGCAGTTTGAAAGCATGCAAATATAAGCAGATAGATAGGTACCACTTCTCAGTGGGAAGGTAACAGTGTTTGGTGCAGTCATGCTGGCTACATGACCACCAGAGCAGTCCTCGGATAACGCTGGCTGTGCAGCTTAGAAACGGAGATGAGAACTGCCCCATACAGTCAGTTAGGACTAGACATTCATGTGAAGGGACTACCTTTACCTTTACGGTGAACCTATCACAAGGTTTTCATGACAGAATTTGTTCAGAGGGGGGTTGCCTTTGCCTTCCTCTGAGGCTGAGAGGGTATGGCTTGCCCAAGGTCATCCAGTGTGTTTTCATGGCTGAGCGGGGAGTCAAACCCTGGTCTCCCAGTGTCCTAGTCCAGCATTTAAACCACTACATCATGCTGGCTCTCCATACTTGGATTAGCTGGTCTCTTAGAATCCAGGGAGATATATTTAATATAAAGTCTGTACCCAAAGCTATATCTGAATAGAAAAATAGATAATATCACAAGTAGATTTCACTTGACAATTAACACTAACCACTGAACTACAGAAAATTGTGTCAAAACAAAAAGAAAACATATTTTCTTTTGACAAAGGAAGGGGGCCTGCTTTGGAACAGACTCAGCTCTGGAAGACAGTCAACATGCAAAGAACCAGCTTTCACAGTGACACATCATTTGGAAGAGCTGCTGCTCTTTCAGCACGTTTCAACAAACTGCACTTGTGATCTTACCTATTTTCCCATTCAGATGCAGCTCTGGGTACAGACTCTTGTACTAAATATATCTCCCTGAATTCTAAGAGGCCAGCTACCCCAGTGTATAATATGAGAAAAAGAAGCAAGTAACTAGATGGTCTGTAAATTTAAACTGGTTTTAAAACTGCCCAGATACGTCTCATTATGAGAATCCAAGTATGAATTTTAGGTTTCACTCTACTAACTACTGGTAACTAATTTGATCCATGCGGTCAAGAGGAAATGCCACTTCCTGCTGTGTGAGCTTGATCAAGGAGATTTCTCAAGAGAAGTCAACAGGAGGCTAGAAATGCCTGATGACCTACACAAACTGACATGATCTTTACTGTATATGGCAAAATAACAGAATTTGCATTAGGGAGAAAAGAGAGACACATTTAATAATCTACATACCAAGGCTTGAAGTAAAAAAAAATTACTTTTTAAGAGAAAAGATCCCAGAATTCCCAGTCAGCATGGCCAGGGCCAGGGGGATTTTGGGAGCTGTAGTACAAAACAAAAACAAACCCCAGCTCTCTTCCAGGCATTCATAATAATAATAATAATAATAATAATGGTTTATTTATATACCGCCCTTCGAAACATCAGGGCGGTGTACAACAGTGAAAATAAAACAATACATATCTCAATACAATACATATTAATACATATCTCATAGCAATAGCATTTAACAATACATCTCTCAATACAGCCAGCGACAAATAGCTCAACAATAAAAATACAACAACAATACACAACATGCTAGCCGGGGCACAGCTCAGTGCCTGCCCCCCCCCCCACAGGACAAAATGGCTGCTTAACTGGGCAGTTGCGCAGTTGTGAAGATGGTCCAGTCCGAAGGCATCCTCCCTGTGGCGATGCGCAACTGTGCTGGTGTCCTCTCCGCCCAGGGAGGCGCCCGGCAGCAACAGCGACCGGTGACCATTTCTCCTGTCTTTGTAAAACAACTTACTCTAGTGACATGTAGTCTTTGAACTTTGTTACAGGTCTCATCATGGGGTCTGGATTCTCACATGACTACGGCATACAACAAGGCGTTAGAGATGAACACACCCAGAGCTTTAGTGTCTTGTCATCCACTATGTCCGTTATGGCCTTGATCACCCATGACTGATTTTGAATTAGCATTCTCATTTTTAAGTTTTGCAAACAAGTGTAAACAGCTTGGAAACCAAGTGATGTCCTGACCTTCCTCACAATTTAATCCTCTTTCTACTGAGCCAACCAAGAGCGCTCATTCACTTTGTCCAAGAGGAAGAACAGGGCATGCTCCAGGGGCATGGTGTTTGCCCAGGAATTTTGCCCCTTAATATGAATCTTCACAACACTTGCTGATTAAAATTGTAAAGGACTGTCCTTCATTTTTAAAAAATATGTATGCTTTTTAAATATGTCATTGCAATCATCAGATATAGTTAATCCAAGATTTGTTCACTGTAACATGGTTGCTCACAATGCATGCTAGATATGCATGCTAGATAAGGCAAATAACTGTAGGAAGTGTAGGGGCCAATATTCTGCCTCACAAACCCTTCCCCCTTTGGAGCTACATCAAAAAAGAAATAGAAAAAAAAAATAAGAAAAACAAATCTAAGGCGGGTTACAGACTGCCGCCGCCGCTTGCTCTGTGAGGGAGCCGCAGCAGCCACACCGCACGGCTCCCGCGCGGAGCAAAAAAGGAGCTCCAAAATGGAGCTCCTTCTTGCGGTGCCTCTATGATGTCGCGAGGCGCCGCTGGTGCATTCGCGACGTCATAGGCGCCGCGACACGTCTGGACGCTATGCGTCCGATACGTAAACATGGCGGCCCCCATGTGGAAGGGGCACCACCATGTTGTACGTATGGAATACGTACTAGGGTTAGGGGGGTGCGGAAGCACCGCCCCTTCCTAACCTTAATACGTATTCCATACGTATTTTTTGGCGGTCTGTAACCCGCCTCAGTAAATCTACTTCTGGTTTGAAAAACATTTTCAGAAACATGGTAATCTGTGAAGCCTGTAGTAGGCGTTGTTGTTGTTAACCACCCTCGAGTCGAGTTGTTAACCACCCTAAACCCATGGGGACCCTGTGGATGAGACAACTCCAAGACCCCCTGTCCTCTATTACTCTGCCCAGCTCCTGCAAACTCATACTCATGATCTCTTTAATAGAATCCATCCATCCTAGCATGTGGTATTCCTCTTTCTTTTTCCCTCCACCTTTCCTAACATTTCTGTTTTTTCCAATGAGTCTTGCCTTCTCAAGATGTGTCCAAAGTACGACAGCCTCAATTTTGTCATCTTGGCTTCCAAGGAGATTTCTGGCTTGATATGATCTAGGATGCATTTGTTTTGTCTTTTTGGCTGTCCAGGGTATCCTGAGCAGTCTTCTCCAGCACCACATCTCAAATGAATTAATTCTCTTCCTATCCTCTTTCTTAACTGTCCAGCTCTCACATCCATACATGGTAATAGGGAATACAATGGCTTGTATGATTCTAACTTTTGTACACAGCTGTATATCTTTGCATGTTAGGATCTGTTCTAGTTCTTTCACAGGCTACAGCCACCCTCCCTGTTCTTAATATTCTTCTGATTGCTTGACTGCAGTCTAGTGGTTAGTACTAGAGTTGACTCTGTCAATGTGGATTGCAGCAGTTTAATTGGAATATCATCTGTTCCTGGTGACTTGTTTTTTGACGTTCTCTTATTGCAGCTTCCATCTCACATTTGGAGTTCATATTTATAAGGCTCTTCCTTCCATGTATCTTTCATTTTGTCATCTCTTTTATATAACTAGTAGTCAAAGACCTATAAATCTGCCTTGGGAGGTAGCTTGTGGCCCAAGGATATTCTTTGCCTGTTTCTGAGTCATTCATACATTTATTATGTTCACTGAAACTTCAAGTCCAGGCTGATCATAAAACAGAGCCAAAAACACATCTTTTGAAAAAGTACTTTAAAAGCACAGGAAAGGGCTGGAGGGCAGACTTTATATATCTTACATAATTCACTGAGTACAAGTTGGTGTGTAGTGTAAGTGGTTCAATCAGAAAGAGAAAAGGTAATTTTCAGCAGCTAACTTGGGTGAAAACAGATCTAAATATGGGGAGTAGGGAGAGGGGGAATGCTTACATAGGAGCTTTCCTCAATATGATGCCCCCAGATGTTTGGGGCTATATCTCCTTGCAGTGCTAGACAGCATGGCCAGTGGCCAGGAAATACTGGGCGTAGTCCAAGACATCTGAAGGGCATCGGATGGAAGCGGCTAACACACAGCATGCCAGGAAAAGGCAAAACTGTGATTTGGGAAGTTCCAACATGTATGTGACTATAAAGCTATAACTGGAGCGGGATGTTTTCTGAATTTGCTAGAAGTCATTTTTGCCTATAGCAGCCCCCACATAAATCTCTCAACTCAGATAAAGGCAATACAGTCTCATGGGTAGGATGTATCTATGATCTTTCTTTTGAGCCATTTTCGTAAAACAGTATTTTGCATGAGCATACATATACTCTACAAAGACAAGATGGGAAAAGGAGCCCAGAAATAATAGAGTGTGCCATGCACAAGATGGCAAAAATTTAAGTGGCTTCTTCCGTGCCGTTGTACAATGCCCCATTTCTAGTCTGGGCTCCTTTTCCCATTGTGTGCCTGGAGGGATCAATATGGCAGCAAACACTGGAAGTGTCACTGCCATTCCCCATTCCCGACCACCTCAGCAGCCAGCAGAGCAGCAAAGACCAGGAGGAGCAGAAGCCGCTTACCTCTAAAATCTACCCACCCTGAGTCCCAGCGGCAGAAATAAATGGCACAAACATGCCATGTTGCACTAGGCTGGGCATCTGGCAGAGCCAGATCTCACCAATGCCAGGCCAATCCCCAGATTTCCATCTCTAGGCACCGACAGCACCTGCCACTATGAGTATTCTCTCCCAACCATTCTGCAGGTAAAACGTGAACATAGTCCTGTTGTAAGGCAGTCAAGCTGCAGGAATTTTAATTTAAAGCAAAGTAGTTATTATCTGAATTTAGGCATTTTAGATGCACCAGAATTTGTGAACTCTGCCATCATCCAAGCCATGACAGTTGAAATGCATCCAGAGAAAGAGATGGTGTAATCATATATTTCACATTCAAACTGCCAAGTTCCCTGTAATGGAGAGACTTGGCTGTTACCCATTTCCAGGCCAGGGCTTCAAAGCTCTTCCATCCATCATTTTGCAGCTGCTTCTCCCCCCACAAAAAGAATAATAAGTACAGCCTTTTTCCTTTTGCCAAACAGGCCAAAGGTTTTGTTGAGTATTGCAGAAGTGCACAGAAGGGTCACATACACATCATTTCCAACTCCTAGAAAGACAAAATACTGGTGTTTGATTAGAGCCCTAACCTGGTGGTGTGTAAAGAGACCGTGACCAGAAGGATGAAGAAGAGTCTACTGGTTAAAATCCAATGAAAACCTCTGTTCGATTCATTTACATCACAGAGTCTATGGCATACAACTGCTCCATGCAACTCCCACACACTCTGATCCTAAGCAGTAACCCCCCCCCAAAGATGATATACCATATCAACACAGCAATTTTAAAAAAACCATTTGGTGTACAAATAAAAACAAAAATCAGATAGGTCTATTAACCTTTACTACGGCCACTAAAATGTTACAAAAATGGACCACTTTAGGCAATTCTTTTGTAACACTCCTGTAGTTCTAACACTTAACTATTGCTGTTTCAGACTAACACAGGTCATCCTTATGCAATCCAAACTCCAGCTGTACCAAACATACAGCAGGATTCCCCATCACAAAACCCATTTTCCAAGATCACAAAGTCTTGGCAGAATATCAGCTCCCTTTTATGATGCATTGAGTGCCATATGCAATATCCTCTATATGCAAAAGACCTTAAAGGATTTAGCAGAACCACAATTACTAAGTTCCAAGTGCAAGAGTACTATTAAGAAAACATTCCCTGCCTACCCCTCACCCACAACCTGCTGTTCTGTTCAAGCCATTTTCTGATAAATGTCAAGCTTCATTTTACAGAATGAAATGAGTTTAACGTAATGGAACAAAACATTATGTTTTGGACTATAACCACATACTGAAAGCTCTCCAGATCTGTTAGCTTTTCAGTCATTTAGTTAAAGGTAATGTTCCCCAACTTGGTGCCCCAGCAGATCTGATATACTATAGCCCCATCATCCTTAGACAGCACGGTTTGATGGGGATGATGAGAGTTGTAGTCCATCACATCTGGAGAATACCAGGTTTGAGGAAAAGTGCTTTGAGAATTCAAAACTAAACTCTTAGCACATAGGTTTCAGGTGGAATTTTTGCTCTAGCAGCTGACATTCACTCTGGAAACATTACTTAGTCCCCAAGTTGTTGGCATGTACCACAATTTAATTAAAACAAGGATATACTTTCCCTAATGGGTCTCACTGAAGCCATCAATGGAATTGGAATCCATCTATAAAAGATCCAGCATGTTTTCCATAATGAAGAAAAAAAATCCATAACCCCTTTTGGAAAACCTGGAAGCAGATCAGTGCCTGGCTGTTCCTTAAACCTTTAGGCTGCAAAGCAGAACAGGAGAGTCTGAAAATGGAAGTGGGGGAACTCACATTTCAGTCATTAGAGTTCTGCTCATTTCACACATTAGAACATTGTTTCCATGTAAGAAAACAGAAAGTCATAGTAATGCCATTGAGGATAACTTGTGGCCCTCCAGAAATTGTTTCATCACAACTTCCACAACCCTAAGCAGCATAGCTTTCTGGATGGCCACGTGTTTCCCACCCTGGTTATCATGCAGGGAACATAACACATAGGAAGATGTCTTACAAAGAATGAGAACCAGTGTAGAAATGTTGAAGTGGACTGTGACTCTGGAGTGGGTTAGAATCCCCACTCAGCCATGAAAACCCACGGGGTGGCCTTGGGGAAGTCACACTCTCTCAGCCTCAGAGGATGGCAATAGCAAACCTCCTCTGAAGAAACTTGCCAAGAAAACCCTGTGATAGGTTCATTTTACGGTCACCTTGAAGGCACACAACACCACACACTTACAATATCAATATCAGAGATTGTGTGTGCTCCTCCACAGGATGTTGAACTGTAACTCCCAGCAGCCCTAGTCAGCATAGACAATGGTGAGGAATACTGGGAGTTTCAGTCCAACAACATCTGGAGGGCCGCATTATTCCCAGTCCTGATTTACATGGACTGGCAGCAGCTGCCTAGGGTTCCCAGCAGAAGACTGAACCTGCATGTGAAGTAGATTCTGTTACTGAGATACTGTATTTAATTTTTCTTCTTGTTTTTTTTAAGCATGGTATACTGCACCTGTCAAACAGTGACAGATTCAGGGCCCTTTCACAAATGACACAGGAGCAAAACATATGGATCAGAATTTTGTTATGGAAATACACATGAGGAAGTCATGCTATGCATGCAGGACCAAAAAAATCACCATTTCCAATAGAGGCATTCTTCTGACAGTGGTGGAAGCAAGAGTGACACAGACAGCATGTTCCTCTGTGTCTTCTCTTTGCAATTTGTGTATTGTGGATGCACAATGTGCACTGCTGTTGTGCATCCTATACAGTGGACCCTTCTTATACGCTGGGGTTTGGTTCCAAGATCCTCCATGTATAACAAAACCAATGTATACTCAAGTCCCATTTAATATAATGACATAGCAAAATGGTGTCACTGATAAAAATGGAAAATCAAGGTTTGATATTTGAAATTTATACTTTTTGAACATTTTCAAACTGTGTATGCTTGAATCTGTGTATAAAAAAATCCATATATAAGGGCCGACTGTACTTGGCATTGTGGCTACATACCCAATACTGCATATTGCGGTTGCATGCTGTATACTGTATTGTGGTTGTGCATCCTATGCTTTGCATTGTGGTTGTGTATCATGTATTTTTCTTTGAGCAAGAACACCTAGTTCTTGACATGTGTTGTACAGTGTCACTATTCTGCATGGGGTTTGCACAGTGTATCTCCATGTGTGGACATTTATGCTACACTGAAGGGATTTTAGATTGAAGCTATGGTTTGCTAAAATGGAATTGCAAGCAATCAAAGCTCCTGACAAACACACCCCTATGAGGCTGGTTACATATGGATCTTAAATTTTCAAGAGGTCATGCAACAAACTTTATGTATACACTTTAAAAATGTAAAGCATGGAACGTCACCAATTATTTACGTAGCATGCAAAACAGCCCTAACAGAAACAGAAACACACAGAGAGACAATCCTAAATACACCAGTCCTTTGGAGAAGCTTTCAGTGGAAAGTTCAATAAAGTAATTAACTCATTAGTTAACACAAGCTGACTGAGTTGCAAACATGGCTTTCACTGTATGAAGGACTGCTCTGCAGAGCTAACCACTACTGCCATCACTCTAGTCTGCAGGGTTCAAGGAGAAAAAAACAGCATTACGATTGAAATAATAATTCTACTAAACAGAGGCTTTATTATTATTCAGCAGTTTGTTAGCTATAATAGCTTTAAACCAGAGATGTAGAATGGCTTGCTAGGTGGTTACCACCATTCTTTAAAAAAAAGTGTGGGGGGGAGGAATCAGTCTCAAATTATTAAGCATGTTGGTTTATTAATTTGATTGAATGGGCAGGTGACAGAAAGAAAATGTTCCCTGGAACCCTCTGAAATTCTAAACAGTGGCCTCTTGGTATACCACTGGGGTATGGTTTGAGAATCACCCCATTGGATACCAAAATCTGTAGATGCTCAGGTCCCATTAAATACAGTGGCATAGTAAAATGATGTCCCTTATATAAAATGGCAAAATCAAGGTTTGCTTTTTGGAAATTATTTTTCTTTAATATTTTCAAGCTGTGGATGATTAAATCTATTGATTAAAAAAACCCGTTGATATGAAGGCGCAACTGTACTGCTTAGAAAACATCCTGACTGATCAGGAGCCAGGTCTTTGTCAGGCCCAGGGGTGGTATGCCCACCTGGAATGATTGGTCAGCTACCAAGGCTCACTGCTGAGGTTTACTTTGTCTCTCTCAGAATTATGAACAGTTACTTTTTTGGATTACAACCCCCAGGCCCACCAGTCAGCATAGCCACTGGCTCAAGGACTGTGGAAGCTGTAGCCTAAAGGGTAACTTCTTTAAACTCTGTTTTCACTTTCAAAAAGTGTTCTGGAAGTATAATGGTAAATTTTCTGTCAAGGTTATTCATCATCATTTCCCCCCACAGCCATATTCCCCAAAAAGAGCCCACAATCACTCTCTTGCTTTAGTGATACAATTCAAAGACAAAGATGCATTGATCTGGATCAGCATGCAAAGAGATAGGTAGTACCTTTCAGACTGAGAAAAAGATGTTGGTAGGAAAAGCTTTCATAGCCCGGTCCAGATGGGCGCAATAGGACGCCCTCGTCACGTGCAAGGGGCGGCGCTACTAGACGCCCCTCGTCCCTCACACATGATGAGGGTGTCAAAATGGCAGTGCCCTGTACAGATGGGTGCCGCCATCATTACGTGATGGACGCCTAGTGTCTGCACGTCGCGGCGTCATTATGACATCATGAGTGTGCCATTGGCGCACTGCAATGTCATAACTGCACCGCAAGAAGAACTCGCTTTTTGCGGGTTCTTTTTGGTCTGCGGGGAAGTCCCGTGGTCTGGAGGCTGCAACTTCCCTGCAGACCAAAGCTAGGAACCGGGAAACCATCCTTTTTTAATGGTCTGTCCCGCACCATAGACTTAGGTCTACGAAATGTTACCAATTTATTTCTCTCAGGCTGCGTCTGCACTGCAGAAATAATCTGGTTTGACACCACTTTAACTGCTATGGCTCAGTGCTATGGAATTCTGGGAACTGTAGTTTGTTATGGCACCAGAACAGAGCAACTACAAATAAACTACAATTCCCAGAAATCCATAGCACTGAGCCATGGCAGGTAAAGTAATGTCAAACTGGATTATTTCTGCAGTGCAGAATCAGCCTCCGTCTCAAAGATGCTACAAGATCCCTTTGCACTCTCTTTCTCTCTGGCACGTCCACATCCAAAGATCAGCAGTACATCCTGTGCATTCATAGCACATTCACCTAATACTCATACTGACTTCATTAGCATCAACTGACAACAAGAGAATAAATGGCAGACAAAGGGTGTGTAGCTGTTATTAGCATGTTGGACTTTGGGTGGAGAGATCTGAAATTGCAGGGGAAAGATACATCCAAAATCAGAACTGACCAGCTCAAGATTTTCCAGGACTTCCTTTTCCCAGTATCAGGAAAACAAACTTTCAGCATTTCCTTTTGCTTACCATATAAACTCAACTATATGTCGACCTCATTTATAAGTTGAGGGCAGATTTTGGGATCCGAATTAGGTATTATGATATGATCAATGGTAAAATTTAGGGGCATGTAACAAAAGGATCTAAAGCAGTGATTCTCAAATCATGGTCCTCCAAATATTTTGGACTTCAGCTCCCAGAATTTCTGACTGTTGGCCAAGCTGGTGGGGGGTTCTGAGAGTTGAAATCCAAAACACCTGGAGGACCAAAGTTTGGGAATCACTAATCTAAAGGATGAAGCAAAGGAAAACAATGCCAGAGAAACTTACAAGATTCCAGCAGGCATAACTTTTGTGCTCATCCTAAAGGCTGGATAGATGAGAGAATAGATGTGTGTGTGTGGAGGGAGGGGTCAGAGCTTCCAGGAAAGATTACAGTCTTGCCTTTCTTCAGAGAATGGTTGCTTTTATCTTTTTTCTTCTTTTTTATGTATAAGAGTTAAATACAGTATTTTCTTTGACTCATGGATAAGTCAACTAAAGTTTTTGGGATCCATTTTTTGGACTAAAATTTCTACACTTATACATGAGTATATGTAGTATTTTGCTTAACTTTCCTGCAAGTCATGGCAAGGAGTGGATAACTACTTACGAAACTAAGGCCCCATACAGATAGGACAAAATAAAGCTGCTTCAGGTCACTTTGGAGGTATGCTGTTTAAATGATGCATGCATCGTAAGAGTCCGGAAGCCACGCCAAAGCTATGCACCAGTCCTTAGTGGCTTTGGCATGGCTTCTGGACTCTTAGGATGCATGCCTCACTTAAACGCATACCTTCAAAGTGACCCAAAGCAGTTTTATTTTGACCTGTCTGTATGGGGCCTAAGGTCCAAAACATACTGCAGAAATAATCCGATTTGAGACTGCTTAAACTGTCCCTGGCTCAGTGCTAGGGAATCCTGGGAATTGTAGTTCATTGTGGCACATGAGCTCTCTGACAGAGAAGGATAAATGCCTTACAAAACTATAGTTCCCACAGTTCCCTAGCATTGAGCCAGGGCAGTTAAACTGATTTCAAACTGGATTATTTCTGCTGTGTGCTTTGGACCTAAGTCTCCAACCCCAGGAATTGCTTTGCAAAACCTCAGTCGCCATACTCTGTCATGTAAGCTTCTGAGATTTTACCAATTATTGCAAATACATTTATAAACCTGTCCTCCTTGACTAAAGAGCTAGAAGTTTCTCTTTAAAGAGTTAACACTGGGTTTCTCAGAATTCTGTACTTGGACAAAACTATAAGAGAATCAGAAAATACACATGGCCTCCTCTTTTTTTTACTGACCTAACCTCCAGTTTGCAAGGTTGAAAGAATTGCAGTTCTTTCTAACTTCCCAACCTCTCTCATAAAGGACAAAGGAAACAGCTAAGGGAGTTTCACAACATGGATCTGTCATATCCAGACTGGTGGTTTGGCAGAAACGCATGAGTGTAGGCAAGATGTGTAAAATAGTATGAGACGAGAAGCAAAGTGCTACTGCTTGGAGCTCAGCCATAGGCAATGAAAGAGAGGGTTGAAATGCTAATGTGAATAACCAATTATGAGTGCTGAAGATCTGTTGGTTGCATAAAAATCTGTTTGAACACTGGCTCTCATGCTGTAGTCTGAAGAGGAAGGTCCACTTCAAGGCTAACTCTTAATAATTAAGCAGAATTGGATGCTCTCTTAAAGTTTTATTAAATGAACAGAACATACAGTAGGCCCTTGGTATCTGCTGGGGTTGGGTTCCACGACTCCCTGTGGATACTAATATCTGTGGATGGTCAAGTCCCATTAAATACAATGTCATAGTATAATGGTATCCCTTAAATAAAATGGCGAAAACACAGTTTGTTTTTTGAATATTTTGGGGAAGGGAATATTTTCAAGCTGTGGATGGGTGAATGTGTGGATGCAGAATCTGTGAATATGGAAGGTTGACTGTATATTTTCATTTGGAGGAGAGGAACATTTAGATGACCTCTGACTTAGGCCATCCTAGGAGGAAGATATATGAACTAACAGTGTATCTCATAGTCTTCTTGGCATTTGATTTGTAAAGTGATCTCTCTCACACAATGGTGAACCCAAATGGTTGGAAAAAGAGCAAATGCTATTCCAAATTTTGAGGCAACTGAATACAGTACTTTGTAGGCTGCAGCCAATATTATTTCCCCATATAGCAATGACTAATGATAGATCATATGTTAGAGCCCAAAACACAATGCATTAGACCTAGACTGATCAAGGTTGAAAACACACTACAGAAATAATCCAGTTTGAGAGCGCTTCAACTGCCCTGGCTCAGTGCTAGGAAATCCTGGGAATTGTAGTTTACTGTTGGCACCACAGCTCTCTGACAGAGACAACTAAATTGCTCACTAGACTAGTTCCCAGAATTCCCTAGCATTGAGCCAGGGCAGTCAAAGTGGCATCAAACTGGGTTATTTCTGCAGTGTGTTTTGGACTTTAGTTATGCTTTAAATCCAACCATAATCAATGCACCTTGACTTGGTTCTGTAAAGAATATTTCTGCCGTTTCAGAATAAGAAGACAGTTTAGCAGGCTGATCGTGAATTAAAGATACCGTGCCTTGTAAAAACACCTGAATATGATGCAGGTAAAATGTATGTTCATTAGACTTATAACATAGCTTGTTTCATTTCCAATAGATACTTTTCATAAATATCAAATTCAACATGAAAAGGCACATAACTTTGTTTCCTTTCAAAACTTCCCTTTTTTACCAATTGAAGAACATTTAAAATGTTAACTATAAAGAAGAAAGGTAAAAAGGCCTCTAAATGCAGTTGTCCTCTTCAAAACAATAATCTTTCTAAAAGCGACAATGGCATACAATAATAATAATTTTAAAAGTCTCCTGGAACACTTTTCAAGCTCTCTGCCTCCAGGAAGGCCACTGGCTCTAATTATTGCCCAAAGCTGTAATTTCTGCCTTTCAAGACTGCTCTATCATTTTCTCTTTCTTTTTATATCTAAGGACAGGAAGGGAACGGGGGTGGCCGAATTCAGTGGAGAGGAGAGATTAACATTTTGTACACAATACATATAATTGCATTTGCATTCTAATTCTATATATCTTCCAAGCTAACAAAGGAAGTGGCATGTTTTTAAATCTCATGGTCGATTTCGATGGGAGAGTTAAACATACAGTATGCTTTAGTTTCTCCCATTAAAATGAATAAAGTTTAAAATACTTTAATTTCCTACTGTACTCCAAGCAAGTTCATAATTAGAACCTTTTCCACAATGAAGTTAACACACTTCAGACAACACACACATTTGAATCTCGAATGTTACTAACAAGAACTAGAAGCGGAATCAAAGTATCAAGCAACATTATGGTAGAGTGAGTAATAGTAGATTGGTAATGGGAAGACTAGAGTTCAAATCCTTAATCATAATGTTCACTGAGTGACTTGGAGTAGTCATTTTCTACCTAACAGGAATGTTGTGAGAATAAAACTGAGGAGAGATGTACAGTATATACATTGCTTTGAGCTCCTTAGAGGAAAAATGGTATATAAATATCAACCTACCAACCAACCAACCAACCAGTCAAATACACACTGCAGCCAATGAACATTTTAAAGTTGAATTATAGACAGACTAGATGAAATATTGTCAGGGTCTATGCCTGATTTCCCGAAAGAGGGGGTGTTCTCTCCCACTCCTTTCGTATATCATGAATCTTACCAGCAATACTTCACAGTCTTGTCTGAGATTCCTGCCCCCTTTAAACCATAGGAATCTACTGAATTACCACTTGATGATCAGTTAGCTTTTAAGATTAACTGTATTTTTAATGTATTTTATTATTGATGTATGTGTTTTGGCAGACTGTAATCCCGCCTCAATCCATCTGGAAGAGGCAGGAAAATACAAATATATTGTTGTTGTTGTTGTTATTATATAATCTTATCAGAAGCAGTCTTAGCCCTCTCCTGTTTTCCTGTCTTTCTTTCCCCTGCAGCCCTGGAAATCTTAGCAGCAGTGCATCAGAGAGTGTTCTCCCATTTTCTAGCTATGGGGGCCAGTACATAATATTCCAACTGGAGGCCATGGCACCTCCTGTTTTTCTGCAAGTCCATTTCATATCTCAGAAATTTTACTGGCAGTAGCTCAGAGAGCTCTAGCTCATCTTCTCATCTTTTTTAAAAACCTCAGCCATCTTAGCAGCAGTGCCTTAACCCCTCCTGCTTTTTCATTTCCTTCCCTTGCCTCTGGAATCTTAGCTGCAGCACCTCAGCGAGTCCTCCTTTGCTTTTTAGCCCCCTTTAAAAATATTTTCAATGAGCTGTGGCTGCTCAACGTTTTTTGAGGCATCTGGCATGAATGATGCCCCAATGCTAAATAAGGCTAACAGGGTGATTAAAACTGAGTCCCAGGCATCAGTTGTGTGGTGGGGAGTGATTATTGACATGTTCAGCGAAAGTGTCAAATAAGAAAGAACTTGTTTTTTTGGTTCAGACAGACAACCACACCCTTAGTTTAAAATTCTTAAACTTAGCAATGCAACTTGGACAACAGTCAAAATAATTCTGTCAAAATGTGAGGTGTCTAGCACAATTATCTGATGACTTATGTCTGCCGCAAACAGATGTACAGACTGGCACATAAACATTTTTCTTTCACATAAAATATTTGACAAAATATGATTTGAGTTGTTAGTTTAAAAAAACAACATTTGAGGTCATTTTACACAATCCATAGAAGCAAGCACGAAAGTGTGAAGGACTTGTACTTCCTTCTTTTGCCCTATCTGCCCAAATCTATGTCCTCATATACAAATACATATACTGTACACATCTCCCATGTCCCACAACACTAGGGAAGTGGCGTTGGAGAACAAGTACCCTTCCTTTCTTCAATGGACAGTGTAATTACAGTAATTTGAAAAATATAGATTTTAAGGAA